>NC_073266.2:60789941-61389941 GCF_029289425.2 Pan paniscus
TCAAACCAATGTATACCTCACATGTATTGATTGATGGCGTATGTCTCCCTAAAACATATAAAACCAAGCCATAACCCAATAACCTTGGACACATGCTCTCAGGACCTCCTGAGGCTGAATCATGGGTCATGATTCATAATATTGGCAAAATAAACCTCAAAATTGATTGAGACTTGTCTCAGGTGCTTTTTGGTTTATACCACAATGGCTGCACCAATTTACATTTCTACCAACAGTGTGCAAAGGTTCTCTTTTCTTTATAATCTCACATTATCTCTTGTTTTCTGATCATTGCCATCCTAATAGGTATAAAATGAAATCTCACTGTGGTTTTGATTTGCATTTCCCTGGCGATATTGAGCATTATTTACATACCTGTTGGCCATTTTGGTGATATTGAGCATCATTTTATATACTTGTTGGCCATTTTTATGTCTTCTTTTAAGAAATGTGTATTTAAGTCCTTTGTCCATTGTTTAATTAGGTTATTTGTTCTTTTCAAAATTCCTCCTGAGTTGTGTGAGTTACTTATCAGGAAAAAGCTCCTTGACATTGGCGTTAACAATTTTTTTTTGGATATCACACTAAAAGCTCAGACAACAAAAGCAAAAATAAACAAGTGAAACTGGCCCAATTTCCCTAAATAACTAATATTTATAGATTTTTCAAAATAAACACAGAAATTGACTTCCAGGTCTTAAAACTTGAAACTTGCTTTCATCTTATCTGAGTTCTTCCTCAGGAAGCCAAACCTCATTTAGATCACCACACCCAGTCAATGAGATGCCAGACCCTTCCTAATTCCTGTTTACCATTTTCTCTTTTTAGCCCCTCCCCATTTCCTGTTTTTCTGCATGTAGTTACATTTCTTCCCTGCTACATACACCCCCAATTTTAGTTGGTTGGAAGAAATGAATTTGGGTTTTGGCTCCCATCTCTCCAGTTGATGTCACCCAAATAAAAAGCCTTCTTCTCTGGCAATATTTGTATTGGTGATTGGCTTTCTGTGAACAAACAACAGAGCCTAGACTAAATCCCTGGTGTTCTGGTAACACAAGTGGGACTACATCAAACTAAAAGGCTTCTATACAGCAAAAGAAACAATCAACAAAACGAAAAGGCAGCCCATGGATTGGGAGACAATATTTGGAAACCATGAGTCTGATAAGAAATTAACATCCCAAAAGTTTATTTTAAATCTCAATGAGAGTCATGATTTTACCTCTTGTTAAGAAAAGAAGTGTCCTTTAACATTAGAGCTGGCTTTTCACTTTGGTCATTTGGAAAAAGATTCAAATTAGTGAGAAAACTCTTGGGCCAGGTGTGTTGGCTCACGCCTGTAATCCCAGCACTTTGGGAGGCTGAGGCTGGCAGAACACGAGGTCAAGAGATTGAGATCATCCTGGCCAACATGCTGAAACCCTGTCTCTATTAAAGATACAAAAATTAGCTGGGCGTGGTGACACGCACCTGTAGTCCCAGCTACTTGGGAGGCTGAGGCAGGAGAATTGCTTGAACTGGGGCCACTGCACTCCAGCCTGGTGACAGAGCGAGACTCTGTCTCAAAAAAAATAAATAAATAAAAAATAAAAAAATAATAATAATTCAAATTAGTGAGAAAACCCTTCACCTTAAAATATCTGTGGAATTAAAACTACAGGTCAACTAAGGACTGTATCTGCATGAAGCCCACCATAAGGGAGAGAATAGCAAAAAATGCAGGGGATAGATTTTTGGATCTGGTACATTTGCTTTTTTTTTGAGATAGGTTCTTGCTCTGTCACCCAGGCTGGTGTGCAGTGGCGCCATCTTGGCTCACTGCAACTTTCGCCTCCCAGGCTCAAGTGATTCTCCTGCCTCAGCCTCCCAAGTTGCTGGGATTACAGGCACACACAATCACTCCCAGCTAATTTTTGTATTTTCAGTAGAGACGGGGTTTCCCCATTTTGGCCAGGCTAGTATTGAACTCCTGACCTCAAGTGATCCACCCTCCTTGGCCTCTCAAAGTGCTGGGATTACAGGAGTAGCCACGGCTGGGTACGTTTGCATTTTATTCTTGGCTTCACACCAGCTTCTTCACGATAGGCAACTTTGAGAGTCTCAAAAATCTTGAGCAATCTTGAGGATATGAAAGCTTCTCAATTTTCTCCACACAAACAGAAATAATTCAAAACAAACTTCATGTGTTACTATGGCAATTGCTGATACTGTACATATTGTAGCTTCTTGTATTACCCGGAATAAAAGGGGAACTCAGTTACTGTTAGTGGTTGTTTTCTTAACCTGTGGGATGGTAAGAGTCTGCTTCCACCTCCTTCTTGCCTCTGTCAGATCTATCATTATCTAAAATGCATGCCATTGTCCAATCAGTCTGTCCTTCTTCCTGTCCTCAACACAGACTACAACCATTCCTGGCTCAGTAGAGCCTTACACAAATCTCCTCATTCAAAGGATTTTCATCTTTCTTCTGTAATTATTCAATCCTACCTGCAACCACAAAATTATAAGACTTTCGACAATCATGACTAAGACTTATTTATCTCAGCATACAACAAGAATCTTTCAGTTATTCCAACTTTCAGCAAAGATGATTAGCACAGATTCATTTTAGCCACACACACTGGCCTCATCCACTCCTTCTCGATCCACATTATCAATGTATCTTATCAAGCACCATCAAGGGTGTTTCTCCTATTAGCTTTGCCTTATTTCACTAGGCTGTTTCTCTAAAGACCGACCTTACAAAGACAATAATCTTAGGCTTGTGTTGTCAAAGGTCAGGTGTGTTGATGTAAGTTGATTTTAGATCTCAACTTCAATACCTCCTAAAAAATGCTAGTGCAGTGTCTCACGCTTATGTGGATTCTTCTATTCTGATCTTTGGCTCCCTTTTCTCACTCCTGCCTTAGTTTCTTTTATTTATTTCCCACATTTTATTGAGTAGAAAAATGTATACTATTTACTATGTGCTGGGTCACAGAAATGTAATTCTAAAAAGAATCAGTTTTCACCAAAGGGCCAAAGTATGGTGAGGGGGATAGGAATACAGACAAAAATCACAATTTAATGTTTCAATATATCTAAGACATCCCCAGCAGGCTGAATTAAATTAACTCTAAATAAAGAATGATGAAGTACAATCAAAATATTCCACAGGAAAATAAAATTTTGAGCTGAGTTTGAAAAATAAGTAAGCTTTTACCAAGTGAGAAAGGAGGTACCAAACATTTCAGGATAGGAAATCAAGCCATAAATATGTGCTTTGAGAATGGCCATATATCTCTTTTGGCTGAACAGTTAATGTGAAGAGAATTTAAAGTTTAGGTGCCTCGTTAGCACAGTAGTTAGTGCTTCAGTCTCATAAACTCAGTGGGACAGACAATTAGAAAGATAGATTAAAGAGGGACATAAAGCTTGGAGGTTTGGTTCACTCAATTACTTTGAGCAGTAATTTTCATTTTAAGAGAACTCTGTACATTGTCCTGACTGATCTTCCGCTTTATGCATATCACTATTGTCGCTGGCCATCACCCCCTTTCCTTGGAACACATGTCTCCATGTTGCACCTCAAGAGCCCAGTGGTGCTCACACAACACACTTTCCCCAAATCATCTTACCCGTCTCTATTCAAGGCATAAATTGCATGCATTTCACCTTTATTTAGATATGACTAGCTTATTTCTGGTCACACTTGAAAGCATAAGTAACTATTGTAATCTTTGTGCAGGAAGCAATAGAGATTCCTGGCCAGATTCCTGGCTCATGCCTGTAATCCCAACATTTTGGGAGGACAAGGCAAGCAGATCCCTTGAGCCCTGGAGTTGGAGACCAGCCTGGGAAGCATGGTGAAACCCCATATATATTAGAAATCCAAAAAATAGCCAAACATGGTGGTACATGTCTGTACTGCAGCTACTTGGGAGGCTGAGGTGGGATAATCAGGAAGTTGAGGCTATAGTGAGCTGTGATCGCACCACTTCACTCCATCCTGGGCAACAGTGCAAGACTGTCTCAAAACAACAACAACAACAACAACCAAAACAACAAAAAGAAGCAATAGTCACTCCTGGAAACAGAATGGAAATTCAAATCCATGGTATGGTTGAAGGATGTAAGGAATATCAATAGACAAAAACGTCTTGCTATTCATGCACACCTTTCTATGACAATGGGGTCTTTTGTTAAAAAATCCACTCTTTTTAATGCAAAGTAACTCTTGGCGGGTATCTGTGGTAAAATAACTTACCTGACAATTTCCCCACTGATCAGTAAATTTCTGCACAAGTGGAAACCAACCTCCATACATTGTTCATGCTTTTCCATCTACCTGGTATGCTCCCTCTGCCATATTTCTTCATGTTAAAAGCTTACCACTCCTCAGGCTTAGGCACCACATCTTCACTGGGGACTCTACATGGAAATGGGGCTTTCTCTTCTTTAGAGAACTTCTCTTATATTTAGGTACTTAATTATATCCTGCTCTGGGTTGTAAGTTCCTTCAAGTCACAGACTGTTTTCCTAAACACCTCACTATATCTGTGGCATCTGGCACTGGGCCTTGAAGAGTCAAATAACTCAAATGAAATTGAATTTGGTCTTAGTAGGGAAAAAACGGCAAACAATTCCATATTGAAGGAGAAAAAAATATTCCTAATTCACCAATTATAAAGTCCCACGCTGAGATTTAACATTCCTGTTGCACTCAAAAATATACATTTCCTCTTCTGGTCTAAATCTTTTTGTGCTTAATGACTTGAGAATGATTCAGAAAGAAGCTTCATGTTTTTTAACCACTAAACATGGTGGCCACGTGGTTATTATGCCCCTCAAGCCCATCAGTAGCAATAAAAGAAAACACAGATGCTCAATAAAAAGAATTCCCAAGCCAAGCCATCTGGGCTTAGAGATCTTAGATCACAAATTAATGTTTTGCATGAAGATTTTTTTTCTATAGTGAGAGGCACAGTTTGTATTTTTAAAGGTTAATAACTCTTCACCAAGATTCCCATGTCAACCTCAGAGCAGGCTAGACAAAGAACAAAGCTGAGCACAAATTCAGATCACACTACAGGGTCATGAATTCAGTTCTTTTATGCCTTCTGCATTTCAAAGACGTGCTAAGCATTAGTATATTTCTGCACTAGGCAGTGAGACTGGTATGCTACAATGTTTTTCTACCAATAGGTAAGAAAAGTGAACTTTAACCAGCAATAAACTTTTAAATGAGAATACAGCATTCCTTTAAATAGCCAACTAGCAGATTGAACTATCTTAAAATTGGTCATTATATTCCCATCTGATAGAGTTTAGAGTCTGTTTCCAATATATGTAAAATAATTACACGATATGCAGTGACGCTCATAAAAAAGGAATGCCTAGTTTTCCTTATACTTTTACATTTCAGGATTCTTCATTTTTTTTCAGTCTTGTTTTTAATTCCTTGTTTGCATGCATTATTATATTTTATCTGTATCATAAATATGATGGGGCTCTTACAGTTAAAAATATTGAGCTTTTGTGGTTAAAAATGTTCAGTTTGCTTGCATACTTGTATTTACTAGAGAAAGATGACGATTACACAGTGATTTACTCAATTATAGTGGATATACATAAAAAAAGAAGAAGTGATGACAGTTTGTCTATCTTCAAAGCTGCATCATCAGCTGAGGTCATGGAAAACAAAATTATTGAGAAGGACAAGGACAGGATGGAATAATTTAGATTAGTGAAAGTTTTCTTGGCAACAACTCCAGGATAACTTTGAGCATAAAAAGTAGCATTACAAATAACATTAGCTTCTGTTAATATTTTTTTGGGGGCATGGATGTTATAGACTAGATATTTGTGCCCCATCTCCCAACCAAATTCATATGTTGAAGTCCAAGTCCCAATGTGTTTGTATTTGAATATGGGGCCTCTAAGGAAATAATTAAGGTTAAATGAGGACCTAAGGGTGAGGCCTTGATCCAATAGAATTAATATCCTCATAAAAAAGGACACCAGGAGCCTATGAAGTCTCTGTCTGTTTCTCCAAGCATACACAACGAAGTTATGTGAGCATATACTGAGATGGTGGCTACCTACAAGTCAAAAGAAGAGGCCTCAGAGTGAGAGCTATTTTGCTGGCCCCTTGATGTTGGCCTTCCCGGCATCCAGAACTACGAGAATAAAAATCTCTGTTGTTTAAGCTACACAGTATGTAGTATTTTGCGATGGCAGCCTGAGCAGACTAAGATGGTGGTGAGGGTGGGTTCAGGGAGAGGTTAAAGAATAATTTCCATATGTGCACAATATCAAAAATTTGTGCAGGGTAAAATTAGCCAGGCATGGTGGAGGGCGCCTGTAGTCCCTGCTGCTTGGGAGGCTGAGGCAGGAGAATTGCTTAAATCCGGGAGGCAGAGGTTGCAGTGAGCCAAGATCGCGCCACTGCACTGTAGCCTGGGTGACAGAGTGAGACTCAGTCTCAAAAAAAACAAAATAATTTATTTTATTTCAGCACATAAAGTTCAAAAAGAAGCAGCATTTATCTCACAGGGAGGCATACCCAAAATAAACCCCATAAATAAAGGAAATAAATAACCATATGTAATCGAAAATAGTGGTTACATATAAGGCAAAAAAAAAATTCCTAATCAGATAGATGGCATGACTTTATTTCTCTGGACTCAGTTTCCTCAACAGTTGACTAGATTAGATTAACTCCAAAATCTGCTTATAATAATGTGAATTCTGATAATGTCAGCTGTATCTTCTCATCCTTGTGACAGATTATACTTTCTAAAAATGGTTGCAGCCATGTCTCTCATCCCACATGCTTTATTTAAAATGTAACTTTGACACTTTTCCATCAAGAAATAGCATCTATGTTCCCTTCCCATGGTTCTAAGAAAGCTTTTATTTTAGCCAAAATGATCCTATGTGATTTTCAAGGTGAGATCATAATAGTTAATACAGTTTCCATCAGATTCTCTTAATATATTATTTTAGAATCCAACTGCCATGCTGTGACGAAGCTCAAATAGTCACACAGTGAGGCTACACATAGGTGTTAGGACCAACAGGCTCAGCTCAAGTCCTAGTCAACAAGTGTCATTTAGCAACATTTGAGGGAATGTACCATCAGATGGCTCAAGCCCATTGCCATTAATTGTCTTCTGCTGCAAGTCTTCCTAGTTGAGTTCTCAGATATTGTGAAAAGAAAAGTCATCTCTTCTGTGACCTTTCCTAATTCCTAAACCAAAGAATCCAGGAGATAGATTATATATATATATAGTTGTTTCTCTACAGCACTGCATTTGGGGTGGTTTGTTATGCAGTGATAAAAACTGAAATATTCATAAACTTCAGACATGATAGAATGTTGTTTGTTTGTCTCATTGTTATTGCTGTTGTAACTACTGAGGTGAACAGAATTTGAAAATTTAAAGTAAAATCTGTCCAGTAATGAATTATGATGCTGATTTATGAAGTTGTAAGTGTTTGTCACTAGAAAATTTCAGGTTGGATCAAAATGTCTGTCTTGGATGCTGCAGAAGGCTCTCCTGCATAGAGAAGGTGACTTGGCTTGCCAATGGTTTCATCATTTGTGTATTTATGGTGTCTAGACATGTGTCTGGCACTGTGGTCCTTATTTGCCTACTGAATGAATGCTTGACTCTAAAGATATCTCCACACTGTATGAGTTCATGATGGAAGAGATGGCAAAAAGTGGATTTATTTATAACAGCAATAATGACAGTAATAATTGTTATTAGAAGTAATGTTTCCTGAGTGACTCCTGTGTGCCAGACACTAGCTAAGTGTTTTAGACAAATTTCCTATTCAATCCTGACAATGATCCCTCTGGGATAGCTACTATTTATTCTTCCGGATTTATAGATGAGAAAAATTTCCCCTAGATTAATGATTTCTCCACCACCACTGATAGAACAAGTAGTAGCTGGATTTGGAACCCAGGCTATCTGACTCCAGAGACCCTGCTGAATCTCAAGGTAATATGCTGCCCACTAACTAGTGAAATTGAGTCATAAGGTGAGAATGCCAAACTGTACCCTGCCAATTTTAAATTGCAATAGTGTGTCACCTATTCCATTTGCTATGTATATACCCTAAGAAGCAGCTCTTACTTATGACCGCTTGGACACAAAGCATGGATTTCCAAGATGGTGACATCGGTCTAGAGTTTCAGTGCTTCGTGACCATGAAAAATGGTGAGATTAACCAGAGGTCCACAAGAAGATTAAATCCATTGCCTCAGTCAGCTGGGAAACTTGTAAAACAAACTCAGTTAATAATCACCCAGCATAAAAGTAGTAATATTTTATACTCATATGTTAATTTTCCCCTCAGCCTTCAGCCATTCTGAAATACAGTCTACCCATAATCTGCATAGCATCCTATGAAGAACTGTAGGTAAAACAGAAAAAAAAATCACTTGTGAATTACCAAATAAATGCCATGTCATTGCAGTGGCTAATTTAATCACATCTCTTATTTAGTTTCTCTAATAAAAATGAATAATTTCTGTCAATTATGATTTACATTGATTGAAATGGAAAAGTTGAATTTTTAAGATGAAAAGCATTACTGGATTAAAACAAACAAGCAACAATCAAGATATAATGGCAATCTTCTAAACAATATCATTATGAATCTGAGGAATAATTGGTCAAAATAACAACAGAAAAAAATAAACTTATTGGAAACAAAGAGAAAAATAAGTTCCAAGAATTTTACTGCCTTAGCAATGGGGGAATAAGAGACAGGAAAGTGAACAATGACATAAAAACCATTTGATGTAGGTCATATGCCTAGCTATGAACCCAGCTTCCTAATTATTGATGAAAAAGTCACTTATCATTTTTGGGTTTCAGTTTTTTCATTTGCAGAGTGTAATGGGGAGATTTCTCAATGTTTTTCTCAATTTTTTGAACATGAATAAGTTTATTATATTTAAAATACTAAATATTTATGATCTAGGTCATATTCGCAACTAATTGTGTTTTAGGATAACAACTTTTGCAGCGTAATTCATTTTCTACTTGACTTGATGAGTTAAGATAATGCTAATGCTTATCCATTGGTCAGTAAGAACCTTAAAACAGGGCTTAGGAAACAAAAGTTTTTGCTATTTGGAGACAATATACTAGAAAAGAGTTTTTCTGAAAGAAAACTATTAAAGTTTCACTTTTTGCCTTCTGAAAATATTTTGAGAAATTAGAGATAATAAGTTATGGAGCACTCACTCTATTGAACAATGACCTAAGCACTTCACAGGTAATAGTTAATTAATAATCGTAACACACACATGAAGCTAATTATATTATTGTTCCCAATAATAGCTAAGAATATTAAGGCTTCAAGATGGCAAGTCATACAGCTAGCAGGTAGAAAAAATAATATATCAGAAAAACATTCCTGAAGAAACAGTTTCTTCTGTCTTTGAGTTTATGTGTTTTGGGTTCAACTATTTTTATCATACCTAGAAATTCTGTGCTATGTATCTTGTATCTGACTGTTCGTCTGTACCCTTTCTAATAGTTTTTATTAATATACTTACAAACAGATGTAAAATATTTTCCTGAGTTGTGTGAACTGCTCTTGCAAATTAATGAAACCTGAGGAGAGGGTCTTGGGCACTGCAATTTAGAGCCAGTCATTCAGAAATATAGGTGACAACTTACTACTTCCTGTTGGCATGTGAAGTGAGGGGCAGTTTTGTGGGACTGAGCTCTCAGCCTGTGAGATCTGACACTATACCAAGGTAGATAGCATTAGGGTTGAATTGAATCAGAGGACACCAGCTGGTATCCGCTGGAGAACCTGATAGAGAATTTCTTGGTTTGTGGGGAGATATCTCCACACATCTAGGTTCAGAAGTATTGAATGAGTGAGAGTAGGAAAAAAGCACTTCAGTTGATTGTTTATATATCTTAGAGTTTCATGTAATTTTACTTACAAAAACAGTCGCTTACTCCTTTGGGCCTGCAGGTTGTAGTTAGTTGGACTCCTGACTTAAACTGTATCTTTCCCTCCAGACTTAATAATGTTGTTCTTCCTTTGATAATTTTGTCTAAAAGTAAAATAATAGAATTGTTGCCTGCAATTTAAGCAAGACGAGACTAATTTACTTTAAGAATGTGAAATATACAAAAATAAAATATATATTCCAGTTTTTGGTGGCCCGAACAGATTTTTAGTGACTCCCCATTGTGTTGCCTCTTTCATGCTTTTGTTGACAGATTACCCGTGGAGCATCCCAAGCGGGAAGCCAAGAAAAGGATCTCTGAAGTTTTTGCTTTCATGGAAGGTGACACAGTGATCCATAAATCTTGATCTCATATTTTTTGGGCCTATTTTATATTTTTTCATTGAATTTAATGATTTTAACAAAAATGGATTCTGATTGCTCATTCATCAGTGAGTCCAAAGATATTTTTTATTCTGCTCCTTTCATTATTAGCAAGAAAGAAGATAGAGTTAGAGTCAATTATTGGCTAAAATGTAGGTTATAGAAAAAATTACATTTGTGTCTTTCATCACATTGATTGCAATGAAAAGTGATAATTTATGATAAAATTACCATACAAATAATTCATGGGATTTAGAGGAACACTGTATCCTTATTCTTGGCAGTTTTGCTGAGGCATTTTTTAATATGTTCGGAAATTTAACAGGGCCGTATTCTTGTCAACTAATGTTACTCTTATAAAACAAGAGAGATTTCTGTTTCTGTCTATAACACAGTAGCTGATATTGGACTAAGTATCCCACTGAGAACAATTATAAAAGCTGGATATTATACATAAAGCAGCTGCTCAGAAGCACTGGAGAACAACCAAGGCAGTCAGGACTGGGGAAATTAAGATTCCGGGGAGAAGGAAAATGCATTGAAGTGAAACCAATATTCTCTGCTGCTTCTCCTTGGGACATTTGCCAATTTCCTGCAGGTTAGAGGATGAACAGAGCAGTTGCACACAAAAATGAAGTTCAGGGCTACTAAACCTACCAAACTGAAGGGGCCAAGAAGGGGAAAAGAGAGCTGCAGAACCCAACATCTGTGCATACTGTTCTCTCAAGGCATTTGCTGACTCCTAAGCAAACATGCAGAATGAAACACAGTGAAACCAAACAGCAAGCAGCTACTAAGCAACTAAAGACCTAAGTAAAGAATGCTGGCATCTCATGGTTCTAGGAAGATATGAAATGGATTCAGGTTTTCATCAAGTAAAAGCAGGTCAGGTAAGGACTTAGACTTTTAATTGTCAGCCTAGAGTAGCTAAACCCAAGGAACGGGAAAGACTGAAAGTGGATCACCCTCTTCTTGATAAAGCACATACTCTGTCATTACAGGATGATGAAAGAGAGAAAACAGAAAATGAGCAGGGTCAACATTTAAAGTGATATTGGATGTGCATTTTCCAAAACTGAGAAAAAAGTTCAGGTCATAGCGTTGAGAATTTTATCAAATTGCAAGAAGTATACAAACTCACAACAACAACAATCACAACCACAAAACCGTACCCCTAGGCATGTCAGTGAAAATTCTACTGAACTAAAAACAAAAAAGAAATAACAAAGCAGAAATAAGATAACAAAGCAGAAATAAGATAATGAAAGCTGACTTTTCAACACAAAGGAAGTAAGTCAGAAATAAGGATGAAATATATAGTGTGGAAACGTAAAAAAAAAAAAGTAGAATTTTCTAACCTTCTAATATTTCACTAAAATATAAAAATAAAATAACGACAATTTTTTCTCTAGGAGATGAGCACTGAAATTACTACTGTAGGAGTGTTATAGGCAGATTGATAATGATCATAAATGAAGCACGGTTATAAGTTAATGAAGAACAGTGATATGGTAAATATAGGGGAAAGCTTAAATGAATATTCACGCTTTTAAAATTGTGTAGGATTTAAAATGTATATGGAATCAAAATATATGACAACAGTTTGTAGAAAGAGTAAATGAATTTAAAGTGTTGTGGGGTCTTTGTATTATTTATGAAATGCTTAAGGGCTAACTTAAGGCTCCAATAAGTTAAAATGCAGGTTAGGAGCTCTAAAAGAAACGTGAAATAATAACCAAAGATGAAAATTAAATACCTAAGTATTAAGTTAAATAATATAATACTAGCCAAATAAGCTAATTTTATACATATAAATGGCCAAACGAAGGTAGGAACAAGAAACAAAGAAACAAAGACTAGATGGCATAATAAAAGGAAATGAATAGCAAGATGTCAGATTTAATCCCAGATATAACAGCAATTAAATTTAGTATAAATAAACTAAATACTCCAATTAAAGCAGAAAGATCAGATTGTATAAAAATAAAGATATTCATAAACAGGGAAAAATAAACAATCATTTGACACTTCACGGAAGTATAATGACACAAAAGGTTGAAATTAAAAGGATCAAAAAGATACACTATGCAAACAAGAGAGTTCCGTATAGCTAGATTCGTTGACTGAGTAGACTTTAAATCAAGAAGTATTACTGAGTTAAAAATAAACATTTCATAATAGCAATTCCATAATTGCTACTTTAGTGAAAAAAAAACTATCATAAATCTGTATGTTCCCAATAGACTCAAAATATAAAATTATCAGTGAAAAAAAAGAATAAATAGAAAAGTCTACATTACAGTGAAAGGCTTAAAAATAGCTGTCTTACAAACTCACAGACAAGTTGACAAAAAAATTAGTAGATGTACAGAGAAATTGAGAAACATTACAATCAAAACTGTTCAACTTGAAATATATATATGTGTGTATATATGTATATGTGCATGTGTATATATGTACATATATATATAAAGTACCCACAAATCAATAAGAAAAATACTGTAAAGACAATTTCTCCAAAATGGATGTTCTGAATAAGTATTTCCCAAAAAACAACAGTGAAATATAATGAACTTTCAAACAGGTGGTGAACTTCAGTAGTAATTTTAGAAATGCAAATGAAGACCAAAATGTGATACAATACACAATCAACAGAATAACAAAAATTAAAAGACATCAATACCCTGGAAACATTAAGCATATATATATATATGCTCATAAACCTTTACTACTAGGTATATACCCCCCAAAATGTGAATATGTGCTCAATATACATGTCCAAGAAGATTGGTAGCAGAAGAATTCATAACAGCCTCAATCTAGGACTAACCCTAAAGTTCATCAACACAAGAACAGATAAATCAACACAAGAACAGATACAAAAGAGGTACATTTCACAAAACCTCATTTATAGAAGTTTAAATGCCATCAAAACCAATCTATGAAGAATATAGATGCAGAATATATGAGGGTGGAGTGACTAGTGGAGGCAGTTCATTAGAGAGTCTTTCATTAGGTTTCTGGAAATGTTCTGAATCTTTATGTCAGTGGTGATTGCACAGGTGGTGCAACTTTTCAAAAATGCATTGAACTGTACACTTTGGATTTGAGTCTTTTACTGTAGATATGTTATACTTCATTAAAAATAGTTTGGAGTCAAACACACACACACAAACAACAACAACAAAAGGAAAGGTAAGTACAGAAGCCTTTAGTTTTCAACTTCAGTGCAGGTTGATTACTGCATATCTGGTATCTTATTCTGCACATTGTCTTTTATTTCTTCTTTCCTGTTTTCTTTGTACCATTCCTGGCTTCTCCCTCTCTACTTATACCGCTATTGAATTCCTGTTTGTTGCTTTCATATTTTTTCCATTATCTCATTTTACTTCTCAAGTTATTTATTTTCCTTATTCTTCAAAAGGATCTTGTAATTTGTGACCTGTCTTGCCCAGTTCACAGCAGCCCCAACAAAAGATTCTTCTCAATATATATGCTATAAAATCTTTAATATCCCTGTTCACTTAGCCCAAGTTTTTATGGGACTGTTAGCATAGGAAGTATAATAGAAGCCCACAGTATGATTAACCTCCATTTATTTCTCTGGTTATGTGGATTTCACGTTGTAGTCATTTTAAAAGCTTGGAGGAGCCTCATTAACTTTACAAGGCAAGACTGGATTTACAGATCCAATATCTATGTGGAGAAAGCAACGCTGCAAGTTCTGTTTTTATTGGAGGTTCTCTGTTGTCTTTTCTCCCTAATATAGATGTCTTTTATAAGATTACTTTTTGTAGAACAAAAGCAACAGGCAATTTCCAATTAAATGCAGATGGTAAGGTTTTTCTTTCTACAGGCACTCAGGTGCAAGGATCTGCCTCAAAGCCTTTGAATTTTATGAGGGGTTAATGCAGTTAATGTTTTTTATATTATTTTGAATATTAATTACAGTATAAACATTGCCCCAAGCCCATGTTTTAGTTAGCATATTTTCAAAACAAATTCACATCTTATATTAAGTAACCTTTCAAAACAAGTATAGGAAGATTATTACCAGCTCTCAATTATTTTTCTTTTCTGCTTTAACTAGCTCTGCTTTTCTGGGACTAGACAGTGAAATAATTAAATTCAGTGCTTCTTATTGGTATTCAGCTTTGACTAGTGCTTATCTGTAAGGCTCAACTATTTGCAGCATATGATGAAGAAACAACATGGCTCTATGATGCAGTCATCCTTCAGTATTAGCAGGTCTAATAAATATTTGATTAGTAGAAAGAGCAAAACATACTTAACGTAGAATTAAATGCCAGTTGATTGAAAATATAAAAGATGTTTCAATACTACCCACTGTAATGTGCAAAATTTATAACTGATATGGTAAAGAGATAATTGGGTTGTGTGGTGAGGTTTCCTTTTTCTCAAGTTGAGGTAGTGTGTGAAACATATACCTCTGTTGCATCCTATCTGCTCGCTTTACCAAATATTTCCATTTATCTTTTGGCGTTGATGGTAGAATTGCACAACTCTACAATTTTCTTGTAAGTTTTGACCATTTGATTTGTTTTGCCAGTAAAATGTGAACAGAAGTACTGCATATCACTTCCAGGTGGAATGCATTAACAGTCAGTGTGAAACTTGCCAACTTTTCTCTCTGCCAAGAATGAAGCCCTGTTCCAGACAGCAGCTGCTCTAGAAGCCTGGGTCTGGGAGTGAGCAGTTTACCCAGACACCCTGTGATAATCAACTTGCTTCTGTGAGATAGAAACTTTTGTGGCTTTAAGCTGCTGAGATTTGCAGGTATGTGTGACCAAATTATAACCCAGTACATCCTGATGATGACACACTTTGAAGCTCTAATGATGCCTGCTTTCGGGTATCAACAAACCTTAACTGAACAGTTACTGATGAAATTGGAAATATACAAAGAGGTAGCATGAATTTGAGAAAAGCCTACAGAAAGTTAAATGACAATACAAAATCACAAGTCAAGAGATGCTAACAGGGGGTGCTTGCTTGGTCACCAAATAAATGGCACATGTAATAAATGGCACATATAATAAAAGCTAGAATCTCAAAGATGTGAGAAATGACTAGACACAAGCCCCACAAGGCTCACTGGGAATAGAAGGGCTTCAATTTGGTCCTTAAACGTTGGTAGATTTTGAAGAAACAAATATGCTATTCTCAGTGAAAGATGAACTTGAAGAAACAACAAGGTCATTAAGTTTAAGTAGATTCAAAGAGTAAGAAACAGATATATTTGAAATAAACCAACAATACATAAATTCAGGAGATTACAGGGAGGTAGAACTGGAAAAAATATTTTAGGACCAGTGGTGGCAACTCTTTAATGAAGTTCAAGGAATTTGAATTTAATGCTCTAAGCAGGAGTCACTGATGTTTATTATCATGAGAACAAGAGATAGAATTGGTGGCTAGTTTGTCAGACTGATGAAAGCTTGAAGAGGGGGTATATAGGGAAAGTAGAATAAAAGTAAGGTGTTTGGGAGACACTTCCCAAAGGACTATGAAGATGATGCTCTTTTGTACAGTGGCCTTTTGGCTAAAGTTTGGTGATGAGGAAAGGGAAATACAGAACAGTGAAAAAAAAAAAAAGCAGGACTTCATACTAAATATTAGCTAACAGGCTGCCAAATAAAACAAATGCCAATAATTATATATATATATATATATATATATATATATAACAAAAATACAGCTAAAAATTCCACAGCCGAGTCAACTGTAATTGTGCCAAGGGAGGAAATACACATCAATGATTAAATTCACTAAGTACTTCCATGAGGGGAAAGCTCAAACATCTTAAAGAACTGAAAAGGAGTTCACAGGCATTATGATAATTGGGAACTGAAACTAGTATAATGGAGAGGACAGAATGAGTTCATTGGTCTGTATACAGTTGGTTAACAGAATTTCTTTGATCCCTGCTCAGGAAAATCTTGTTAGTTCCAGTAAGAGTCTGGTGTCTTAGGGTCAAAATTTATGACCCAATGTAAACTTCAGCAGATTATAATTGGTTGGGATGAAATCCAAAAGAAACTTTTGATATCTCAGGTAAAAGCTTCTGTAAGAGAAACATTTTCCTTTTGAAGTGTTCATACTGTCTTGACACAGAGTTTGTGGTTTTTTAACTGACATTTTTTCCCTAAGTTTCTACTATCGCCATGTAATGAAAAACTAGAAATACCATTTGACCCAGCCGTCCCATTACTGGGTATATACCCAAAGGATTATAAATCATGCTGCTATAAAGACACATGCACACGTATGTTTACTGCAGTACTATTCACAATAGCAAAGACTTGGAACCAACCCAAATGTCCATCAATGATAGACTGGATTAAGAAAACGTGGCACATATGCACTATTGAATACTATGCAGCCATAAAAAAGGATGAGTTCATGTCCTTTGTTGGGACATGGATGAAGCTGGAAATCATCATTCTGAGCAAACTATCGCAAGGACAGAAAACCAAACACTGCATGTTCTCACTCATAGGTGGGAATTGAACAATGAGAACACTTGGACACTGGGTGGGGAACATCACACACTGTGGCCTGTTGTGGGGTGGGGGGAGGGGGGAAGGATAGCATTAGGAGATATACCTAATGTAAATGAGGAGTTAATGGGTGCAGCACACCAACATGGCACATGTATACATATGTAACAAACCTGCATGTTGTGCACATGTACCCTAGAACTTAAAGTATAACAAAAAATAAATAAATTAAATTAAATTTAAAAAAGAAAATAAAAACTAGTCCCCTTCTTTGCAAGAGGTTTCTCCCAACTTCCTTCTTATTTGAGGTCTGGGCTCCTGAAACTCTGTCTCCTAAATTGCCCATGGAAAACTAAAATTATATTAATTTATTATATATTTCTTGATCATTGTTTTTCCCCTGCCAAGTAAGTATAATTTATTATATATTTCTAATCTTTATATTTTCTTCCTGATAAACTAGTTCCAGACTTCACCTTTTATTAGCAAGAAAATTATTTTTCCTTAAGAAAAAGGTTTATAGGCTTGAAATAAATTTTATTTTTTCTCCCAACCCCTTTCTTTAGGAAAATTACCAGCAAAGAAATTTGTCTTATTAGCTTTTAAAACTACAAATATTTTCATCCTGCCTTATATATTCACAATTGTGGAAATTATTTTTGATACAGAATACCAAACAAGAAAGGAAAGGAGGTGTTGAGAAAATGGTGGAAGAAGTGAGAAGTAAGGAGAAAAATTCAGCAGAGGGAAGAATAGAAGTAAGTAGAAGAGGGCAAGATAACAAATTTAATGCATCCTCCAGCTCTAAGCTTATAGATATGATACCTATCTTGTCCATTAAATATTAAATTACTAAAGAAAATGTTTATTCAACTACAATCAACTTCTTTAAAAAATACGAGTAGGATTTTATGGTACAATTTCAGGTATACATGGTCCACAAGGAGAGAATATATTTGCATTCTCTAGTACCTTCCTTTTTTGCCTAAAATAAAATATTAGACGAGGAAGAAGACATAGACAGTTGAGTTGCTACAATTTTGTTGTGGCTATTAGCTCTCTATTACATTATCCAATTGGTTTAAAACAATCCAAAGATTGTTTATGCAGTTAAGAAATTCTAATGTCTCTTAGACATGAAAAAGAGAAAGTTGTTTTTCAAAAATAATTTTGTCTTAGAATTTCCTTGGGCATTTGCAGACATTCTTTCCTAAACAAGTCTTCAGACTGCTGCTGCCACCTAGAGAACTAATTTGATATTTCTCTACAGCCAATCAAGAAAACAACAACCAGGCATTGTTTTTGTTATTGCAATGTGCTGTGTGTTGGAGAGAAAAGTAATAATCTATTGTGTCACCCCTTGCAAGGTTCATGGTTGAGACCTCTATAACAAAAGACGGATTAATAATAAAAAATCATGTAAACTTATTTTACATAACACAGGAGGGTTTGGAAATGAAGACCTAAAGAAACAGGGGAATATGGGCATTTTTATGGAAAGTCTTGTAACAGAAGGATTGAAGGACAAAAGAGTGTAATCTAATGGTATTAAACTGAGGGGAACTTACCAAAGCCTGTTTGTTCAGATACTTCTCTGTGTTTCTGTGTCTTCAGAGATAAAAATGTTCCCTTTTTCCTGGTATAGGGAGGGCGCATGTGGCTTGAGAATCTTATGACATACTTCAAGGGAAGGTCAGCTAGGTTTTATCCCATCCTTTGGGAAAGAAGTGAGAGGAGGTCAGAGAGACCTTCTTGCTTTTGCTGTTTTCTCAAATGCCGAGGTGCCATATTTTGAGGCAGGTGTCCTAAACCTGGTCATATGCATTCTTATCATTTCACATTAAGTATTAACCTCCTCATATTTTTATTGTAACATTGTGTCCTAAAGTTAAATCATTTATATCTTAATGTGTCTTAGTGTTAAATCACTTATTTGTTACCTGGGTCCTTTATATGATGTGGAGAATTGAAACCTGGCTTTCTGGGTAAATTGCTGCATAGAATTTCTACAAATGAAAAGTAGTCTTACTCATTCCATCTAACAGTAAAAGTAGCCCATTCAAATAAATAATAAATATTAATAGTTATTTGCATGATAATATTTTCAGAATAATGTCATTCAAATTCATTAGTATTTTCCAGTGTTTATATCTTCTTGGACTCACTTTACTGGTACTCATGTGTCTTATAAAGGAGGTATTTAATAGACTTCATATGTAACCCAAAGCAAAATATTATTTGCATTAAAGATATTCAAAATCAAATCTTATAGGCAATGATATCTATCTAAATTTGTCAGTCACAGTAAATAATAGTGAATTTATTTTTGAATTGTTAGTGAAGTTAGCTACTAATATGGAATATCTTCTTGAGCTCCATTTCTGTAGTTTAAAAAAAGGTGATGTCTTTTTGTTAATAAGCATCCTCTTATTGAGATACTTCTATTATTAACAGAATTCTATGTCAATTAACAGCTGGATTAGTCAGGATTCTCTAGAGGGACAGAGCTAATAGGATATATATATATGTGTGTGTGTGTGTGTATATGTGTGTGTGTGTGTGTATATATATATATATATAAAGTTAATAATAAGCTCCCATATATATATATATATCTCCTGAGATCATACACAATCTTCAAATAAAGACAATAATAAGTTCATTATATATATATATATATATAGGAGTATATTAAGTATTAACTCATGCTATCACAATGTCCCACAATAGGCTATCTGCAAGCTGAGGAGCAAGGAGAGCCAGTCGGAGTCCCAAAACTGAAGAACTTGGAGTCCAGTGTTCAGTGGCGGGAAGCATCCAGCACAACGGAAAGATGTAGGCTGGGAGGTTAGGCCAGTCTAGTCTTTTCACATTTTTCTGCCTGCTTTATTTTTAGCTGCACAGGCAGCTGATTAGATGGTGCCCACCCAGATTAACGGTGGGTTTGCCTTTCCCAGCCCACTGACTCAAATGTTAATCTCCTTTGGCAACACCCTCACAGACACACCCCAGGGTCAATACAGTGCATCCTTCAATCCAATCAAGTTGACACTCAGTATTAACCATCACAACAGCCTAGGGGTGTAAATGGAGAATCCATGACATTATATGGAGGGCTTGTATTTCATGAAGTGTGGGAGAGCTAGCCAGGATGTAAGCTCTACAATCCTGAAATGCAGAGTCTGCTTCTTACCAAAAAGCTGCTTGATACTGGTGAGAAGCTAATGCTTCTTAAATCACCATACCCATGGTGAAGAACAAGTTTATTTATTTTCTCAATCTGTTATGATGGCTACTTATGAAAAGTGCAATAAAAAACAATATAGAAAAATGAAATGCAAAGACAACGGACCTGCAAAAGGAAATCAAGCGTCCATTTTTAATTACTATATTTACTAGTAACAAATTTAATCTTAAAAAGTGATCCAAATATTACTGCTCACTCTCAATTCCATTGGTCATTGCCAACTGATATCAAACAGTTCCTGAACTGATGTAGGCCCACGGACCTCTAAGGAGCTTTGCTCTTGACCTTCCTGTTTCTGAACCCAATTTCATGGTGTGATGGCTTTGGAAAAAATAAATCGATTCCATGACAGCAGGGGCTGTTATCACTCTTGCTCAGACTTAAAAGCTATGGAATCAAGTCATCCTCTCTTTTAATCTAGATTCCTATTTTTGTATTTAGCCCCAGATCTTTTACAGTCTGAAGAGGATGCCAGTCCAAAGGCTGTCAGGCATAGTACAACAGGAGGCAAGTGTGTACCACAGCAGTGACAGGAAATGATTCATACAGCAGTTGTAATGTAGGGTAAGAAAAAAAGCAATCCTGTTCAGCTCCTAGAAAATAACAGCACACCCTGCTGCTAACTCATTTTTCTCCCAAGTCTTAGCCTTTAGACTTCTAATATTTGCACTTAGGCTTTATTGTCCCTACACTCACGCTCTCACTCCCACACCACTGCCTCTGCTGTCTACTCAATATTTCAGATCCCTTGCCACACCTCTGTTATTCTTGTAAAATCCCCTTTAGACTTTCGTTGATTCATTCTTTTTTGTTGTTCTTGTTCACCTAGACTAAAATATAGGCATTTTTCCATTGACTACCCTATCTCTTTGGAAGCTTCCATTTCTCTCTTCTTATTGACACCCTCTGAATAAAATATGTTTAAACGTCTACCACATTTATAAGTCCCCATCAATCTTATGATTAATTTCATTCTTCCAACCAGATTTGTTCTTCCTTTAGTATATTAGTATCCTCCTGATAGAGTAGTCTTCACTGTCTTCTCTCTCTCATGTCTCATTTATTCCCTAGCCAATGTGCAATTTAACTTTGGTCTGTAATTTTAAACTGAAATTGTAAATATCACCAGTGAGCTTATGAGTTCCCCACATGATGGAACTATGTCATATATTATCTTTCTTGATGTTGATGCTTTGTCTGCCTGTTTGTCTTAATGCCTACATTGTGCTATATCAATGTGTAGTGATTGGTGTCACACTTCCACCAAGTAGAATCTGACTCCATCTTGGATGATGTAGCATGCACATCACAAAAATTAGTTTCTGTATACCATGAACTCTTCAGTTTAGATAATTTCATATTTTTCTTACATTTTTTCTATATCTAACATTTCCAAAAAAGGGACATATCCTTCTAGAAATAATCAAGGCATAAATTTGAAAGTTGTCTCTTGCCTGCCTGGTCTGGTGCCTGCTTGCCTCCCCAGAGCCTGTTTTTCCTATTGTTCACTCTGATCCAATCCCACTGGTCTTCTTGCAGTTCAGGCATGCATCAGGTGCTTTTTCTTCTTTCCTCTGTTTGAAATTGTCTTCCCCTGTAGTTGACCTTTTATCATTATTAGTTTTCTTTTATTTCTTTTCTCTTATTTTTTTTTTTTTTTTTTGAGACAGTGTCTCACTCCGTCACTCAGACTGGAGTGCAGTGGCATGAACTCAGTTCACTGCAACCTCTGCCCCCCCTGGGGTTTAAGCGATTCTCATGCCTCAGACTCCTGAGTAGCTGGGATTACAGTCTTGTGCTACCCTGCCCAGTATTTTTAGTAAAGATGGGCTTTCACCAGGTTGCCCAGACTGGTCTCAAACTCCTAACCTCAAGTGATCTGCCAGTCTTGGCCTCCCAAAGTGCTGGGATTATAGGTGTTAGCCACCACTCCTGGCCTTATTATGAATTTTCTTTGTAGCATTTATAACTATCTGAAATTATATTACTTTTTACCTATGTATTGCCTTTAATAACCAGAACATAAGCTCTGTGAGGGAAAGGGTTTGCCTTCTTCATAAGTGAGGGGCCTGAGCCCTGTCTATATTTTCAGAGGTCAATTAATCCAGCCTCTTTATTTGACAGGTGAAGAAGCTATAGTCAACAATAATGAAAGTATTTATGCTAGGTTTTACTCTTGGTAGCAGTGCTAAAAATGATTCCTAGACATTTTTCTACTACAAGTACTTCTACGTATTTCCAGTGAAGTATCATTAAAGGCAGGGGGGAGTGAATGTATATACAGGAGGATTTAGAATCAAAGTCCAAAGTAACTCCTGTAGGAAAAAAAAAATTTTTTTGAATTTGTCCTAAGAATTAGAGCATATTTGGCGTTTTAGTTCATAATATATCTGCGCTAGATATAATTGAAACATTAATCATTGAGTAATGATTGTTTTCTATTATGATGCATCATATGTATTCTGAAGACACTGGCATTAAATAATCTGCTCTTCAAATCCTGGTTCTTAGATCTACTAACTGTGAATTGAGCAAATTAAATAACCTTAGTATGCCTCAGTTTTCTTGTATTTAAAATGAAGACACTTACGGTTTCTAGTTCAAAAAGTTTTATGAGAATTAAAAGAAATAGCATTTGTGAAACCCTTAGAACAGGTTCCTGACATACAGAAAATGGCCAATAAATGTTAGAGATGATTGTGATCTTCACTGTTGGGGAAACATAACTGTGAAGTAAGGTCTAAAATTAAATCTACAATATTATGTGCAGCCTTGTCATCTAAATCTGGGAAAGGCTTGTATGACCTAACCCCAAGTTCCCTCTGTCTCTGTCCCCCTGGATAAAGTCCCCTAGCCAAATAACCCTCTTTGTCAAGTGATCAGCACAGTCTGGCTGATCTCTGAGGACTGGGTTTCAGTTCTCTGTCACCCCACAGAATTATTCAAACAAGATAAGCACATTCTCCTGTGAGAATCAGCAGTCATCCCACCCTCTTGACAATACAATATCTGTTCCCTACAGTCCATGGTTGTTCACTCTGTTCCCAGGTGCTACTCCTGTGTGGCCTATGTAGTGTCTTCCTCCCCTGGGCTGTGAGTATTCTTCCTCCCCTGGGCTGTGAGTATATGTGACCAATAAACTGTTATCTATCTTATCTGTCCAGTGTCAGACGTCACACATTTGGCCATCCCCGTAGCCAGGACTCTCACTCTCACCAAGTGGGTGACTAGCAGGTGATTAAAATGGTAAAACTATACCCCGATTCTGAGAACCTGTCCTCAAGCCCTTTGATCAACTAGTCTGCAATCTCATCTGGCAATGGCATTTCAACCCATATCCAACACAAAAACATGTGCTTCACTTGAGCTATCCTGCTTTGCTTCACAGGAGACTTGACAATGCACAGTATTATATATAAATCTAAAACCATCCATATTTCTGCCCTGTAAGTCCTGAAGGGTCTTATCAGAGAAAACAAAACTGCTTATATTAAGACATATTGTCATCTATTTTCTCTACCATATACCACCATGCACTTTATATATAAATAACATCCAACTACTCCTATAATCTTATTTCATGCTTTCAATTTTTGTGATATTATTCTATCTTCTTAGAACAATGTTCTTGCTTTTCTTTGGTTGAATAACTTTGGTCATATTTCAAGAGTCAACACACACATAATTTTTTCTAAAAAAATCTTTCTTGAATTGAAAACTTGGGCCAACATACCTCATTGCTAGCCTTTAATAAACATCATGGATTGACATGTTCTTTCTCCTCGTCTTCTTTCAACGAGAAGCTGTGTCTTATTTAACTCTGGATTCCCAGGGCCCAGCAAAGTTCTCAGAATGACAAACACTACCTGTGGTGAAACTGACCTGATCCACCATTTTCCTCTTTTTGTGGAAGCGCTTCTCATCCACACTACTCTCCACTCTCTATTAGTCCATCACTTCAAGTATATCTAGACTAAGCTCAAACTCAGTCCCACATTTGACTTCAATTCACTCTGTGTCCATATTCTATGTTCAAAAAGAATCAAATCTTTTCTATGAGAAAACACAAGTATAAATACAATGAAAATATTTTAATACACTCTATCGTAGAAAAAGAAGCTACTTTTAAGACAATTTATATCAAGACAATGTGGCAAAGTTACTTTATACTTTTTCCAATAGCTTTAAGATAAGATTTGGTATATGAATAGACTCCGCATAGATGTGACATCAGGAATACTGGGAGTCCGTGAATAAATATTTTGATTGACTAATTTCATTTATTCTCATCACCTCTCTACTTGCTTGCCCTGGCCTTGGTAAAACTATTTGGAAAGAGAATCAAACCTCCTAGAATAAAATTAAAAATTGATTTTTAGTAAAGTTTCATGTATTAAATTATACACAGTATCAGAGAAGTGAATTTTTTTATGTTTTCTCTGGGAATATGACTACTAACTGTGTATATTAGTGTGTATATACATGGTGGGTATATATACATATCTATTAGATTTAATGTAAAAAGTCATTGCAACTATTTAAAATAAGTGATGGGTTGAATTATCTACAGAGGCAAAATAAAATAGCTAATTTCAGAGTGAACATTTTCAATGTTTTAGGCCTGACTAACAGTTTAAAAAATAAGAGTTTGGAGACAAATTGGTTTACTAAACAATCAAGAGTTTGGGGTAGTAAGAAGTAGCCAGTCATTTTATTTTGGCAATATTTTTATTTGCTTCATCTTTCCCCATGAACATGTGGAGTTAGGTATGGCTGATGGGAGTCTTTTTCGACTTCTCAGAAACTCCATTTCATATCCTCAAGATATCATTTCTAAATGTCCTTTTTTTTTACCTGTCTTCAGATCATTCATGTGTTTCATGAGAATTAGACATTCATTTTCCCCGTTTGAAGAAACACTGTGTTGATTGACACATCCACAGTTTTAAAATAACACGGTTTACATTATTTAGGACACTGGTGTATTTGTAGACAAAGAGAAGCAAAAACTAAGGATGGACTGTATATCAAGTTTTTCCTGAAATTACTCAGTGTTGACATGTTCCCATGAGAATGTGCATTGTTGTTCAAATTCTAGAAAACCAGTTATTTCCCAGAAGAATTT
Organism: Pan paniscus; assembly: GCF_029289425.2. Classification (NCBI taxonomy): domain Eukaryota; kingdom Metazoa; phylum Chordata; class Mammalia; order Primates; family Hominidae; genus Pan; species Pan paniscus. Next base: position 60,815,186 of record NC_073266.2, read on the forward strand.
AATTTTCCATAATCCTGCCAAACAGAAACATTTCCTTGCTCTGGAGAATTCAATCATGTAAGACTATTTGTTGTTTTCTTTAAGAGTCACATCTGGAGAATAACTGTCTTTTACCCTCTGACCCTTTTGATAGAGATAATAATCCAAATTATTTTATTTATTTATTTATTTTTTTGAGACATGACCTCTCTCTGTGACCTAGACTGGAGTGCAGTGATGCAATCACAGCTTACCGCAGCCTTGATCTCCCAGGCTCAAGCAATCCTCTCACCTCAACCTCCTGAGTAGCTGGGACTACAGGTGCATATCACCACACTTGGCTATTTTTTTATTTTTTATTTTTATTTTTATTTTATTTTGTACAGACAGCATCTCTCTATGTTGTACAGGCTAGTCTCAAACTCCTGGGCTCAAGACATCCTACTGCTTCAGCCTCCCAAAGTGTTGGCATTACTTGTGTGAGCCACCATGCCCAGTCTCCAAATTCTTTTCACACAAATTCATTCTGTACAATGACTTCTGATTATTCTTCCAGCAGCATAATGTTTATCATATTTATGTAATAAGCTGAATTAATAAATGATGCAAGGCTGAATAAATTAAGGTCATGAACAACAGTACAGGCTGTCCAGCAGCGCTATGGAGGTGCAAAGAAGAAAGAATGACTTTTCACTGCTTTCATGAAGCAAGATTGTACAGAAGACTTTACATGGACATGTAGGGAATATATACATACATATGTGTGTGTGTGTGTGTGTGTATATGTATTTATATGTTTTATATATGGACACAGAAATCCCAGGAGAAAATATACAGTTAACCGCCTGTAATCCCAGTGCTTTGGGAGGCCGAGGCGGGCGGATCACGAGGTCAGGAGATCAAGACCACGGTGAAACCCCATCTCTACTAAAAATACAAAAAAATTAGCCAGGCGCAGTGGCAGGAGACTGTAGTCCCAGCTACTCGGGAGGCTGAGGCAGGAGAATGGTGTGAACCCGGGAAGTGATGCTTGCAGTGAGCCGAGATCACGCCACTGCATTCCAGCCTAGGCGACAGAGCGACACTCGGTCTCAAAAAAAAAAAAAAAAAAGAAAAGAAAATATATAGTTAACCAAAAATATTGAGGAGGACAACAACATCTAATTTGGTAAAAGGAAGTTGATAATTTGGTGCTCCGATAGATTTTTTAATCTTTGTTGTTGTATAATTAACATTCAATGAATTGTACAACCATAAAGTATACAATTTGATAAGTTTTGATACATGTATACACCTATGAGACATCATCCCCATTAAAATAATAAACATATGCATTGACTCCAAAAGTTTCCTCACACCTCTTTATAATCCATTTCTTCCCCAGTCCCCAGCCAATCAGTTGTACGCTTTCTGGAACTATAGATTAGTTTGCATTTTCTAAAATTTTATACAGATAGAATCATACTTTCTGTGGTCTGGCTTTTTTTATCTATCATAATGACTTTTAGATTCATTTTTTGTTCATGCATCCAGTGGCATGATTATAAATATTTAACCACCAGCTCTCTGGTGGCAGTGTTGGTAGGGGTGGGTGTGAGCGATCTGTAGCATTTGTTGATTTTCATGGTGCAAAGATTCCCATCATGATGGATTTTAAGCCACCAACATGATGTCTCCGAACTCACAGTAGGAAAGAAAGGCACACAATCACATCTTGTGAGCTAGTTCTAGCCAAATCCAGCTCATCACTATATGTGTCATTGTTTCATTCCTTGTTATTATTGAATAGTATTTTATTGTGTGGTTTTACCATAATTTGTTTATCTATTTACCTGTTAATGAACAATTAGATTGCTTCTGGTTTCAGGATATTCCAAATATGTAGAGATGTTGTGAATATTCTTGCGCAAATCTTAGTTTGGACATATGCTTTCATTTCTCTTAGACAAATACCTAGGAATGAAATAGATGAGCCATATTGCAGGTAAAATATTTCCAAGGTGGCTGGATTATTTTATCCTCTCACCAGCAGTGTGGAAATGTTGTGGTTGCTCCACACTCTTGCCAACACTTAGTATCATCAGTATTTTTTATTTTTTCATTCTAATGGGAAAGTAATATATCCCATTGTAGTTTTAATTAACATCTCCCTAACAATGAATGATGTTGAATATCTTTTCACATGTATTTTTGCCACCTATATGTCTTCTTTGGAAAGTGTCTACTCAAATATTTTGTCTGCTTTTTTATTGGGTTGTTTGCTTTCATATTATTGAGTTGTAAAAGTTCTTTATATATTCTGTACAAAATTCCTGTGTCAGTTATACATTTCATAAATATTTTCTCCAAGTCTATGGCTTCGTTTTTCATTTTCATAAGTTAATAAATCTCTACCAAACTTAACATCACTAAGGTTTTCTCCTTTTTTTCTAGGAATTTTAGAGTTTTCATTCTCAAATTTTGGTCTATATTTCATTTTGAATTAATTTTTGTATATGGTGTGAGTTGAGGACCAAGATTCATTTATTTGGATAAATGGCTAACAAACTGACTCAGAACCATTTGTTCAAAATATGATCCTTTCCCTGTTGTTCAATAGATTTTATTTTTAAATTCAAGATACTCATATATGACTCTAATAAGTTAAGAAATGCTAAAGCTATATCAATATTTTTAATTGTATTCATTCTCCATCTAGAGATTTGTGTACACGAGGTTATGAAGTACAGAAGAGTATCTATTAATTTAACACAAGCAAGTTCAAATTTAAGAAGGAGATGGACTGATACATGTCCTAAGAAGTCAGGCTGCTTAATTTTCACTCCTCTATTGTATAAGGGACAGGGAAGAAAGTGTGCATGCTTGGGATAAGCAAAGATGTGGGAAAAAATTGACCCATAGGGTTGCAATGATTGCTGCACTCCAGTAGCACTCAAAGAGGTCTCACAATATGATAAGGATTGTTCTAACAAGTCTTGCTTGACTTCTGCATCATGAACCTCAACATACAATCCCTCATCTCCCTATACTTCTCCCAATTCTGCAACCTAGTCATTAAGAATATGCAAAGTAATTGCATATCAAAGGCCACCTATGAAGTATTAAAGACAAAATAAACCAGTGTAAAAACTCAAATGAAACAAAGCTATTATGATTAGCTTTTCAAAATGTTTTGAGGTAATTGTTTAATTGAGCAGACATCTGTTTGGTACCAGCAGTAACACAAAACAGTTTTATTTGGTAACTTAAAGAAAGTTAACCTCAAAATCAAAACAAAGCAAAACAGTTAAGATGGTTGCAATTTACTGCTGAAATTATTGTAACTCTACTTACCTCCTTCCCTTAGAGAAAGTCAAAGTAAGCTAGCTTTTTATTTATGCTGGTTTCAGATATCCTTACCTATTTTTCTCATATACTATAGACATTCCCTGAAAATTCAAATATCATAATTAGAATAAAAATAAATAATGTATCTTAAAATATTTATTTTGCAGACTGAGTTTTCAACATCTGTATCAAAAAGTACAGCAAACCATGCAATTGGTTTAAATACTCATTTTAGTGATCATTTTATAATGTAAATATATAAGTAAATGTGAATTTAATTTTATAAAAATTTAAGAATTTTCATATAAATACATCATTTATTGGAAGAATTTTCTTTGCTAGTCCCCATGTTTTGGTTTGTAAATTGAAGTTACTGTATCTGAATAGGTTGTCAATTTGTTCTACCTCTTTCGTAGATCCTAACTGAATAACTTCCAATCAAAGAATTACCTACAGAAAGAACTAGTACTTCTGAAATAACAGAAAACCGATAAGACATGAAGCTATACAGCAAGAACTGGCTGAATCAGTAGATGAGAAATAAAACAGTAAATAGCAGGTAACAACAGATATGATATATTCTTGAGTGTATGGGGGCAATTTTCTGCACATTCCTAAATCAGTGAAGAGGAATGTGACAGGGACCTGGGTTTTGTATCCACATGTGAGGGTTACACAGTAATTAGTGCTTGCCCCAAAGTAGAAATAGCCACAGGATATGTGCTTCCAGGACCAGCTTTACTCATTGGCATGAATTGTTGAAGGGTCCTAGACAAGGGCCTGATGCCCGCTTCCTCCCATCATCACATCCATGCACAGGCCTGCTCTATCCATCGCATTATGCCTGAAACTATACTCCTACAGTTTGTTTTTTAGCCTTTCTCCACCCCCGTCCTTCTCAACAGTTATCTCTCAGTGTAAACAGATCAGAAAGCAGACTGAGACTCTGAAAGTGGTGATGTTGGGGCTGTGGGTGTCGAGGCTCTAATGAGGAAAGGGAGGAGGTCTCCCTGAAGGGCTCCCTCTCACCTTCTGTCTATAGCTTCCGGAATAAAGCCCTGTTAAAGCATTTGCAACTCTGCTGTTTTCTTCAGTGCAAGTTGTTTACCCGTCTGTCTCCTATTACAGCCTGTAAACTCTTCTAGAGTAAGAAATACGGCATATGGTGAGAGCCTGGTTTAACCAATACATTAATTTTAAAAACTTTGATTTCCAAGTTTTAGTGAGGATCATTTTAGAATGTCCTTAGAAGACTCATAACTATCAGTGTTTAATATTAGACATTTGTGGGGAGGAAGGGAAGAATCTCAGGAATTTACTGTTCAATATCCATAGTTGTGTTATCTTCTTTTGGTTGTATGTGGTTGCAAGTGTGTGTGTGTTGCAGTTGGGGCAATGGTTCTGAAGAAGAGAGAAAGAATCTGAAAGACAATTTTTGTGTCCAAGGTATTTCAGTATCCAAATTCCTTATTTCGGAATGTTACTTGAAAAAATCTCTCATCTTGCCATGATAAAAATTGGTTCAGATTTAAAACACCCCCATCTGGAACCAATGTCTTTCTCTGTGTTTAACTATGTAATTGTCTGCTCAAAAACAGACACCCCTATTTTCTGTGAAGAAACCTGCTCTTCCTCATGATAGATTCTGGGCCACAAGTACCTCAAAGCTTCCAAAGGACTCATAAGCACACATTTGTTTTTTATCTGTAAAACATATCCAAGTGGTTTCTTCCCAGCTTAATGGAAGGTATGATTTAGAGCTAAAAGACTGTAATCCATACGGCTTTTAAATAGGTTATTTCTTTGTTTTGGTTATTTTGAGAGTACATAAGTTTCAGCTCCTGAGTAAATTACAGGCTTTTAAGGCTTCACATAGCTATTTTGCTTTTAAGCAGACAGGATTTCACCTTTATTCCTCCTCAGTTTGCGTTCTTATTTACAAATGAGAAACAGCAGAGGGTAGCATTTATTTACTTTCTCCTGAGTATCAGCCACGCAATATGCATGGGAAGCCTATGGAGGTGGGACACACAGGCCTCCCCTCTTAGATGCTGGCCTCTGAGGCTCCTGTCTATAATATCAGAGCAAGTGCATAAGAAAAGAGGCCTGTAGAAAAGATGGCTATGAGATGTGAATAATAGTTCTGCTATGTCAATAAGTAAAAAGTAAGTGGATAAAAACCAAAGGAAAACAAATAAAAGGGCTGAAGGAAGAGATGATGGACTTTCTGTGATATCTTGTCCAGCTTTTCCTGCTTCAAGATAATAAAAATTAAGAAAGTAATAACAAGAAGTCTACTCGCCTATTGTTTGCGTGGTATGTATTAGGAACACTGTCATCTGAATCTAAAGAGCCATTTGATTGAGGAATAACAATAAATAAAAAGCAATTACGTCCATTTCTATAATTCCATCTAATTGATGCTGGCAAATAAATGAGGATATGTAGAGAGAAGATTTTTCTGATGGTGGAGGTTGAAAATGGATAAAACAGGAAGCACTAAGATTTTTCTATTTTATTTTTACTAGTAGACATTTATCTCAGTCTTATCCTTCTGTAGTGCTACATGACCTCACCAGGCTTACCTTCTCAGTGTGATAGTGACATCTTGGGAAGTCGTGACTCCAGGCCTCACGCTGGTAGTCCCCTTGATCTGAAGCATTCTCCCACCCCTTGCTGCTCTTTGAACTCACTCACTTATGAGTATATTAAAACCCCAGTTTCTCATCAAAGCTTCCCTTCAGTTCTACCACAAAGAAATTATAGAAATTTGAGAATGTCACTTCTCTAAGCCTTCATTTCTCCAACTTTAAGATTAGCAAAAGGAAGTGATCTTTAATATCACTTCTGCTTCTGGTCCTTGAGTTAATTCTGCAAGTGTAACAATGTCCATGCTTCTTGAAAACTCCTACCTCTCCTGATTTTCTAGGCACATTTTCTAAACTACTTGTGTATAACTTATACCATGGTTAAGTAAGAATATTGCAAGTATTTAGGAAACTAACTTTTCCCTTCACTAGAATGTGAATTCATTTTGGTTGTACCATTTTATAAATTTAATTTTTTGTTCTCTGACATCGTAAATTTTTAAGGTCCCAAATGTTGTAGAACGAATGATATACCTAATCAATTTTGAGATTAAAGACTATTAGTAGATACAGTGATGTGTCAGCACAAGGCTTTATGTTTCAGGTTTACCTGGAAGGGAGAGAAGGTAGGGAGAAAAATGGCTCCTTCAAATATCTTCAAATTTCAGCCACAATATTATGGTTTTGAACAGATGAATAACTAACATTTAAAACTGTCTTACCATCGGAAATAAAGCAGTAAATGTCTGTCTTTTGAGAAGATTCATCAGGGATTATATGACCACTTTGTGGAGTCACACATGAAATAAAGGAGTATAAGTGATTTCTGTGGCCTCTTTTTACTACAATTCTTGCAGCCTATGACTCTATTGTGTTTCTTAGAGTGACACATACCCATATGAACATTGTGCCCTGTTGAATACACACAGAAGATGCTCTCTAGTGGAAATAAGAATAAATGTAAGTGAATCCAGAACCATTTGGATATGATTGCTCATATCAGGGCATGGAAGGCAAAGGTGGTTATGTCTTTGCACTGGTCTTGGTATCAGAAACTTGAACCCAGCTCAGGCTTTGCTAATAAAGAACTGTAAGCTTTGGGCAAGTCATCTTACTTTCCATTGTTTCAGATTTATCCTCAAGAAAGTGAAAGAGGTTGAGCCAGATAAGTTCAAACATTCTCATTAACTTTAAGTGATTGTATATCAATAGAAACAGAGATATACTGCATTTCTAAAAATCCTAAAAGATGACTCTCCAAAATAATAAACCATAAACATTCATTTACTTCACAAAATTAATCTTTGTTTTATAAAGGATTGAAAAAGCAATCTTATCTGCATTTATTTATGCCAATTATATATTTACATAAAGCTCTGCTATCATGAAACAAAGTTGGACAATGTAGGGTGAGGATGAGGATATTATAAACATTATCATTTACCATTATTGTATGATTTCCTATTTATAAACTATAGTAATTAAAATCATTTTACAACTCTTCCATTAGTCACAGAGCTATTGATTCATTACTGAGTTTATACCTGCTTCATGAAAAATCCTGATGACTGAGAAGAAGATGAAAATATCGTGGATGCTTGGAATGAACTCTAATTGAAAGTGTTGGCTTCAATGAGCTTTATGGCTTGAAGAAGGCATTCATTTTATGGCTTGCTTTATTTTTTTCAGGGATAAATGTTACTTCATTTCTCTTATGGATTGCATTTTATCTTAAGAAGTTAAAAAATCTCTATCAGAATAAAGTAAGAAATGACACACTTGGGATAGAGAGAATATGATAAATCATGGACAGATCTCAGAAAGATTGGAGATCAGATGGTAACCCTTTCCACCCTAGGTCTACTTTCCATACCTTTACAAGCTTCCAGTATCCCTACCTCTTTCTCAATAGTCCAAGGCCTCAAATTATCCCAGGTTTCCATGTCATTGTTAAACGTTTAACATTCACACTTAGCTATTAATGGTTTAAATTATTTAAAATAGCAAATCCATTATCCACCTAGAACTGAAGGAATTATAAACAAATTACTAATATTTGCATTAATCTTTAGAATTTACAAAGTGTTCATACATACACACACACACACACACACACACACAGTGTAATCTCATGATAATCTTACAATATTCCCTTGAGATATGGTACGTATGTTAGATATTATTCATACCACTTACAAAAGGTGAGGGAAATGATTCAGAGGGTTTAAGTGACCTATCCACAGCCACTGAGCTATGGGTATCAGTGGAAGAAGATAAATTGAAACTCAAGTTTTTCCATTCTAAGACCTAAGCCTTCAAAAAATGTGTTTCCTGTAGTTATCTATGCCAATCATAAGTGATTTATTTCAACTTATCTTCTCAATGCTGTTTGACTTTTTTCTTATTTATTCATTTATCACATGAGCCTCCTTCTTTAGGATCAGAAAAGTTCTAAACTAGAAGAAACATACACAAATAATGTTTGGGCCAGACATCTAATTTTCAGCAATAGATTAGTGAAACACCCAACATGTCACCATCTATGCTCTTATAGATTTCATGAAATATTACAATAAAGTGACATCTCATTGCTACCAATGTTTAACAGATTAAAAAACAAAAACAAGCCCAAAGATTCTAAACGCCTTTGGGGTATGAGGTCAGACTCGTTTCTGGAGGTGAGGCTTGGACTCTGGGGCAGAATGAAGACTAGCTGAAACATGGAAGAGAAAAAAAGAACCCCTCTATAAGACATGTCCACCAGTGCCATGTTGGTTTACCACTGCAATGACAGCACCTGGAAATTACCACCCCTCTCCATGGCAATGGCTAAGGAGTATCACCCTTTTTCTAGAAATTTCTGCATAATCTGCCACGTAATTAAAAGTAGGTATAAATATGACTGCACAACTGCCCCCAAGTTGCTACTCTGGGCACAGCGCCTATGGGGTAGTTCTGCTCCACAAGGAACAGTGCCTCTGCTGCTGCTGTGCACTGCCACTTCAACAGAAGTTGCTGTCTAACACCACTGGTGCATCCTGAATCCTTTCCTGGGCAAAGCCAAGAACCCTCCTGGGCTAAGCCCCAGTTTAGGGACTCACTTGCCCTGTATCACTTTGAGCAATGTCATACATCTAACCCATAGAACTAAGGCAAAAACTGAAGTTGCCAATACAAAATCTTATAGATGTTTTTAGTTTTTAATAAAAAAAATATTATTTTTCCCCTTGAAATTCTCTAGAAAAATAATTTCCACTAAATTTGTTAGTATCCTGTTCGATTATGTTTTCTCACTGGAATCCTATTTGTCTGTCCAGTGAAACTAAAAAAAAAAAAAAACAGTATTCTAGTGGTAACTAAGTTTGTCCTACTCAGAAACCAATCAAGAATTTCTTGAGGGCTTCCTGAGTGTAACAACACTTTGTGTAATGACAGTGCTCTGGGTGTGTAGTTTCTAAGTGCTCTATTGTGGGGAATACACAGTGTAAAGGACCATTTCTGTCTACCAATATTTACAGTTGAGTAACTAGACAGCCTGTGAATAAAATCAGCAGCTGCGGAATGAGCATACATTCACGAGGACAAGAAAATCAGAGTGTGGCCAACATGGAGATGCTACACCCAGATCTTTTTTTGAGGAAAGACTTACTGCCAGCTGCGGAGAGTGTGGTCAGCTGAGAGTCTCCTGTTAACCCTTCTGGATCAGTCTTAGCTCTAAGCAAGAGCCACCTTTTCTTGAAGTTATGTTCTTTCCACTTCTGGGGAAAGTCCGAATCCTGTGCCTCAGTGAGGAGGGAGTATGAAGGTGCCTGCTGGGGAACAACCCTTATAGATAATCTTGCTCCACATCTCCCAGCTAAGGTGGATAAGGCCATGTTGAGCATGGGTCACAATTCAACATTTTTCCTCTTCCCAATCCTGTTTTCTCCCCATTTCCTTTGTAGGTGATTCCTGATAAATATCTTGTATCCCAACTCTATTTTAGCAACCATGTCCCAGAAACCTAACCTGCCACAGAGAGCTGCAGGGCAGACAGAGCTGAATATTGCAGAGACAGGCACAGACAGACAAACATCAGAAAAAGAGCCATGATAGCTTTGGATTTTTTTGCTGTTATTCTCCTGAAGCTGGCTATAATTTTTGCCTTTTTGTTCTGTTTTCCAATCTTGCAAATTACAATAAATCGCTCTAATTATTCTTAGTGTATTGTTTAATTTAATTCAAATCAATTTCTACTTTTAACAGCCATAGTCATAACTGTATGACCAAATAAAACAAAGTGCCTTGTTTTGCAGCAGTGATACAAAGTACAATAAAATCTAAGAGAAGGAACATATTAGTATGAGTTTGTAACAGCAAGGAAATAAACATGAATGCCAGGATTTTAGCCAGTTTTTCTTCAGTCCCCTTCTTTTCTTTTCTCTTTTCTTTCCTTTTCTCATTTCTTCCCTCCTTCCTTCTTTCCTTCCTTCCTTCCTCCATCCCTTCCCCTCCTCTTTCTTTTCTTTTGTTTTCTTGCCTTTCTTTGTCTTTCTTTCCCTCTTTCTTTTTCTTTCTTTCCTTCCTTCCCTATTTTTTCTTCCTTCCTCCTTTCCTCACTTCCTCCCTCCCTCCCTCCCTTCCCCCTCCTTCTTCCTTCCTTCCTCCTTTCCTCACTTCCTCCCTCCCTCCCTCCCTTCCCCCTCCTTCCTTCCTTCCTTCCTTTTTCTTTATTCCCCTCTGCTTTCTTCCTGATCTTTGCAACTCACTGTTCCTAAACAATAGCCCAGTGAGATTTCTATGGTGCCAGATCAACAAATGGAGTTTCTAAGAGTAGTATGTCGATAGTCTGGGGAATTATAATGGACAAATACAGCTAGAATTTTAGCAGATTCTGTAAGGCATAGCAAGGGCTTGTATTAGAGAAAAGGAAATAAATCATAGACAACAAAATTCAGATTGTGCTACTTTTCCTTTCACAAAGAGAAAAATATAGTCTATATCTTTTTAAGGCAGCCTGATCCTTCACGTTTTAGCCTGGATTCTTCTGTTCCTCTATCTTCCCAGCTCAATGAAATTTTTCTCAACCTCCAGATCCCCAATTTACTAAGTTGGAAGCTCCAAAGAGGGAGAAGTATATCTATCACTGTTATCTCAGTATCCCGAGTGCAAAGCATGGATAATAGGGGACATTTTGGTGTATATTTGCTGAACAGCTAGGTTTATTAATAAGCAAATGTTTAGTCTTTTGTTATTATATTTTATAGAAGCTAAGTGATTCACCCTTAATAACATGGTTCATTGTCGGGTAAATTAAGACGCTGAAACACTTCAGCCCTTAGGCATATTAATAGCATAAAGCCAGTGGGGTCTTCTGTGTTAATAGATTATTAGCTTTCGATAACACACTGCCTCCTTGTGAGCAAAAGCAGTAGTGGCTGTGGAGAGATTTCCTCCCTCAATCGGCGGTCTCTAAGAGTGAGTGGTGTGTATGACATAGCAAAGCTTCCTAAAATACAAGCAGATTAAAATGACAGGCTTCTGCTCCAAAGATTTAGCTTTGTTTTACTAACATGCAAATGAATGAAAAACAAAGGTAGTTCTTTTCTTTGGAGTAGAGAGTACTGAAGACACCATCAGAGGCCCCATCAAAACTCTCAACTTCAAATGCTCCAGGAGATCTGTAGTCCCTTGGAAACCAGTTAGGTTGGTGGAGCACCAGGGTCTAGGGCAGCTGAATGTAGCAAATGATGAGTGAATGATTAAGGATGAGTAAAGAAGACATCTAGCATCCTAGAAAGTACAAAATATCAATTGATTCTTAAAACAAATTTGTAACCCGACCGCACAATTCACCAACTCATGGAAAACCAGTGCAGAGCCTTTGACATCCTGTGGTGTCTCCTGATTGGCTGACACATAGATTTTATGCTTTTTTTATTTCAACTTTCAAGCCCATGTGGTAGGTTTGCTCCCACCACTTTACTACTCCTCTCTGCCTCCTCAGTGAATGAGCTGGCCACTGCCACAGTGCTCACCCCTGCTGCCATGCCCTGCTTTGAGCCCTCTTCCCTTTTTTGTTTAAAAATGATAACTGCCTTCTATTTAATCTATAGTTTCCCTTATTACTACAGCTCATACTTATAAGAATTACACATATCATCTGAATGACACATAGCTCAGCATTTTCGTCTGTACTGCTCTTCTCTCTGCCCATTTTTCAAGAATATGTGTCTACAGTGTATTGAAGGACAGAAGTTGCATCTTTTAATTCCTCCAAGTGAATTAGTATGTTACATGGGTCACTAAGACATATGTAGTATAAAGTGACAGGTTCATGTGTTATCAAGCATTGTATATGTAAAAATGATTTGCTCTTCAGCACTTAAAAAATGTTCCTTATCTCTTTACAAATAAATATCTTTTGGCATTTTCAAGATGCTGTTCAACATGAAAAAGGTCATGCTCTGAACATGAGTAAAACATAATTGTCATCAATAAAAAGACACTGTAAAAAAAAATGAAGCCCCCTAGTGAATGCAACCACATTTAAATTTTTCTGTAGATGTGGTACATTGTCAAGCCTTTTAATGCCATCCTTTTCATATTAAAGTTTGCACATTAGTATAAATGCACTTTTCAAAGTAAATTTGCTGAATAATTTCACCTTACTCTTTTCTTTCCTAAATTTGCACTCAGATTGGTATGGTTTAAAAACAGGTTTTATATGAAACACTTTGAGCTGCCTTACTGTAATGGAATTGCACAAATCGCAGGGTGAGTGTGAGCTGGAGTGTAGCAGGATCTTTCTCACCTGTTACTATGCCAATGATGTCTGACTGCACCATGACGCAATGAGAGCTATCTTGTTTAATAAAAGACAATTTCTCATTCAGTACCTCAGAAGAGAGATTTCAATCAGCTCACAGTCTGGGGCTTACAGTCTACTTGCAGGTTGAAATCATGCTGTTGACAGTATCTCAGCTGGCCACGAAGAGTGCTGTTGAAAGTATGTTTGCTTGGACAAGCTCCAGACTGAGAAAGCCCTCAGCAAAAGATAAACTAACAAGCAAGGACAAGGACGTTTTCCAAGTAGTGATGACTCCTGATTGCATTCTTAAATTCTTCATCCTCTCTTTGAATGTGGGACATATGGACTTTCATGTAAAATCAGTCCAACTCCCAGAAGACTGATTTGTAGAGAGAAGACTGTCTGATGTGATAAACAGCAACTCTCCATCAGTTCAATGCAAATCAAAATTATCTATAAAAAATAAAAGTATGAGGAAAAAAGAAACTCTGTACAAAAAGGATACCCTGTGCTTGACTGAGAGTCTTGCTGACTGCAAGAATGTGGACCACTAAGACCCAGCAACCTGGGCTGCCCTACATTTGCCACACCTTTTCCAAGTTACAACCCTGTATCGGTTTCTTGCTATACATGGGAGACCCAACACTCAAAGGAAAGAATCACTCTTCTTTGAGCCTGTTAAAGCTCACCTCAGAACTTTGTTGTCACAAAGCAAAGGGATTATTAGTCTCTACAATTGCCCATCAAATCCTCTTGACAGATCAGAAGACCAAGGCAGCCATTCCCAGGATGCTGGTTCTCTACTGAAGCAAAGACAGGATCATTGAAGCTGATGGGCCACAATCCCCTTGCTTCTCCTACATGTTGCCCCATGGTGTCTGATGGTTGTCATTTCAGAGATAAGAAGATATTTCAAAGACAGATGATGAAGTACCCACCCAGCATTAAGCACAAGTAAGCCTGAGTCAGACATGGGGAGAATAAAGTTTAGATAATACAAGGTTTACCTGAAGAATTCTTATTTTGTGTATCATAAGGGATTCCACAGGGCCAGCTGGGCCATTTTCCCCCTGCATCTGGGCCATTCATAATATTAGCTTAGTAAAGAGAGATCTGCAAGCTTTCTCTAACTAGAAGGGTAAATCATTGATAAAATATGTAATTCTTAAGGTACTTAACTCAGTTTAGTTCCATTTTGATACTGTCATCAAGACCAGTAATTTTTCTTTGAAAAGTATGGTTAGCAGAGAATTCTGCTAGAAATACAGAAAGCTCTGACTTGGTGTTAAATGCAAACTTATAAACAAAACCAGTTAGAGAATAAAAGCAATGGTCGATCTCAGTGCCCATGATAACAATGATTTAGCATATTTGTAAATATGTGAAAGACAATACAAGAAATTAGAGCAAATGAGCATTTTTCTATGTTTACCTGCCATCTTCATTAAATGCTTTTTCTGGATCCACACAACATATAATTTCTACTGTGATATGAAGTACATAGGGTTCTATGTATATGTGAATACACACATTAATAATTAATTACATTAATTAGTTTATCAAATATGTTATTTGTTCATTAGGTAATCAAATTAGGCTTATCCTTATGGAGGTATCATGTGCCTATGTATAGGAAACAGAGCATTGGTAATTGGTTTTATTATTTTATAAGTCTGTAGAAGTTTGCATGCCTCTTTTGCTTGGCCAAGATACTTTGAATAGTGGGCTCAGCTGGGTTGCTGTACCACCCATATCATATGCAATTGCTAAAATGAATAAAAAAGTATTTTCTCTTTTCAAGTTTTTGACTGTTGTTTGATTTTCTATATGTATGGTGATAGAAAACTACTGATATGCTCAAATAAACAAGAAATTTCCAAAATCTCTCTGAGTCCAGCTCTCTGTGGGATGCTGTTGCTGGGGAAGCTTAAAGAGGGTCAGTGTATAATCAGAGTCCTTGATGAATTCATCATCTACTTCTGGTGATAAAACTCATACATAAGAACCCAGTAGAAATCAATATAGAAGTGCATATATTCAGCTATGGGAAAAACAATACTATCTTGACATGGGAAATTAATTACCTAAAGTTGTTCTTGAAATACAATATGCCAAAGTGCCCAACACAAGAATTAGAAAGTTGAATGGAAGATATTCATCACCCATCCCCAGAATAACCTAGAAATGTGAGGGAATTGAAGTGTTTTAGGTCATCACTGTAATAGAAATGTAAGTGGCATGCTAACTTTTTCAGTCAAAGTTAGATACAAATTATTTAACTAGTGCAGATTAGGTGGTATATTGATTTTAACTTTTTCATTTTTTTTTCTTTTTTCTTATTCTTCTTTTGTTGTGGACATAATATCATGCAGAATTTCATTCATTCTTCAATAAGTCAGATGTAATTAATAGTTCTCTTTGAATCTTTGTTTTAAATACCATTCCACAGGAATTTATAACCTGATTTACTCTAACATCAAGTAGTAAGAAAGGAAGAGAAATATTTATTCAAATTAAGCATATTAAGCAAATCTAAAAGTATCTGAAAATTTTTAAAATGTTTAGTTTTAGGGAACACACTAAAAATGATATCTTTAAAAATTAGGAAAAAAGCATGATTGGCTCTAAACTGTTATTGAGAACAAAAAGGATTTTATCTTCATAGAATGCTCTTTTTCCACCAAATGAGAAAACTGAGTCTGCTTCAATGAGATTACACGAATCAGTAAAAGTCATACGTTTGTATGTCCTTAAATGAGGACATTTGGCTCTCAAATCAATGCTGTTCCAATTATAGTATGTAATTTTAATAGAAAAAGAACCTATCAACCAATTAATTAATCAAATTCATAAAGTAATAAATCATATGGTAATTAAGTAACTTTTAATGGGGTGTAGAAATGCTACCCCCAAACATGGCCCTTTGGTGTTCTGAGTATTTTAAGCCGAAATTAATTGAGGACCTTCTTCCACCTCCCTCTCTCCTGAAACAGGCCATAGAAATGCGGCAGGAAATGCTAGCATTCCTGTACGAAATGGTACCCCAAAACATGGCCCTTTGGCGTTCTGAGTATCTTAAGCTGAAATTAATTGAGGACCGTCTTCCACCTCCCTCTCTCCTAGAACAGGCCGTTGAAACTGAAATTCCCCTCTTCTTTTTCTTTCCTGAAGCAGGCCATAGCACCTAGGAAGATCCCTCTGACATTCTCCCTTCTTTCTCCCCTGAAGATCCTCATGTTACAGGTATCCTGACTTACATTTGGAGAAAAGAAATATTACAGAGAGGCCAAGAAGAATTAGCAAATACAAGATTAGCAAATGCATCTTGCTAATCCTCCCCTGCATCCTCACACCCAGTTTATTATAATTAGATCAAATCCTTCTTCCTCCAATCATACTTCTGCCTGACTCTCCATAAAAAATACACTTTTCCTTGGTCTTCGGGTCTTTATTTCTGAAAACTCAGATAACATGTAAAATTTATATTGAATAAATGTATATATTTTTCTATTGTTATTCTATGTTTTGTTATAGGAGATTCAGTCATGAACCTAGCCATGGTTGAAGGAAAATAAATGCTACATTTTCCTCCTTACACTTCCATGAATATGAGGGTGGAAGAAAGTTTAGATCTAAAGGGTTGTATGTTTGGGGTCAGGCTATTGTAGGGGACTCTGCATATCCAGGGATTACTAGGAGAGCAGCATCAAAACTAGGAGGCAAGAGGGAAGTGAAGGCACTGAAGGCAGTTGTAGGAAGGCAGAAAATAAAAACTGAGTCCGGGCGCCGTGGCTCACGCCTGTAATCCCAGCACTTTGGAAGGCCGAGGCGGGTGGATCACGAGGTCAGGAGATCCAGACAATCCTGGCTAACGCAGTGAAACCCCGTCTCTACTAAAAATACACACAAAAAATTAGCGGGGCGTGGTGGCGGGCGCCTGTAGTCCCAGCTACTGGGGACGCTGAGGCAGGAGAATGGCGTGAACCCGGAAGGTGGAGCTTGCAGTGAGCCAAGATTGCGCCACTGCGCTGCAGCCTGGGCGACAGAGCAAGACTCCGTCTCAAAAAAAACAGAGGGCCAGGCGCAGTGGCTCATGCCTGTAATCCCAGCACTTTGGGAAACAGGAGGGTCGCTTGAGTCCAGGAGTTTAAGGCTACAGTGAACTATGATCACACCTCTGCACTCCTGCCTGGGCTACAAAGTGAGAACCTGTCTTTAAAATAAAATAAAATATAAAAATACAAACATAGGCTAGGTTTATAATTTTTCTAAAGACTGGAAACAAAATCTGTGGTTCTCCAGGGTTGTAGTGCACTACAAACAAAAGCCAGTGCCCCGTGCTGCTGGTGCTAACACACATACACTGTCACATTTAGTAGGTGTGACCTTGGCTGTTGCTCTCAGTTATGTTATCTAATATTAGTCTCCCTGTTGCTATGAAGGCATTTTGTTGATGTGATGAGAATCTACAATCAGTTGACTTTAAGTAAAGGAGATTATTCTCAACAGTTTGTGTGAGCCTCCTTCAATAAGTTGAAGGCCTTAAGAGCAAAAACAAAGGTTTCTCATAGAAGAAGGAATTCTGCCTCAGAACTGCAACATCGACTCCTGTTTGAGCTGTCAGCCTATTGGTCTGCCCCACAGAGTTTGCACTTGCAGCTTGTCAGCACGTACAATCATATAATCCAATGTCTTAAAAATAAGTCTGGGAGGGCAGGGTCTCCCCCACTGAAAGTCAGCTGCATGTACTTCTCTCTCACTTATGCATATTCTGGCCTTCCTATTAACTACAGGGAAGGAGAAATGTCACCTAAAACTAATGTTCAAAGAAACAAGGATCCTTTTTAACGATATCTATGTTTACAGCATACCCAATGACTTAATTGTCATCTTTATTCCATTGCCTTTAGACATGAAATAGTGTCAATAGTCTGAATTCTAAACCTTTGAAAATAATGTCACATTAAATATTAACAATAATCAAGTCAGTATATTTCATTACCACTAAATGGATTTCAGATATAGTATCTCACTGAGCCATAAAACTTATGAGGTGTATGTTATTATTGTTTCTATTTTATGGATGTTGACATTAATTTGGTTTCTCAAGATTTGAACTTGAGCTTCCATTCATCAAAGTCTAAGCTCTTTCTAAATTTAAGGGACTTCTTACCAACTATCATCTATTAGTAGTTTCTAGATTCTTGTATCTTACACGTAAGTACTTCTTTATAGCATTGATAGAAAATTCATAATTTGTGTGTTTTGATTCATGATGGTATGAATAACATACTCATTTAATCTAATCTAATCTAATAATTATTTCCAAAAAAGAAGGATGCTACCTCAACAAAGTGCAAAAAAAGAATATTAGAATAAATGTTTACATTATTCTAATATTAACTTTTTTTCCCCTTATATACCAGTGAAAAGTGTGAAAATGTTGTTGCATATAAATATTTGGCAATATTATTTGTAGATAAGGTTTTCACAGTTTTATACTGTTTTCAAATAAGTCAGTTATTTTCTGATCAGAAATTGATTGTTACCTCCCTATGACCTTAGCACCATTCTAATTGTTGTAAGATATGAAAAAGAATGTCCAAATGGAAATTCCTGGCTTTAAAATTAATAATTAATTCTAACAACCAATGGTTAATGAACATTCACTTTTTGTCGGACACTCTCTTAAGTGTTTTACAACCATTGTCTCCTTTAAACCTATAATGTAAATGTTCTTATTGCTAGTCCAGGGAAGCTTGCAACAATAAAAAGACTTACTCACTATTACATAAATAATAAGTAGCAGTGCAAGGACTCAGACCCTGGCAATCTGACCTCAAACCTTGAACTTGTAACCACTAAGCTGTATGAACACCCTGAAGAAAAACTAAAACACTTAGTGATGCATAAAGTAGCATGAGATGCAAAATTTTAAATATTCAAATGCCAATATTTAAATGAGGCCAAGAAAAAAGAGACATACTTAGACACAACTTATCCTTCACTGGAATGAAGACCACAAGAACAGGAGCATTTATCTGTCTTGTTTACTGTTATAGTCTTAGCCCCTAATCAATAGCCTGACATATAATAGACACTCAATAGCTATTTCTAAATGAGTTATTTTAGAATAATTAGAAAATCAACAGAGCAATGGACTGTGAATGTATAGAGAAGAGAAAGGGATCATTACTGGTGGTGAAAATTATGACTTTTTCTTTGGTTCTTTTATTCAACTAATAAATATTTATTGAGTTTCAGTATGCTAGTGGCCCTTGAGAATAATGAGAAAGTTAGTGTGGGCACTCAACTGTGCTTGGGCTGATAGAAGGACTAGAGTTATCCAAGGTTTTGGAGGAAGCGACTGATGCATACAAGTTTTTATATGGACATCTGTAGACACAACCTGATCTTGCTTATATCCTGAGCAGCTACCGTCACTTGTGAGTAGGTTATAACTTTTGAGATTTTGTGTTTCACAATCCGATTTCATATTTGCTGCAATAAAATTCTAGCTAGAAATCATTTAAAAAATGGACCTATGGTTGCCACAATTGATGAAAATTGAATATAGACTATGGATCACAAGCTCTTATTTTATCAATGTTAAATTCCCTAATGTAGATAATACTAATATGTTTATGTAAAACAATATTTTTGTGTTTAGGAAATACAAATTTAAACGTTTAGTGGTAAAAAAGTACAATACCTTCAATTTATTTTTAAATTTTTCAGAAACAATATGAATATAGAATAAATTCTAAAGTAAATAGGGCAAAATGTAAACAATTGATGAACCTGGGTAAACCATATACAGGATTTCCTTGTACTACTTATGAAGCTTGTTTTAAATTTAAAATTATATAAAAACAAAAAGCTTAAAATGTAAAAAGATGTGTAGATAATATTTTTCTACCCAATAATTCGCTTTGAAAACTTGTTTGGTGCTTAAACAGGCAATGCATTAACAAATCATCATTCACATTATCATTTTGAAATCGCTTATAGCCTGCATGGCAATTCTTTTTTGGTCATAACTTCTGCTCTGACAAACAGGTTGATTAAGGGAAAGTAAGATATTGTGTTAGATACATTGCATAGATTCTGTTTAAAATATTTGAACTAAGTAGGCCAGGTACGGTGGCTCACACTTGTAATCCCAGTACTGTGGGAGGCCGAGGCAGGCGGATCACGAGGTCAGGAGATCGAGACCATCCTGGCTAACACAGTGAAACCCTGTCTCTACTAAAAATACCAAAAAATTAGCCGGGTGTGGTGGGCGGGCACCTGTAGTTCCAGCTACTCGGGAGGCTGAGGCAGGAGAATGGCATGAACCTGGGAGGCGGAGCTTGCAGTGAGCCGAGATCTCGCCACTGCACTCCAGCCTGGGCGAGAGAGCGAGACTCCCTTTCAAAAAAAAAAAAAAAAAAAAAAAATTAGAAGTATTGAAGGATTAATATGTAATAATCATTTAAGTTAGAACAATTACTCCTTTTTTAGGCGGGTAAAAAGCTGAAAGCTAAAAGCGGCTAGCTACACTGGTAATTATCCATTGGCAATTATCAATAAATCATAAAGCAAAGAGTCTCAAGTTTGGCGACACAGAAAATGCTAAAGATAACTTTGAAAAGTTACCATTGCCTGGGTCTCAACCTGAAAATTCTGACATAGTTTTTCTAGTGTAGGTCTTGAGTACAGTTGTTTTTAAAGGTTTTGTAACCACCCGATAGATTCTTCCTGCCCAGTGCACAAAGACTATATGGCATTGCGTGGTTTAGCTTGACTGATTTGAGGCTATCCACACCACATGTAGGATGGAGTTATTACTCGAATCAATCTCATCTAAGCTCATATGTTAAGAGATTTTCAAAGGCAGTTTGGGAGAAGGGGTGAGGATGACATAAAAATGGGTGCTTGCTGCTGATAGGATGGAGAAGAGATGAAATCACAGAGGGTCAAAGCTGTCCCCTTGAGCTGAGGTACTTCTAGGTAGGGCCACAGGAGGTATGGTCAGTGGGTCCAGGCAGAGTCATGGGTGTCAGGCATGCAAAAAACCTGAAAAGATACCTCAAAAGGCCAATCTATAATAATGATGCAGGACATATCTCATGACAACTTTACAACTTTACATCTTAGCAGAATTCAGTTTCCTCTTCTCCCCCTAGCCTAGTAGCATTTCATTAGCTTTATAAAAGTAGTTAAGTTTTAGGGAAGGGCAGTTATCGTCTAAACTATAAATGTTACCAAATACAAAATCCCAAGTAATGAGATCTTTCAACTACAATATGTGCAAGACACTAAATTAATAATTACACCTTACCTAGATAGAGTTTTTAGTTCCACATTCTTAATAGTTTGGATATTGACAAAAACATAGGAAACAACACAAAAACAGCTAAAAATTGCCATTAGACCTATACACAATAATTATTGCAAATATTACTCTCAGGTTATTACTTCTTTTTATTTTATTTTATTAGGCCTAAGCCCAGGAATAATTAAGGCCACTTGAAAGCTAAAGACAAGTGTGGGGGTGGGCTACATCACATCTATTTCACTGTCACAATTTTCTCACTGATATAATTTTTGCACAGGCAGTTTCAGTTTCCAGGTGACTCTAATATACACCTTGTGTTGAGAAACACAACTGATCTTCAAATAAGAGATTGGATTTTCAAATAAGCTGGTAATCTAACCCCAAATCCTGAGATCCTTCAATCACAATATGTGCAAGAAACTAAATTAATAATTACAACTAACATAAATAGAGTTTATGGTTCCACATTCTTAATAGTTTGGACACTGACAAAAACATAGGAACCAACTCAAAGGCAGCTAAAAATTGTCATAAGACCTAAGCACAATAATTATTGCAAATATTACTCTCAGGTAATTAGTTATTCTACTTTCATTCAGTTATACATAGCTTTAATGTACAGTTTCTCAGTTATTGGAATTATTAGAAGATAAAATGAAAATACAAAAGATTATCTGTGGTAGAATCACATGCCTTACCATTGGAACAGCCTAAAGAAACATTTCTAAGAAGAAGCTAAAAGTAGACTGCCTTTGCCAGAGAAATAAGTACAACTAATTCTGTTAGAGAATGGAGTCCTGATCCAGACCCCACAACCTGTGCCTTGTGCCGACCTCCAATCTTATTCTGTCACTTAGAATGCCTAACTGTCTGGAATGCAACCCAGTAGGTCTCACCCTTATTTTACTCAGCCCCTATTTAAGATAGAGTTGCTCTGGTTCAAATGCCTTTGACAATTATATGCCTGAAATCCCTGTTTGTCTCAGGTTTTGAAAGAAATGTAAGATCTTTTTATGATCACTAATTACCTATACTCTAGTTACATTGTAGTTCCGAATATATTTCTAAAATGGCCAACAACCATGGCCTTCACAAGCTGCATACTCATTCACAACATCTTCTAAAATTCACTATCCAGCAAAATGTCTTCTTCACCATCCTCTTTTCTAAAATATCTCTGACCTTCTTGCTCCAACTGAAGTCTGGCTGTTCTATGACCTCTGATTCACCATTTGCCTTTTTACCTGGTATCTGCTTCCTCCCTCACAAATCTTGAATTGCTGAGCTTATTATATGTAAAACCTAAATGTCAATGCCCTGTGATTATTAAGGATAAAAATTGTTCTGGTACTTGTTAAAATGGTAAGAAAGACTCTATGAAGAACATTTGAAAAAGGTGTCAAGACGATTGCATTAGAGGTAAGAGATTGAGTTCAACTGTGAATAAACAAAGACAGCTGGAGAATTACATCCAACAGTGAAGGGGTCAGTGGATAAAAAATTACTAAGAGGAAACTTCTAGAATAAGTGGGTTCTTGCTAAATTGACCTAACAGGATTCTTGCTGAAGGCAGGGTGGGGTGATGAGATATCAAATGTGAGAGATTCTTAATACTAAACTGACTTAGCAAGGTTCTTGCTAAAATGAAACATGTCAAGAATAGAGATCAGGCATATTAACTCATTTAATCACCATTTTAAAAAAACAATTATGTACAAGAAAAATGAGACACAGAGATGCTGAATAACTTGGCAGAGCTAGGGAAAAGCAGTGCACAAATCCAAACCCAGGCCATCTAGCTTCAAGCTTTGAGCTCTTGACCACTGGACTGTGCCGACTTTTTCTGGTAGCATGACTTCTTGAAAGGATAACTGACCACCTTGCTTGAGGAATACTAATGAATACTAATGGGGAGTAATAAAGGTAATTTTATCAGTAGTTTTTAAGAGCTTGTATGCTTGTAGATTAATATTGGGATTACTGTTTAACAATCTCCCAGGGGATCAGAGGTTCCATTGGGTATATTGAAATTTGAAAGTAAATAAAAACTCAAGAATTATTTTGATGTATTGCCATATTTGCAAATTACTTAAGGGTTTGTTCCTGTAAAGCAAAAAGAGGCTATTCGTTAACCTCTATTATTATACCAATGATAGCACAGTAGAAAATAGTTTAACATAATAAATATTGTCATTTTAGAGTGGAGTCTTAGTTCTTGCCAAAGAAACCTGTTTCAGTCATGTGATGAAGGTGAAACATCCCAGGGATATTGACTCTCCTTCTTGTTAGCTTATGGAAATGTTAAGGCTATACTTAAGGACATGTAAAACTCCAAGGAGAATTATGTGTCATATTTATTACGTTGTTATATTGATTTTTGGGATAAAATAAAAAATTATTATATAAATATATATTTATCTTTACCAATAAATATTCTTTATTCCAGCTAGCATATAAAATATTTCAAAAGAATCCTAATGTATTATTAAGTGAATGAAGATTGAGCAGGCACTCATAACAATGGGATAATTTAGTTCAACAGACTTAATTAGTATCCATATTCTTCACAAAGGCTTCATATTAACCTGCCCTCCAGGAGCCTTAGGTATCACTTATATATATGGTACTCAGTTTAACATGGCCACATACTAATACAACAATAAAGCATATTGTCACTTTAAAATGGACATATTATAGAGAAGCTTACACAAAAATTGAATAATAACATAGGTGATATCAAAAGTCCCTTTTACATTTCAGTGCTAAAACACTTCATTAGCAAAACATGCAATTCTGAAAAAAGAAAAAAACATACACACCTGGTGCTGGCATTTCCACATATACATTTACAAAATGCTTCCAATTAGCATGAAGATGATAATATGACCAGTCTACAGGACTGTATAATGAATGGTGTTGTTTCAATTAGGAATAATTGATGTATTTATATGCATCCTAGGTGTAGTAGAGCCCCACTAAGGAGTCATCAACTCCATATGACATACTCAAATCATACCCCAATGAAAGCTAATGGCATTCATTAAAATAAAACAGCCCTCATAGAAAGACATTGAGAATTCAAATTCTCTCCTGTAATACAGGATGTGATTACTGGATCACTTTAGCTACAGAGTGACAGGAGAGTAAATATGAATATTTGGAGGAAGGAAATATAGCAGTTGCTTCTTTGTTATATTTCTTATCTGTCCACATCAAAATTGACCTTATTATAGTGCTTCCTCCATGTCCAAATTCTCCAAAGCTCTAGAAAACCACCATCACCCTTGGGATAGCCTCAAATTCATGCTAACTTCAGTATTCAGAAGCATGAACCCTATACTTGTCCATAACTCACCATCATTTTAGATTAATTTCTCCTTTCCTGCATCCAGACAGTTGTGGTATCCTGTGTATTCTGGGTTACTGAAGTAGCTTCTGATCAGGTTCTCATCATCCCTTACCCTGGAAATTGTGGCAGTGGACTCCTGATTGCTCTGTTATCTCTCCTGTGTAATCTTTCCTGCTCACTGTGGTCCAATTTATCTTCTTAAGTCTCAAGTCAGATAATGTCTGCCCCCTATAAAAGTACTTGGAGATTCCTTGTTTTCTAGAGAATAAAGCCAAAAATACTATAGTACTCAGTGGTCATGCGATTTCCTTTTTACTTTCAATTATATCCAAATCTTTTCACCTTCACTTCCTTACACATCACTCTACCCACTTCCTACTCAAGAAAGAAAGAAAGAAAAGCAGATTTTGGGTATTTCTTTCTACCCAACATTAGAGGCAACTTTAGTTATAAGGACAAACGCTGTAATCAATTTGTCAATCTATGGTTATACACTGACCATATACTACTCAATTATTTCTAATCATGATTTCGTAAAAGAAATAATTAACCACCATTACTAGGGGAAACATTTCCTAGTTCTTTGGGAAAGGAAAAGCTAAGATACAGTTACACACATTAAACTTCAGGCAGTTTCTGTTGACCAGAACCTGAGCAAGTCACAAAGTGATTGTGATAGGGAATACACTTAGGACTGCAGGTAGCTGAGATGAGAAGCAAGAGATGGAGGGATATGAGGAAAAACAGTGCATGCATATGTTCTTCTATCCTTCATCTTTTGCCATCTATGGAGAATCACACACCTGACACAAATGTATGGCTGACCCAAGAAGAGCAGGGGTTTGAACTGCTCGGGTCCACTTACAAGTGGGTATTTCTCACCCAGAAATACAGGATTCATAGGATATAAAACTTACATATGCAGAAGGCTGACTTTTCCTACATGCCATTCCATGGGCCAACTTTGGGACTTAAATATGCATGGTATATGTGGAAATTGTGAGACCAATTTCCCTTGTAAAGAGGGATGACTGTATTTACATAAAACTATATTAATGTTTTAGTGGCTAAAGAGGTTCTATGGTGCAAAGAGGATGAGAATGTCCCTGTGACAAGAGGAATGGATTATGTAATGTTTCTGTGAAAACAACATGGAGCACGTGGAACTGTCTGGACTTGAGTATTCTAGGGTGGCTTCCAGAATCAGAGGCAATGAGTGGAGGAAATATAGTCCCAAGACTATGAAGTAAAGCTCAAATCTAGAGGCCACTGAATAAAGAGGGTATTGGGGACACTCATTACTTATTTTCATAGTCCAACATCATTAATTATCTAATACCAAATTCATAATACCAACCAGGTTACCTACAATTCAATTCTGCTCTAACGCTACCTGGAGTTAGTGTTAGACTCCACAAGACATAGGGCTCTGTTGCACAATATCACCCTCAATTCAGATGTCAGCCACAATCCTCAGGGACCATCCAAACTTTTGACAAGCCTGGCTATAAATGTGGGGGTTTCTATGACTCTCTCACTTTTGACAATTCTCTAGAATAACTCAAGGAACTCACTGAAAGTGCTATGCTTGCTTTTGCGGTGTTATTGTAAAGGCTACAAATAGGACATGATTTGGAAGGGTTTTGAACACACAGCTTCTATGCCCCCTCTCTGTAGAGGCAGGGCATATCACCCTCCCTGCACATAAGTGTATTTACCGACCAATCAGGATGCTCCACCAAGCTTCAGAGGCTTTTTGTTTGTTTGTTTTATTGGAAGGACTTGCCGGCATGATAAATTAGATTAAATCTTGGCCATGTGATTGAGTTCAATCTTCAGCACCCATCCCAACTTCTAATCACATAATTAGCCTTTCTGGGGACCAGCCCTCATCATGAAGCTATCCAGGGGACTCACTTGTCACTTCATTAGTATATCAAAGCCACTCACTCCTATCACTCAGGAAATTCCAAGAGCTTTAGAAGTTCTGTGCCAGGAATCCAGTGGAGAGAAAAATAAGATGTATTTTTTATTATATCGCACCATTGTTTCATCATAGAACTTATTTTGTTATATACCAAATTTTGCACTACTTTAAACTTTTAAAAATGTGTTCAATGCACATAATGTGGCAGAAATAATAGTAGAAAAAAATCCATATACCCTTTATTGAGTTTCATCTATGATTAACATTTAACCCCATTTGTTCACTGCATCATTATCTCTCTCATTCCCTCCCACTTCTTCTACACACATGTGCATGCATGCACTCACACAAACCCACGCACATATTTTTGTCTCTGATCTGTTTGAGGATTCATGACATGTGTCATCTGCACTATTCTTAAGGTTAATATAAAAGGCTTTTCTACTTTACTTTCTTCTTTGTCCTTGCAACTGTGGTTATATTTATTAAAGAAAATATTTTTCTTCATTTTGTATTTTTTTTAATATTTTTAATTTCAGGCCAGGTTGCTTTATATTAGTTGTACTAATCAGTTGTTCTCTACTTCTTAAAACAATTCTTTATTAATTTTATACATTGTGAATGCATAAAATTTTATACAAAGTTTGTAACTTGTCTTCACTTTAAGGTGTCTTTTAATTTTAATATTTAATATTCATATAGTGAAATATATTCATCTTTTTTAAACTGAAAAGTCTTACAAATTCAAAATGTTTCTCCAGATCAAAATCCAAAATATTTTATAACATCTTTTGTGAGGCGTCTTTTCAAATGTTTTTCCCATTATCCATTAATTTTTTTATTTTTTATTTTTCAATTTTGTGGGTACATAGTAGTTATATATATTTATGGGGTACATAAGATATATAATACTTTGATACAGGAAGGCAATGTGTAAATCAAATTATGTTAAATGGGAGTCCATCCCCTCAAGCATTTATCCTTTTTGTTACAAAAAATACAATTACACTCTTTTAGTTATTTTAAAATGTACAATTTAATTATTATTGACTATAGTTGCCCTGCTGTGCTTTCAAATACTAGGTCTTATTCATTCTTTCTAACATGTTTTTGTGCCCATTAACCATCCCCACTTCCCCACCACTGCTCTAATACTCATTGCACCCTCTGGTAACCATCCTTCTACTCTCCATCTCCAAGAGTTCAATTGTTTTAAATAAGTGAGAATATGTGAAGTTTGTCTTTCTGTGCCTAACTTATTGCACTTAACATAATGACCTCCAGTTCCATCCATGCTGTCACAAATTACAGAATCTAATTCTGTTTTATGGCTAAATAGTACTCCATTGTGTATGTGTACATTTTCTTTATCCATTCATCTATTAATGGACACTTAGGCTGCTTCCAAATCTTGGCTATTGTAAACAGTGCTGCAACAAACATGGGAGTGCAGCTATCTCTATGATATATCTCTTTGGGTAGATTTGCAGCAGTGGGATTGCTGGATTATGGTAGTTCTATTTTTAGATTTTTGAGGAACCTCCAAACTATTTTCCATAGTAGTTGTACTAATTTGCATTCCCACCAACAGTGTATGAGGGTTTCCTTTTCCCCACATCCTCACCAGCATTTGTTATTGCCTATCTTTTGGATAAAAGCCATTTTTACTGGGGTGAGATGATATCTCAATGTAATTTTTATTTGCATTTCTCTGAGGATCAATGATGTTGAGCACCTTTTCATATGTGTGTTTGCCATTTGTATGTCTTCTTTTAGGAAATGTCTATTCAGATCTTTTGCCCATTTTTTAATCGGATTAGATTTTTTTCCATAGAGTTATTTCAGCTCCTTATATATTCTGGTTATTAATCCCTTGTCAGACAAGTAGTTTGCAAATATTTTCTCCCATTCTGTGGGTTGTCTCTTCACTTTGTTAATTGTATCATTTTTTGAGCCGAAGCTTTTAACTTGATGTGATCTCATTTGTCCATTTTTGCTTTGGTTTCCTGTGCTTATGGAATTTTACTCAAGAAATTTTTGTCCACATGAAAGTGGGGGGTTTCTTCAATGTTTTCTTGTAGCAGTCTCACAGTTGAGCACTTAAATTTAAGTCTTAATTCATTTTGATTTGATTTTTGTATATGGTGAGAAATAGAGGTCTAGTTTCATTCCTCTGCATACTGATATCCAGTTTTCCCAGCACCATTTATTGAAGAGATTGTCTTTACCCCAATGTATGTTTTTGGCGCCATTGTAAAAAATGCACTGTAGGTGTATCAATTTGTTTCTGAGGTCTCTATTCTGTTCCATGGGTCTATGTATCAAAGCCACTCACTCCTATCACTCAGGAAATTCCATTTTGTATTTTTGGTAGTTATTTTAATTTTCTTCTTACTCATGGTCATGGGTAAAGATGTTAACATTTACATGTAGATCTCCAACACCCACTTACTATTATTCTGAATTGGGCGTCCCTGGGAGCCAAGGTACCTCTGCTTTTAAAGAAATGCCTCCACATTATCTTGACCCAGGTAATCTTTAAAAACATGCCTTGAGGAAGTTAATGCTTTTAAATCATCCCTACATCTGTTATCAAGTTTGTAAAGTTTTCAATAAAAACTTTTGTAAAGGAAAATATTTTATAGAGCAAACTATTTACTATGCCCATAAAAAAGAATGAGGTTGCATCTTTTGCAGGGACATGGATGGAGCTAGAAGCCATTGTCCTCAGCAAGCTAACAGAGGAACAGAAAACGAAACACCACATGTTCTCACTTCAATGAGAATACATGGACACAAGGAGGGGTGTTGTGGGAAGTCAGGGACCCCGAATGGAGGGACCAGGTGAAGCCATGGCAGAAGAACATAAATTGTGAAGATTTCATGGACATTTCTTAGTTCCCCAAATTAATACTTTTATAATTTCTTACACCTGTCTTTACTGTAATCTCTGAACATAAATTGTGAAGATTTCATGGACATTCATCACTTCCCAAGAGTACTGATCCAAAAATCAATACTCTTATAATTTCCTATGCCTGTCTTTACTTTAGTCTCTTAATCCCATCATCTTCATAAGCTGAGGATGTATGTCGCCTCAGGACCCTGTGATGACTGTGTTATCTGTATAAATTTTTTGTAAAACATGTGTGTTTGAACAATATGAAATCTGGGCACCTTGAAAAAGAACAGGATAACAGCAATTTTCAGGGAACAAGGGAGATAACCATAAGGTCTGACTGCCTGCGGGGCCGGGCAGAACAGAGTCATATTTCTCTTCTTGCAGAAAGCAAACAGGAGAAATGTCGCTGAATTATTTTCCCGGCAAGGAATAGCCCTGAGAAAGGAATGCATTCCCAGGGGGAGGTCTCTAAAATGGCCACTCTGGGAGTGTCTGTCTTATGCAGTTGAAGATAAGGGATGAAATATGCCCTGGTCTCCTGCAGCACCCTCAGGCTTGCTAGGATTAGGAAATTCCAGCATGGCAAATTCTAGTCAGACCAGTTGTCTGCTCTCGAACCTGGTTTCCTGTTAAGATGTTTATCAATGACAATGCATGCCCAGCGGGACATGGAACCTCATCAGTAATTCTAATTTCGCCCTGGCCTTGTGATCTTGTTCTGCCATTTGCCTTGTGATATTTCATTGCCTTTTGAAGAATGTGATCTCTGTGACCCACTCCCTCTTCATACCCCCCGGCCATTTTGAAACCCCTAATAAAAATAAAAACTTGCTGGTTTTGCGGCTAAGGTGGGCATCACGGAAAATACCAATAGGTAATGTCACCCCCGGAGGCCCAGCTGTATAATTTCTCTCTTTTGTACTCTTTCTCTTTATTTCTCAGACTGGCCAACACTTAAAATAGAAAAGAACGTAAGTTGAAATATCGGGGGCTGGTTCCCCTGATAGAGGGGAACAATGCACACTAGGACCTGTTGAGGGATGGGGGAAGGGAGAGCATTAGGATAAATAGCCAACACATGGAGGGCTTAATACTTAGGTGATGGGTTGAGAAGTGCAGCAAACCACCATAATGATAGCAACAGGAGGCAGCCAAATGCCTAGGCAGATAGGGGAGAGTTCCCAGTGAAACACCACCTCCAAGTTGAAAACAGTTTAAAGCCTGAAAGCCAAGCTACAAGTTAAATCCTCAGACTGGATTGAGAACTTGTCTTCCTATTTGGCGTGCTTTCCTCTGATTGATCCCCACTCTTCACCTATTTTACATATACGTACGCTTTCCTAACTGGTTTTATACACTGTTGTGCCCACCTTTGAATGGTGTCTCTGCTTTAACCTTTTTTGCATACTCACAAACAAATCAATACACATTTCCCATTCTGAGGTCATAAAAGCCCCGGGATCCAGCCACACAGGGGATTTTCCCACCTTCAGGTAGGGGAACCACCCACCAAGTCCCCTCTTTGCTGAGAGCCTTCCTTTCACTTAATAAATTCTTCTCCTCTCACTCTCTGGTGTCTGCATACCTAATTTTTCCTGGTTGTGAGACAAGAACTTGGACCTAGCTGAGCTAAGGAGCAGAAAGATCACAACAATGACACACGTTTACCTATGTAACAAAACAAAACTGCACGTTCTGCACATGCATCCCAGAACTTAAAATAAAATAAAATAAAATTTTAAAAAGCAGCATGCAAATGAAACAAAAAATAGAAGAAAACAATTTAGTGAAGTTCTTTTTGCTCTTTATTGTGTAAATATCAATAAATTAGATTGTATCTACTGTATGCTTCTCTCGTTTGATGAAATATGGCAGTTTCAGATACTACAAAGTTTAACGTGTATTCTCTATAGTAAAAAATACTGTACACAAGTATTTTTAGTTTAATCTCTGTCTGAGGCTGGATTTTCTGTAAGCAAAACCTAAGACAAGGATTTGATTCCATGTGATATTTTTTTAAGATAGTGCTCTCAGTAGGCACAGCTTGATGGAATCAGGACAGAGAAAGAAACTAAACCCGTGAGTGTCTCAGCTAGAGTAGAGCTCCAGCCTGATCCCCAGGATAACTCTGGACAATAAATTGTACAGCACAGAGGAAAAATCCAAAGCATAGAATCTGGGCTTTTGTAATCTCATGCCAGTTAGTCATTTGATACTACCAGTTGCAAGGGTAAGGGACATAACTTCTCAAGCAAGGCAGCTTCCATTTGGCAGAGGGAAATTACCTAGAGATGAGTGCAGCTGTGTGAGCATTAGCAAACAATAACCATTGCAGCTGGGGGCAGGTGCATCAACTCTATAAAGGGGATCTGGGAAAAGCACCAACTGGGTCCGCCACAATCTCAATATCCCAGTGATTATTTGTCAACTATTTAGCAGAGAACGATACTGTTCTGAACACCATGTTATCACATCAGATGCCCAGAAAATGTTTAAATTAGGCATCATAGTTTTGGGTAGCCCTTGAAATATACCCGTTTGCATGACTTTAGTAATTAAGCTTTAAAAATGAGCAGACAGCTACTGTAAGAACATTTTTAAGGTGATGCATGCTGTAATGCGATGTTCCAGAGTGGAAACAGAAGGCTGTTAATCTGTATCCTCAATTGTCACCAGACACTGCTTCTTCTCTTTCTACTCACTATCTTTAATTGAAGCTATTTATTCATCGCTCCTCCACTTAAATACACCTGCTTTGTATTTTATTCAAATATATGTTCCTGTTTCTTTTCTATTCAGTAAATGCTCAATTCATGGTTAATGAGCAACTAAATATACATATGAATATACCTAGGTATATTACAAATATACATATATATATTACTATAACTGTGATACAGCACTTGTGTCCAACATTTCTTTTATGTGAGAAAGAAGGAAGACAATCATATAGAACAGTGATTAGTTTAAATAAGATATAATTTACTGCTAGAATTGATTAGATGGGCTGTGACTAGGAAGCTAGTGAAATGAAAAGCAGTCAAACTTGGTGAAATATTTTTTCTCACTAAGTATCAACAAGTACTAGAAATCCTGTTGTTATCTAAATAAAGCAATAATGTTCCTACTTGGAGGAAAAAGACAGAAACGAATGGAAATTGTTCATTCATAAATTCAGTGTAAATACATATTTTCAGGTGGTGGGCTAAATATGGAACTGGGAGAAGAATCTGTTTTGCTTCTAAGCTAACACGTTCGCACATCTTTTTTTTTTTCCAATTTTTCAGATTCTTAGTACAGATGGTATACCAGGTGGTTTAAAAATCTGCCTGACAACAACAACAAAACTCAAGTAATCACTCCTCTTCTGCAGATGTTGATTTTTGTTCTCATGGCAGCT
This sequence comes from Pan paniscus, assembly GCF_029289425.2. Taxonomy (NCBI): domain Eukaryota; kingdom Metazoa; phylum Chordata; class Mammalia; order Primates; family Hominidae; genus Pan; species Pan paniscus. The sequence goes on from NC_073266.2 coordinate 60,847,768, forward strand.
ACCAAAATCAGAAACTTCTTTTCCCCTTAACATAAAAACATGCATTTTTAGTTTATTTATACTCAAACCTTAATCCAGAAATGATTTCAAGTGGCTTATAATGATATCTAAAAACAAACATTTTGTTCACTTAATTATGTTCTGAATCTGTGTTAGTTTCTATTTTCTGAATATTTTAGCAGTTGCCTAAATATTGATTGTAGAAACTGGGATTTGATTTTTATCTCTGAACCTACAGAGATTCCCATTTTCTATCTTGCACCGTCAGTGGCCAGAGCTTAATATTTATGACTCATCATTTAGAAATAACATCTCTGATGCAAACAGATGGCATTTATAGAAATGGTGTTGGGGCTCTCTGCCAACACTGGGACATTACGTAGCAAAGGAGGCATGTCAGGAACAAGCATGAAAGTTGGAGATGAGACAGCCCAGGTAAGCATTAAATTGGACATCTAGACATGTTGATGAGACAACTAGATACTTGACATGATTGGAAGATTATGGAAACATGTTACCAATGACAGTCAATAAAGTACTGCATTCAGCCTAATTAATCTTTTTTCTTTAAATGCTATACCTGTTTGCATTGTTAGTACCAAACATTAACTTTTATAGGATCATAATTTGATAAACATTTATTAGCAGTAAACATAGACTAAATATTTTAACCAGTCAAAATGACCTATTTTTATTAAGTTGGATGCTGCATATGCTCATTTGAAATGCACTAGTACATAAACTTGGTATTCCAAAGAACTTGAAATTCAGAGGATACAGAGAAGAACAGTTAGTTTCTTCAGCTCTTATTTCATGGATACTTACAAGGGATGGGTTTTGAGAGTCAAGGAGAAATGCACTAATGGCAACGACCTCCATCATCAGTACTTGCTAAATAAAAAGGAAAATTCATTGAACATGCTCTACTTAATTTGAAAAATATTTAATATCTAGTGGTACATAACATAAAAAATTAAGCTGATACTAGGATAAATCCTGCTGTAATAAACAGAAAGCTCTTTCCGTATGGCTGATACTACACTAGGTGAAGAGGATTCAGTAATGAAAGAGTAAGACATGGTCTCCTGTCTGGCTTCATGGGGCTCATAGTCATGTGGGTCACAGCCAAGGGTGATTAGCTTCCTTAGGTAGGATGTGGACAAGAGTCAAATAGTGTAGGTGTGTGTGTGCATGGGTTGGGGAAAGGCGGTGTGTGCTACTGATTGACATAATGACTGAGCAGTGCTATAGGTCTTCAATAGGTAAGGCCTAGTCATGGTAAACATCTTGTGCTGCCTGGGAGAGACCCATGCAATGAAGAATTGCCTTCCCAAAGTGCTCATAGTGTCCCTTTTGAAAAATACTACAGGAAAAAAAGACAATGTGCACTTAAAATATGGTGTACTCATATAAAAAATAAAATACAGAATTACAGCACAAATGAACATTACAGCATATATTAGAAATGTCTAATCCAACCTTACAGCTTTAAAGGATCAGGGATGGTCTTTCAAAAGAAAATGCAACTGAAGAAACAATAAAATTGAATCACATGAAATGTAGTTGGAAGGAGGTAGCTACAGTCTTGAGCAAAAGCCTGCAGGCAGGAGAGAAGATGTTCCATATAAGGAACAAAAATAACATGTATAGCTGAGATTAGACTGCCAGGTAGGAAGTGCCAAGAAATGAAACTGGAACAAGGACCAGGGCAAGGTTTTTCAAGGTCTTATAAGGTGTGCTACGGAATCTGCAAGTTCACCGGAGGAAAACAGAAAGTTACTGAAGGAATTTCATTCAGGAAGCAACATGACCCTAGCTGAAGTCTAAAATTGTTTCACTTTAATTTGAAGAAATAATGGGATGTTCTCTCAATAGCTTTTTATCTTTGCACTAAATTATTTCTGCTACTGCTGTCAATAAGCATTAAAATTTAGGGATGCACAAGAAAGTAGAGAAGAGGAGATAAACATTGTATCAGAACACCAATTGGATGCCTAATGTGGATGGGGCATTTAACAGCCAGGACTTACACTGTTTCATAGGAATAAAATGCAAGCCACCTACGTAATCCTAGATTTACTAGTAGGCATGTTAAAAACTTACAAAGAAATAGGTAAAATTAATGTGAAAATATATTTTATTTAAATCATATATTCAAATATGATCTCAACGTGCAACCAATATAAAAATTTACGGAGATATTTTACTATTTTATTATTTACATACAGAATCTTAGAAATGCAGCAAACATATTACACTTGTAGCATGCCTCTGTTTGTACTACCCACTTTTACATGGTCAACTACCACATGTAGATACTGATTCTCACACTGGACAGCACAGGCATAATGCTTGCTCGTGATGAGAGAAGAAAAAGTTTGATTATTTGCTATATAACTGAATAAAACAGACTTTTCAAATGCTGAAGTGGGAACTAAGCAAAAGTAGAATCCCTATTTGTATCAATTGATTAGAAGGGAGAAAAAGGGAAAACATCATGACTCATTGTTTTCTCCCTGCCTATGGATAACTATTAGGCTGACTTTATGTAAACACGGATGATTGTTCTCTTCAAAAATCAGGGCACTGTGATTTCTTTTTTTCTTTTAAACCAAACAGCTACTATAAAACTAAACAGTAAGTGAAAATTTATATTTATTATAGTGCTCTGTTTGATGTGAATGTTCAAATACTGAGATAAGCATAAATAGATTTGAAATAGTATTCATTCAAAACCTAATAGCCTGATACAAATTCAAATATTACCATCATTTTAATTCAAAATATTATATACTATTTGAATTCTGGCTGTGAAGAACAGAAGAAAATTGCCAGTTCTGTGCTCTATCACAGTAACTGAGATATATAGCAGTGACTAGAATATAATAAAAATATCTAAAGTTTCAAGAGATTATATAAGGTAATATAATCTTAATATAATAAACATTAAGATTAAATATATTAATTCATTTAATATTCATAACTATTCTATGAGATGGACATTGCCATTAAAGTCATTTTATGGATGAGTAAATAACAGATCCTAGAGACTAAATTATGTATAAACATAGAGACAACTTAATAAAGATCATTAATTTTGTAGGTGGGAAATTCAGGGATTTGAACCCACAGAGTTTAGTTCTACAGCGATTTTCTTCATTATTACTGAATATTGCATTCAATAGTTATTTGTTGAATGAATGAAGCATCACTTTTCTCACAAAATGTGTTGCATTTGAATATGACACACAATGATTTTAAGGGTAAGAGAAGGAAGCAATACAGTTTGGTCGTGAATGGCTTCAAGGGAAAAGTAGGACCTTAGTGGAACATTGGGGGATAAGGAAGATTTAAACATGCTGAGTACCATATCCAGTGTATTTTGTGCATAAAGAGGCATAGAAGTAGAGTATGAAGCAGGTGATTAACTTGGATTTCAGGCAACAGTGCAGTCACAGTTCAGAATGGTTCACATGAAAGACCAGACTTAACAGTGGTTCAGATGTGGGCTTTGGAAAATGCAGTGGTTCCCTTCTGTCTTCTCTGTTTAGTCCAACATAAAAGACTATTTCAAGGGGAGAGTGTCCTCAATCTATGGACCTCCCTGTTGTATAGAATATGTTAGCCTGGCTGTTGTCCCTTTTGGGTTCATATGTTTTTAGAATCTTTCCAATATGAAATGCACAGGCACATGATACATAAGACAAGATTGAGTAAATATTAGGGCTCACAACCTGTAAAGTATCCAAGTGTTCCAGGAATTCTTCTTGCATGTTCCAACCTCTTTCCACTGTACCACCTCCAGATTTGATTTGATGTTCTGGCTTTTGTGTTCTGCTCCACATTTCACCATCAAATCTTATCTACCCGGACAGATATTTTGCTGCGATTGAAAACCCTGTCATAAGCATCCTTGCATTCCTGATGCCTAGCACTGAAGGCGGCATATTGGAATAATTAATTGTACCAGAGTTATGAGCAAAGACTCCATGTGCACCCTGTACAGCTTTGACTCTTGTCACTGCCGCTTATCAGCTGTGTGACCTTGAACAAGTTACTTACACATAGAGTTATTGTGAGGACTAGGTGAGTTAAATATATGCAACACCCTAGATCAGTACCTGGGTCATGTAAGTGTTATATAAGATTCACTATTATATTCTTTATTGTTTTTGAACTGAATTTTAAGGGGTAAAAGAACTCTCTTTTATGCAGAGATCTGCCTGCCTTACCCTTCCCTTATAGGGAATTTTTATAATTTTTATGCTAAATATAGTAGACTTTTACTCTATAGTCATTTGTTTCTGTTATTAGGACGGTAATTAGAGGAGAAGCACCAAAATGGCTGTCTAGAAACAGTTAATACACATTGACACAGATTGCTGTCATTGAGAAGAGACAGAGTGGTGAGTAAACATTAGTTCTTCAAGTGGATCATCCAGGGGCCCACACTGGGGTTCATCAAGGAAGCAATGGTGACCCATGGAGAGCAGAGACCAGTAAGACATGACGGCCACCCACCTGGGATTGGCATAGATCCAAGGGAGGCTCCCTACTGGAAGGGAAAGTGTGAGTAAACAAGAGCCCTTAGGTACCCACACTTCTGCCATGAGCCTTTACAACCCTTGGCATGGGAGATCTCCCTGACCCTCTGGGACTCCAGACCAACATGGAGAGCTGCCTGGAGTCTGGGGAGAGCTGCTGGTCAAGGCCACATGAAGCTCCATGGGTCTTGGATCCCTGAGCACCCCAGCACCAGCTGCCATAGCTCCACAGAAAAGGAAAGCCAGGCTCTCTCACACATCCCTAGGATAGGGACTGAATCATGAAGCTGGGGAGCAGATAGACTGCAGGCCCTGGCCCCACTGCCCCTTGCCAGGTAAGGCCTACTGGCCGGGGCCCCAGTGCAGCTACTCCATCCTTACCTGAGCACTCCAGCTCATTGCTGTCCTGCATTTCTCTGGACTTGAAATCCCAGAGTTAACACAGGCCTGCTGCAATTACTGCTGCCATCGGCCCCATCCCTGTTGCTGAGAACTGTCACTGACTTCCAGCACACTACAGCTGCCATCCATATGGCCAGACTATTTTCCACGTGGGTGCCTGTCTCTGCTACTCCTCACTGGGCAAGGCCTCCTGGTCTGGACCACCAGCACAGCTGCCCCATCCCTGTTGACGGCAGCTGTGCATTTCTCTGGGGTGGAGCTCCCAGAGACAAATGACAGTCTCTCTGCCATTACCACCCTTGCTCATGTCAGGCTAGGGAGAGAATAAACAGCCTGATTGCTTTTGCTGCCTAGAACATTCAGAGGCCATCCTATGGAGAAGAGGCCAGACTCTCTTCTGCATGAACTCCTGATATTCCTCCTCTTCACCAGGCAGAGCCCCCAAGCTTGGACCCTCAGCATGGTCACTTTATGCCCAGCTGATCATCTCATTGGCAGAGAGTCTGCATTTCTCTCAAGTGGAGTTCCCTGAGGCAACTGACAGACCCTCTGCCACTACCCCTACTGTGATACCTTCCCTTGCTGCCTCTAAGCAGTGGGAGGGCACAAAAATCCTGATTGCTTTATTCACATCTTTAGCATGCCACCATCAACCTACAGAGAAAAGGACAGGCTGTCTTACCAGTAAGTCCCTGTCCACCACTCTTCACCAGGCAGGGACCCTCAGCTTGCGCCAGCAGCAGCCATTCCATTCCCAGTTGATATCTCCAGTTGATAGTGGCTCTGTGTTTCTCTGGGGTGGAGCTGTCAAAGGCAACTGACATATCCTCTGCCTTTGCTGCCACTACAGTCCCTGCACCTGCTACCACCAAAGGGAACAAAAAGCCTGGGTGTGATGTGCAGCTTGGGAGTGCTGAGCAGAGATCTGTGGCCAGTACTTGAGCACAGACTCTCAGAGCACTGAGAACAGTGAGTCAAGTGGGTTCGTGGGCTGCTGCAGCAGTGGGGCAGGCCTTCCTCCAAACGGCCAGCCCAGAAAAGGTGTAGTCTGTCTCCCTGACATGATGTCTGCCTGAGGGAACCCTGTGGCCTGGAACACCTAACAAAAGAAATAAGCGAGCACTGCCAGTGAGTGCAGGGGGCTCCCCCAAGGCCTAGGAGTGAACCTGGTGAGTAGGTCTCCTCTCCTCTGTATAATAGAGTCACACGGCTGAGTGAGAGCCTATCTACTGCCATTTACTCTTAAGCACTTTCTACTAGATTACATCCCAAACTACACCACCAAAAAAAATGTTGCTAATATACTCCCCTGTAAAATCAAGGGCAAGAATTCAGCCACACACAAATCCTTGGCCATCTGAAAACTTACAGAAATGAAGTACACTGACAATACCCAATTTATATTACAGTTAAAGGAATACAAACCCTCCCAGATGAGAAAGAATCTACAAAGGGCTAATATTCAGAATCTACAAAGAACTTAAACATATTTACAAGAAAAAATCAACCCCATCAAAAAGTGGGCAAAGGATATGAACAGACACTTCTCAAAAGAAGACATTTATGCAGCCAACAGACACATGAAAAAATGCTCATCATTACTGGTCATCAGAGAAATGCAAATCAAAACCACAATGAGATACCATCTCACACCAGTTAGAATGACAATGATTAAAAAGTCAGGAAACAACAGGTGCTGGAGAGGATGTGGAGAAACAGGAATGCTTTTACACTGTTGGTGGGAGTGTCAACTAGTTCAACCATTGTGGAAGACAGTGTGGTGATTCCTCAAGGATCTAGAACTAGAAATATCATTTGAGCCAGCGATCCCATTACTGGGTATATACCCAAAGGATTATAAATCATGCTACTATAAAGACACACACACACATATGTTTATTATGGCACTATTCACAATAGCAAAGAATCGGAACCAACCCAAATGTCCATCAATGATAGACTGGATTAAGAAAATGTGGCACATATACAGCATGGAATACTATGCAGCCATAAAAAAGTATGAGTTCATGTCCTTTGTAGGGACACAGATGAAGCTGGAAACCATCATTCTGAGCAAACTATTGCAAGGACAGAAAACCAAACACCGCATATTCTCACTCATAGGTGGGAATTGAACAATGAGATCACTTGGACACAGGGTGAGGAACATCACACTCCCGGGCCTGTTAGGGGGTGGGGATATGGGGGAGGGATAGCATTAGGAGAAATACTTAATGTAAATGACGAGTTAACGGGTGCAGCAAACCAACATGTCACATGTATACATACGTAACAAACCTGCACATTGTGCATATGTACCCTAGAACTTAAAGTATAATAATAAAAAAAAGGACAGAAAAAAATCAATAATTTATAACAATTAACAAATAGTAAGAAAGGTAGAAAGGTACCAAATTGTATGAGGGTGCTTATTTCTTAAAATTTTACTTTAATTCAGGTTTTTTTTTTTTTTTTTTGATAGAGTCTTGCTGTGTCACCCAGGGTGGAGTGCCGTGGAGCGGTCTCAGCTCACTGCAAGCTCAGCCTCCCGGGTTCATGCCATTTTCCTGCCTCAGCCTTCCCAGCAGCTGGGACTACAGGCGCACGCCGCCAGGCCCAGCTAATTTTTTTGTATCTTTAGTAGAGACGGGGTTTCACTGTGTTAGCCAGGATGGTCTCGATCTCCTGACCTCGGGATCCGCCCGCCACGGCCTCCCTTTAATTCAGGTTTGTCATGAAAATACGGTATTGGCCAGGCGCAATGGCTCACACCTGTCATCCTAGTACTTTGGGAGGCCGAGGCAGGGAGATCACAAGGTCAAGAGATCGAGAACATCCTGGCCATGGCCAACATGGTGAAACCCCATCTCTACTAAAAATATAAAAATTAGCTGGGTGTGGTGGTCCGCATCTGTAGTCCTAGCTACTCGGGAGGCTGAAGCAGGAGAATCGCTTGAACCTGGGAGTCGGAGGTTGCAGCGATCTGAGATTGCACCACTGCACTCCAGCCTGGAGACAGAGCGAGACTCCATCTCCCAAAAAAAAAAAAAAAAAAAAAAAAAAGACATAAAAATGGCCAATAAACATGAAAAAATTCTCATCATCACTAATTATCAGAGAAATGCAAATCAAAACCACAATGAGATACTAATACCAATCATAACGCCTATTATTAAAATGTCAAAAAAGAAACAGATGCTGGTGAGGCTGTGAATAAAAGTAAATGGTTATACACTGTTGGTGGAAATGCAAATTAGTCCAGACACTGTGGAAAACAGTGTGGAGATTTCTTAAAGAGCTTAAAACAGAGGTACCATTCAACACCACAATCCCATCACTGAATACATAGCCAAAGGAAAACAAATCATTATACCAAAAAGATGCATACACTCATATGTTCATTGCCACATACTTTGCTATTCACCGTGGCAAAAACATGGAATCAAACCAGGTATCCCTCAATGGTCAATTGGATAAAGAAAATGTGGTACAGGTACACCATGGAATACTATGCAGCCATAAAAAGAATAAAATAATGTCCTTTGTAGCAACATGAATAGAGCTGAAGACTATAATCCTAAGTGAACTAACACAGAAACAGAAAAACAAATCCTCCATGTTTTCACTTATAGGTGGGAGCTAATCACTGAGTACACATGGACACAAACATGGGAACAATAGACACTAGACTACTAGAGGGTGTCAAGAGGGGGCATAGGTTTAAAAACTACCTATTGAGTACTATGCTTACTATCTGGGTGCAATATACCCATGTAACAAACCTGCACTTATATATCCTATATGCATAGTTGACATTTTTAAAAAGTCTCATAACTCGAGTAATTTGTATTTTTGATATGTTACTTTTTTGTCATTCCAAATTATAGCAAGTTAATCTCTTATACATTTATTACTTTTTTTACTATTTGTAAATAGGATATATGCTTCTAAAAAATTGAGACAGTAACTAATGAAGTAAAATTTTAAAGCATTAAAAAATAAGTCGATAAAAATATATACTTTCAATGTAGGTACAATATCTTCTATAAAAAATTCACAATCCTGTACATAATTTGTCGATGTTGCCTGAGCATTTTAGTTTCATTAATATGGGCTAATATGAAATTTCTGCCTTTCATCATTTTAGGGAAGCTTTGACATATTTCTTCCTTGTTTGCCAAGAGAACTGTGGTCTCCTTTAATGCCAATGGTTTTTAAAAATAGTTTACCCTCAGTTTTGTAGAAACACAGCAGCCAGGGCAGACATGGGAAGGGTGGACTTTGGGAGTTAAAGGTAGCCAATGGGGAGGAGGGAAGGTATCCTTTCCTGTGATCACTGACAGATTTCTCTACTCTCAAATAAGATGCCCTGCAGACTCAATGGGATGCCACGAATTCTCACTGAATTTATGATAATTGATGACAGCCTCTATGAGTCTCTTCATGTAAAGTTTCTTCTCATATATTCCATCCCAACTATTTGGGGAGGAGAAGCCTATAGAACACTATATACACTTTTTTTTTTTTTTTTTTTTTTTTTTTTTTTTTTTTTGTTGAGACGGAGTCTCGCTGTTTTTGCCCAGGCTGGAGTGCAGTAGCGCGACCTCCATTCACTGCAATCTCTGCCTCCCAGGTTCAAGAGATTCTCCTGCCTCAGCCTCCCGAATGGGACTATATATACCTTTTAAATATAATACCTTGCGGCTACCTGTGCTTTTACATTTCAGAATTCCTCCTATTATCTGTTTTAATAATTCTGGCAAATCTCATCTTTCCTTATCCAAACATAGCTTTTATTTTTCAATTTTATTTTAGGTTCTGGGGGTACATATGTAGATTTGTTACATGAGTAAATTGCATGCCACTGAGGTGTGGTGTAGAAATGATCCCATCACCCAGGTAGTGAGCATAGTACCCGATAGGTAGTTTTTCAACCCTTGCTCCCCTTCTCCTCTTCCCCCTCTAGTAGTTCCCCCCTCCAGTGCCCAGTTTTTATCTATCCCATCTTTAGGTCCATTTGTACTCAACAAACGTATATTTTCATGCTCTAATTTGAGATGCAGCTCAGACTTTTTGGCCTCTAAACTAATAAGCCTGATCTGGACTCTCTATAGCTGCATGAGGTGCTCTATTTGTGTACAGTGTGCATACTGATTAACAGGTCAATAAAATTTTACCTACCTTGAGGTAGTATTACATTTCATGGATCTCCACTTTAACACCATATTTTGTATGTAGTTATGTTTTATAAATTTTTCTTATAAAATTTCTGAGTAATTGAACACTTTTGTAATCTTTTTATTTTAAACTAAAAGAATTGACATTAACCTACAAAGAATTCTGTACTTGAAATAATTATGTATAACTGCCTCCAAATAGAAGTGATGCTGTGACAGAGGTTTGGAAACTCTGAAAGGCAATTTTTTAAGTGACTCTGAGCAGAAAACTGTGTTAAACAACAGCTCCTTCTTCATAGACATATTGTCTGTTGGCACTGAGTTTTATATTGCAAGTACTGGAATATATGTATTTCCAGAATACAACAGATAAAAATTCCAAAATGGACTTATACTTTACATGAAAATATTGAATGTGTTGAAATTTTCACAAAGTATGGATATACCTGATGCAAACATATTGGAACTGGGCTATCATGTAAAGAAATAACCCTATGCCATAGACGTTCTGCTTCTATGACAATACAACTGTAAATGAGCAAGAGTAGTAGAAGCACAGGTAAGAAAGTTGAAAATCCAAAATTGTGCATTTGATCTGAGCAGCAACTCATTTAATTTTCATTTATTAATCTTATGTTTTGTTTTCTTAAAAACATGGAAAGAGAATAAAATATGGAGTATGGAACTGTTTTCATCTTTGGGACTCACTGACTGGTGAACTTAATCAGGTCAATTGACCTATTAGATTTCAGTCTCCTTATCTGTAATATGAGGACAAGAGTGTAAATTCTTCAGGTTCTCCTCCTCACTTTTTAGCCACTTTAAAGGCCAAGGTCATCCATTATAATCTTCTCAGTTCATGACCCTGGTGTATGATGTTAGCTAATCCCAATTTTGGTGATGCTAACTTCAATCTCTTGATTAATGAGGCTTGCACCATAAATCTGGACTATAAAGTTAACATTTTACACTTCAAGATAATCACTTTGGGGTATATTTTGAAAAAAAAAATCATGCTTCTTGTCAAATAATCATCTACCAGTTTTAAAATATCTTGATGATTTTCTAACTCAATCATTCCTTTTATTTCTAAGACAGCTTTTCTTTCTTTCCATTTATTTATTCACTGACTTCTAACAATATGCTTTCATGAAATCTTGCTTCTTTTTTATTGTCATTATTTATTTTGATGCTCAAGTTGTCCCAGGTTTTTCCAATGGGACCACCTTCAACCTAGTCCCTGTGTATTTTTGATGTGTCCGTGAACATTTCCTGACTTTCTGAAGTTACAGCTCCATCAGTACCTCAATGGACTCAGTGCTTGCATGAACCTTTCTTGTTAATGAGTTATTTTTCCTTTTAACTAATGATAGTATTTAGAAATGAAGATCTTGGTACTATGAGTACTCTTTGCTTCCAGCGTGTCATTGTTTATTGGCCCTCTTTGGCTAGGGGTTTTCATGATGAATGGATATTTCTGCCTCCAGGAAGAAAGGAGTCTTACTTATGGGGCTCACCTAGTGTTTTTCCCTTTTCTCAAAGATCACAGTCCTGTGCTTCATAGTATAACAACAAACAGACATCTTCTACATTTTCTGCATTTTTTACTTTTGTATTTTTAAAAGGATTAGCAGGTACTAATTGCTGTGTCATGAGATTGGAGTAAGCTTTTGTTTATTTTAAAGCAGATGAGAAACTTCGAGAGAATAAAATTTTAACAAATGTTTTGTCTAAATCAGTTCTGCTTATCAGAAACAAAGAAAATAAGTGGGTCATTAATTAGAAAAACTATTCTATAAACATGGAGAACTTCTCATGAGCTAAAGCTCTAAATATTCCACATAAATCCCCCAATGACCAAAATTTGGCCTCTGTAGGACACCAATTAAAAATGACTCTGCTTCAATTAAGTTAAACTTGTTATTCTGATACAAGTATGCAAAGCCTCACACCTCTTCAACTGTAGGCAGAGAAGTGAAGGAAGTGAAGAATGGAAGTTTATAAATTTCACATCTTTCAGTTTGTCCTCTCTTTATGAGTACATCAGACTTAGAGGAATTCACCTTTTTTATGGTATCTTAAGACTAAATAGAGGAAGGCTGGAAGGCTGGATAGATGTAAAATATTTTTCCAGGCACAGCAAGTTCTTTCCTTCAAATAGTCAATTCCATCCAAATGGTAGTTACATCCAATTATTAAATATAATTTTTAATGTAACTTCCTGAAAGATATTGGTGAGTTGTATTATTTTATATTACTAGGTACCTAGTTAATGTACACTAGTCAAGTTGGTATATGCCATTCAATGAAGATGAGAGACATTAATTTAGTTATCTACCCATTATTTAATAAATAGGTGAAGAGTTGGGAATATAAAATTCTGTGATAAATCTTGGTTATACTATTATGGTATTTATTTAATTGGGTAAAATAATTTACTTATTAGCATAATATACTCAGAGTGATTAATTGCTAATATTTCATTAATTTTTATAGGCCAATAAGAAAATTTACAGCCAAGGCAAAATTTAAGGGAAAAAAATGTGGAAAGGTAAAAACCTGGTATCAGTAATTCTTATTATTTTGTATATCTACTCTAATTGTAGTTATTCTGTTTTCATTTATTGCTTGATATTTAGTTTGTAGATGAAATTTGCAAGGGAAATGGGGGAAAATATAAGCCTACTATATCATTTGCAAAGACAACTGGGAGCTAAAGTTATATTTATTTAATACATATTTATTGATTCTGTGTTAAATAAATAACATTGTTTTAGATACATTGGAAAGCTCATTAATAAAAAAGAGAAGTCCTTGTGGGCATTATAATTATATCAAAAAGCTAAGTGATACCTTGGCAAAGTATTGCAAAGTATTTTAAAATATTCTACGTTCTGATTGCTAAGTATTAGTAATATTATCTAATTTTATATTGAAATACCGATGACAGATAATAACAATAATAATAGATACCCTAATGTAAGAACATAAGAATCCTTTCCAGGACTACATTATTCATTTGTAGAGAAGCAGAAGGGACATCTTCTGATTTAAAAACCACATACTTTTAAATCGATAGCACTAGATGGCAAAATATTATATGATCCCAAACAAATGATTGTTGGGATCAGTGAGACTTGTGAGTGGTTTCTGGATGTTGCCTGTACAGAGATGATGAGACCTGGACTAGGACCTGAATGGAATTTCAGAGAAAATGGAGAATGAGGATAACCTTGCGAAGAGGAAAAATTTATGAGCAAAATTACTCAGGAGACAGCAGCTCCTGTATTAATGAGTATGCCATTGAGAAGAAAGAAGCAGTAAGACTAAAGGGCCAGAGATCAGAGAATTGTCTGGACCATGCATCAGTCTTATAAGAAAAGGTAGCCATTCTAAGTTCTGATTCTAGGGAAAGGAAGCCTGTATCAGTGACCATTATAAGGAAGGGGGCTGATTATATAGCCTCAGGATCTTGACTTAACTCTACCATAAGAACCATTTCCTATCTAGCAAAACCACTCTCCTCTGACTCTCTTTTAACTCTTTTAAAATAGTCCTGTGACTTTTCTTAGGACCACCTGTTTTTAGGGTATGAGAACCTTGATGACAGGAAAGGGTATTTTCAATTTCATCTGAAACTCCCACAGAGTCTCAGCTTTCATCCTAGGGAGAGAATGACTGCCCATTCATTGTGACCCCCAAAATAGCAAATGGAAAGAGGAGAACCAGAACATGAAAGGCAAGAGCATTTAAAATTGTGGCACCATGAATAAATCACTAAGTTATTTCAGTCTCCATTTCCACATTTATTTTAAAACTAGAATTAATACCTGATATGATTTGTATGTTTGTCTCCTCCAAATCACCTGGAGAGACATGATTCCTAGTTTTGGAGGTAGGGCCTGATGGGAAGCGTTTGTGTCATGAGAGTGGATATTTCATGAATAGCTTGTTTCTGTCCTCATGATAATTAGTGAGTTCCTGCTCTGAGTTCACACAAGATCTGTTGTTTAAAAGTGTGTGACACCTTCTCCCATCCTCTCTTGTCGTGTGATGTGCCTGTTCACCCTTTGCCTTCTGCCATGATTGTAAGCTTCCAGAGGTGTCTGAGAAGCAGATGCCAGCACTATACTGACTATAGAGTCTGCAGAATGCTGAGACAAAATAAACCACTTTTCTTTATAAATTACTCAGCCTCGGGTATTTTTTTATAGCATGCAAAAATATTCCAACACAATACCTTCCTGACTCACTTCCCAAATTTTATGTAACACTTAAAGAGCATCATATAACTGAAAGATTTTCCTTGTTCATGAGTACACGTCTGTATTAGTCTGTTCTCATGCTGCTATAAAGAAATACCCAAGACTGGGCAATTTAAAAAGAAAAGAGGTTTAATTGACTCACAGTTCCACATGTCTGGAGAGTCCTCAGGAAACTTACAATCATGGTGGAAGACACCTCTTCACAGGGCAGCAGGAGAGAGAATGAGTGCAGGCAGGGAAAATGCCAGGTGCTTATGAAACCATCAGATGTTGTGAGACTTACTCAGTATCACAAGAACAACATTGGGAAAACCACCCTATATGACATAATTACCCCCACTTGGTCTCATCCTTGACAGGTGGGGATAATGGGAATTATGGGGATTAAAATTCAAGATGACACTTTGGGTAAGGACACAGCTAAATCATATCACCATCTCATGGCATTTTTAGTTTTGTAGGTCTTGACATGAATCAATCTTTAGGCTCACCTCTCTATAGTAACAAAAGGCACTGTGTTTACACCAACAGGGCATATTAAAAATAAATATATCATTACTAAATTTTAGAATAGAGAAGGGGCTTAGTCTTTGTCAATTTATGTTGATCCAAGTATTAATTAAGATTACTGTTTCCTTTTCCCAAGATTCTTCAGTTTCATAAATTATTTACTAAACTTTTTGTATGAGCAGAACTATGTTACTTTGTTTGTGAATCATAAGAGCAACTTGGACAGGTAGGAGGAAAAACTCACATTATAATTAGAGGTTAAAGTATAATAGCACATAAAAAAGCATCAACTTGAATTCTAAACAGTAAAAACATATCTGATGCAATTATGAAGAACCTTGGTCACTTAGTGGGGAAAAGTAAATGAGGATTTCTTTCCCTCAAAGGTATGGGGAAGCAAAATTTTATTAGACCTTAAGCACTATAATGTCTAATGTATGTAATTCTGTGTATCATGGTAATTTAGATGACAAAATTAAGTCTGAAACATTAAGCAAACCAATTCTACATAACACAATGTGTCCACAGTCACTATTTGTGCTCTGCTCAAAAGGATAACTTATTTTAATTGAGTCTTTGATTTAAATAGATATGAGGACATTTAATAAAATTTTCATTAAATATTTCTCTTAAACAGAAAAGACAATTGAACTTATGAGATGATATAAGGGTTGTCTTAATAAATTTAAATTTGGTAGTTGAGTTCACTGTTTTCCTACTGTAAAAGTAGGATTATTGAGGATGGCATAAACAGGAATCAATGTCCCATCTTATCAAGGGCTTCCGATTCTCTTTTCCCCTCATTGATCTCTTTTTCAACAGGATCAGTGAGGGGAGGTATGCATCATGGGGGAGAAGGGAAGGGTGATTGGAGAAGGGAAGGATGTATTGTTTCTTCTGATTTTTTTAAGTTATCTATCTGTGTTTTCTTGTAGCTCTCTAAGCTTCCTTAAAAGAGCAATTTTAAATTTCTTGTCAGGCAATTTGTAGATCACCAATTCTTAGTGGTCAGTTACTAAAATGTTACTATGTTTCATCTGTAGTGTCATATTTTCTTGATTGTTCATGTTCCTTAAAGTCTTGTGTTCCTGTCTTTCCATTTGAAGAACCAGTTACCTCCTGCAGTCTTTACTGACTGGTTTTAGGAAATAAAATCTTTAACCAATCAGCCCAGCTAGGAATTTTTTAAGAATACCTTGAAACTTTTCTATGAATGTACCCATTCCATACTTCTTGTTTCCTCTTGGTAGGAATTCTAAAATTATACGCTTTCTATAAATTCCAAAAATCTAGGCCAGGTGTTGAGAGCCTCCTATTTGTTTTTCTTAAGGTGGTGCCCTGTAATGCTCATATTTGTGTAACTTCTCCCAATTCTACAGAGTTGAGCTGGCTGCAAAAAACACTGATATATATATATGCCAGAATATATATATATATATATATATATATATATATATATGCCAGAATATATATGTATATGCCAGAATATATATATATATTCATATTTAACTAAGAAAATGTTAATTAAATCACAGCATTCATGAATCCAAGTGAGTAGTTCTTGACACATAAATTTTCCTAACTTAAACTCAATTGATATGTTCTAAGAAGAGAGCTTAAATTAATCTTTGACATGAAGATGAAATTTTCCCATTTTCAGAGGAACTGGTGCTCTATAGCCATGCTCCTTCCTGATACCTAATTATCTTCTCTCTCACCTGAATGAAATTAACTGTCTTGGACACCTACATTCAAAAGATGTGTGCGCTGTGTAGAAGAAAGGAAGATAATAAATTTCTTTTCACTACTTTCTAATTTATGTCTCTTGTCATTGATCAGTTCTGCTGGTATATGGGTGAGTATAAATTTCTTATTTGTATAGTACTTGAAAAATTTTTTCAGTAAAAAAGTAGCTGCTGGCACAGCCTTTGGGAGCTCTTTGAATGTGAATTTACTTAAACCAAACTACTTGTGGACACTCATCCCTCTGGATTATTGAGGCCAAGAAGGAGTCCTCGTATGAACTTGCTGAAAACATTTCTGAGAATGTTCTTTACAATGCTAATATTTAAAGACAACATGGAAAATCTCATATTGACCCTTGCTTTGCAGAACAAACACTTTGCTTAAAGTGTATAAGTGGGGTCCAGCAGAGGAAACTCTCTGGTGACATCTTTTGGAATTCTGGTTCATTCTCTAAAGTAAAGCATATTCTACAATTGGGTGAAAGATGAACGTTATAACCTAGAACTCAAAGTAATATTAGAATTCAAAGTAAATCAATTTGTGAAAGTGCACGATTATTTTGGAGATAGTGATTAGAAATAGTCAGGGGCTATTATGTGTTTTATTTTTGTTTTGTTTTTCTTCACCTACCACTTCTTGCTATTTACCATTTTCATTTTTTGTAATTAAAAGTTTATTACAGAAATGTCCAAATGCTAAGATAGCAAAGTTTCATATACACACTCCTCAGAACAAATGTCAATATTTATAAAATATTTTATATTTTATATATTAATAGAATAATATATAACTTGAGATGATACCTGAAATTTGTTACAAATAATGTAGGAGAGAAAATGCGTGGGAGTAGGGATGTAACAAATTGACTAAAGCTTGGCAATTGTTTAATACCAGTTATGGATACATGACTTTCCAGTGGAATTTTGTGAATGTTTGAATTTTTATAATAAAAAGTTTTTAAAAATTATCTAAGTAGCTTCATGTTTTTGCTCTTTTAATATATATACCCTACTTTGTTTTTAATAATGACCCCATTTAATTGAACCTTGTGCAATTTGCAGAAAAATAACACGATAAATATATTTAAAGACCCCTGATTTTACTTATCAGTCCCATATTCTCTTTTCTCAGTGCACAAATATAATGCTTTTATATCAGTCCATACTTTTTTAGTTTTATTACATATGGTGGGGATCAGAAAATGACACCTCAAAATGAAGGCCTCACAAGCAGCCTTAGAAGCAAAGCGTCCCTCTGACTTTCTTCTGCCCTCCTGTCTCACACCCCTTCTCTGCTAAGGCAAGCCGTAGAAACTAGAATTTCTCTTCCCCAAGGCAGGTATAAAGACAATAACCTCTTTTCCCTAGTGCCAGATATAAAATGTAAAACATTAATTTGACTTTCCCCACTTCCTGCATAAGAACTGTCCATTACAAAATTCTCTGACCTATCTTCTCTGATTGTAGGTCATAAGACCTTCATTCTAGAAAAGGTCCTGCCTCTTACTGGGATAAAGAAATGCCACACAGAAAGACCATTTGCCAAGTTTCTCCCCTCAGTCTAGTATTAGATCAGACCTTTCTTGCCAAATAACAGTCCTACAAGGCTATCTGTACTCCACTGAACATGAAAATGGGTGATTTTCCCAGTATCTTTAGGTCTTCATTCTTAATATTTCCATGTCATTTAAAACCATGATCAAATATATTTATATATATTTTCTTCTATCAACCTGCTTTTCTTTGTCAGTTGATTTTTCAGCAAACCTGCAGAGGGTAAAGAGGAAGTTTTCCTTGTGCTCCTATACATACATGTATATCCAGAAATAGTATATTATTTTCGGTATTTTAAAATTTTACATAATGTTATATTCTGCCATATGCAACTTATTTTTTCCAATTAATAGTTTACTTTTAGATTTATCTGTACTGACACAAATAAATCTAATTATTTCATTTTATATGATGTAGGATAGGCTATTACTAGACATAGCCTCAATTTATTTTTGTAATATTGCAAATACTGCTGCAACAAACATTTCAGTATACAACTACCTGTGTATCTTTGCAAGAATTCCCCTTGAGTACACACCTAGAGGTAAAATGGTTGAGTCACAGGCCATTTCATGTTCATCTACACTAGATATAGCCAAATTGCCCCTCGGAGTAATTGGGAGAGTTCACAAAGTGGGAGAGCTCCTGCTTTTGGTACATTTTGCTCAATATCTAGAATTGATTAGTTTTAACTTTTTTTTTTGGCTAATCTGATGGTATCAAACATCATATCATCATCTTAGTTTAATTTCTCTGGTTATTAGTGAAAATAAACATCTTTTCAGATGTATCTTAGCCATTCAGATTTTCTCTTTTGTGAATTGCCATTTCATGTCTCTTTTTTTTTCTATTACAACGTTTGAGTTTTCTTACTAATTTATAAGAATTATTTATAGGTTCAGGATACTAAACTAGGATAACTATAATGTAGAGATGATGAAGATGAATGCAGATATGTTTCATTGCCAGTCCAAGGTCACTCAAGTGGTAACTATACCCATTAACTATACTTAACTATAAACCCTTTTACTCCCACATTATGCTGCCTTCCAATTATCAAATAATAACTCTAAAAATGACTTCTAATACTATTTCTATTTCTGAAACTTCATGGTTTTTTCAACTGGCAAGTTCCTGAAAAAGTAATTTTTCTTCTATGTAAAATAGTACCTTGTTGATATCGACAAAGGTATGAGGATGCCATCAAGAAGAGGAGAAAATTCAACACCTCTTTTTTTGGACAGAGACATCATCCCGGATTTGTAAGGTGTTTAACAATTTAAAATATGAGCCACAATGTTTATCATGAAATTATTTTCCTGCAGTGGATGCAGCTCCAGCAGTGTAACAGAAAGGATGCATTTAGGGAGAATGTTAATAAAATGGATCAAATTGCTATGGGTTTCCTGAACCATGTTTGAGTAAGCACAAAAGAGATAAATTTTAACATTGTATTTATTTTAAATATAATAATATTAAAAAGTTTATGCTTATTGACATCACCTGGTAAGCAAACAATGTAACATATTAATACAAAGTTAAGATTAGAAGTTTGGTACAGGTGAAGTTGCCAAGCAATAGAACTCTTCCTGTTTCTCCTTTTCTTTTCACAGAATTTTTCTGTTTGTAAAATAATATGATCCCTGTGTCACTTTAAAGACTTTGAAGCATCACCACAGGAAAAAATAGTATTCTTTGTTCTCTGAGCAACTCATAGAGACACAGAGAACTCCAAAGAATGGCTGGTCCCATTTGATTTTGCGCTGAGGCAGAAAATAAACCTAAGTGTTCACTCCAGGATTTATCTTTTCTTTTGAGTATTACATGGATCTTTATCATTCTTACAGATCCATAAAGATCTCTGATGTAATGAGCAGCACAGGCATTTCTAGGAGGAGTACAGAAAGTAAATGACAGAATATCATAGATATTCAAGCTTAGGAAATGGAAGAACAGAAAAAAAGTTTTGAAAGGCAATAAAGATCTTTGCCCTTAACAGTCCATCTTGTGTCACTTTACATGTAATCTGTAGCTTAATAATTCCAAGTATGCTGAGTGCTTCTTACAGCTCAGGCACATCCATATTAAATAACATACAAAAATTAATGTATCTATAGACCTATAAAATGAACAAAGGGTTTCTGATGTCACACTTTTTTTAAGAATTTATCAATCTGATATTTTATTTATGTTGTTGCGACAATGAACAGCTAACATCACTTACTGCTAATGATGAGTTCATCTAAATATCCAAAACCAAACCAATGAACCTCTACCTCAAGCCTGCAACTCTTTTTCCATTTGCTTATTATGTCAATGACTTCTACCATTTTTAGTTATCTAGGCTTAACAAAAAAACCATAAAGTTATTAGTAAATCCTTTCAGTCTTAAATTTTCTATATCAGATTAAATGTAATCTTTCTTCTGAATAACTATAATAGGATTCAAAATTTACTCACACTGATAACGTGATGTGTTAAGAAAATGTAGCCAATTGGTCCTGTATTGTTTATTAAGATATTATCTGTTTTTTCAGAATTGCTCTGAGGTGCCTACATTGTCAAAAATAAGGTAGTCCATACATACACTGGACTGCATTTGAGCTATCCAATTTTATCTGTCAGTTGGTCCATCTTTGCAACATGATCTTATTTTAATATATCTTTACAATGGGTCTTATATCTAGTGTTGTGTGTCCTCCAGATTTTCTCTTCAAAGTTGCCAAGAATTCACAATTCCAAAATAATTTTAGAACTCACTAGTTATATTTTGGGGAAAAAACTTAGATTTTAATTGGGTATATAGATTAATTTGGGGAAAACTGATATTTTAATATTAAGTATTTCAATATTAATTATAATACATCCCTAGTTTTAAATTTTACCCCCAAAATATTCCAAAGAAATCACTGTAGAGGTCTTCGTACTTTCATTAGGTATTTAGACATAAAAAATTTTTGATAAAAGAGAGTTTATACTGTGACAAAATAAAGAAAAATTTGGGGAAGGTATTAGTCCATTTGTGCATTGCTATAAAGAAGTACCTGAGACTTGGTAATTTACAAAGAAAAGAGGTTTGGTTGGCTTCATGGTTCCACAGACTGTGCAGGAAGCATAGCTGAGGATGCCTTGGGAAACTCAAAATTATGGTGGAAGGTGAAGGGAAAACACATCTCCTGTGCTGAAGCGGGAGGAAGAGAGTGAAGAAGAAGATGTCACAGACTTTTAAAGAATCAGATCTTAGGAGAACTCATTATCATGAGAACAGCAAGGAAGAAATCTGCCCCCATGATACAATTACCTTCCACCAGGCCTCTCCTCCAACATTGGAAATTACAATTTGACATGTAATTTGGGCAGAAACACAAATAAAAACTGTATCATTCTGCTCCTGTCCCCTCTCAAATCTTATGTCCTTTTCATGTTACAAAATGCAACCATCCCTTGTCAACAGTGTCTCAAGTCTTAACACATTTTCTCATTAACTCAGAACTCCACAGTCCAAAGTCTCATCTGAGACAAGGCAAGTCCCTTCTGCTTATGAGCCTGTAAAATCAAAAACAAGTTAGCTACTTCCAAGACACAATGGGGGTACAGGCATTGTGTAAATACACCTATTCCAACATGAAGAAATCAGCCAAAACTAAAGGGCTACAGGCGCCATGCAAGTCTGAAACCAGCAGGGCAGTAATTAAATCTAAAGTTTCAAAATAATCTCTTTTGACTCCATGTCTCATATCCAGGCCACACTGATGCAATGAGTGGGGTCTCAATGTCTTGGGCATCTCTGCCCCTATGGCTCTGCATGGTACAGCCCCCTAAGCTGCTTTCATCAGCTGGCCTTGAGTGCCTGTGGCTTTTCCATGTACACAGTGAAAGCTGTAAGTGGCTCTAACATTCTGGGGTCTGAAGATTGATGGCCTTCTCACAGCTCCACTAGGCGGTGCCCCAGTGGGGACCCTGTGTGGGGACTTCAACCCCATATTTCCTCTCTTCACTGCCCTAACAGAGATTCTCCATGAGGGCTCCACCCTTGCAGCAGACTTCTGCCTGTACATCCAGGTATTTTCATACATCCTGTGAAATACAGGCACAGGTTTCCAAGCCTCAACTTTTGCCCTCTCTGCACCCGCATGCTTAACACCATGTGGGAGCTGCCAAGGCTTATGGCCTGCACCCTCTGGGGCAGTGGCCTGAAATGTATCAGGGGCCCTTTTAGTTACAGCTGGAGTTGGAGCAGCTATGATGTGGGGAGCAGTGTCCTGAGGTTGCTCAGTGCAGCAGGGCCCTGGGCCTGCCCAGGAAACCACTTTTCCCTACTAGGCCTCTGGGCCTGTGATGGGAGGGGAGGCTACAAAGTTCTCTGAAATGCCTTTGAGGCATTTTCCCCATTGTTTTGGCTATTAACATTCAGCTCCTCTTTACTTAAGCACATTTCTGCAGCTGGCTTGAATTCCTTTCCAGAAAATGAGTTTTTCTTTTATATCACATGATCAGGATGCAAATTTCCTAAACTTTTATGCTGTGCTTCCCTTTTAAATAAAAGTTGGAACTTCAGATCATCTCTTTGCTCATGCATATGACATTACACAGTTAGAAGCAGCCAGGTCACAGCTTGGACACTTTGCTTCTTAGAAATATCTTCCACATGACACCTTAAATCATCTCTCTCAAGTTCAAAGTTCCACAGATCTCTAGGAAAGGGGCACAATGCCTCCAACCTCTTTGCTAATGCATAACATAAGTGAGTTTTGCTCCAGTTCTCGGTAAGTTTTTTATCTCTTTTGAGATAACATCACACTGGACTTAATTGTCCACATCACTAGCAGCATTTTGGTGATAACAATTTAACAAGTCTCTAGTAAGTTCCAAACTTTCCCTCATCTTCCTGTCTTCTTCTGAGCCTTCCAAAGTGTTCCAACCTCTGCCTGTTACCCAGTTACAAAGTCACTTCACCATTTACAGGTGTCTTTATAGCAATGCCTCACTTTCTGGTACCAATTTTCTCTATTATTCAGTTTTTGAATTGCTATAAATAACTACCTGATAGTGGGTAATTTATTTAAAAAAGAGGTTTAATTGGGTCATGGTTCTGCAGGCTTTATAGGAAGCATGGCTGAGGAGGCCATGCTTATAATCATGGCAGAAGGCAGGGGAAGTCAGCATGTCTTACATGCTGGAGGAGGAGGAAGACAGTGAAGGGGAAGGTGCCACACACTTAAACAAACAGGTTTCATGAGAACTCACTCACTATCATGAGGAGAGCAAGGGGGAAATACAACCCCATGATCCAATGACCTCCCACCAGGCCCCTCCTCCAACATTGGGAATTACAATTCAACATGGGATTTGGGCAGGGAAACAAATTCAAATCATGTCAGAGAATGACCAAATTGAGATAGAAAGAAAAGCAACCAAAAGCAAATATATAAGTTCAAAAAATTCAGAGGTAAAATAAACTTTTTTTGTGTGAATAGCTATAAAGAATGAAATAGTCAAAGGAATTCATAAGGGCTCAGAAATTTTGGGGTGAGTTAAACTCGGTAGATTAAAAAATGTGTTTGATTCAGCTGTAGAATGTCATCCAGATGATAATTTTCAATTAGGGGTTGTGAACACAAGTCTGACTATATAAAGTGGTCACTTAACATGTAAATTCTATGAGATTAGTGAGTTTGCCTTGTTCACCATGATACCCCCAGTTTTCAGTGCTTGGCATATAGCAGTTCTCAATAAGAATTTGAGGAATGAAAGAAAGACAAATGTATTTTTAAAAGAAGGCAGGAAGGAAAGGGAGATAGGACTGAATATGGAGAGAAGAAATAAAGAGAGAGAGAGAGAGACAGAGAGAGAAAGAGAGAGGTAGATGTGGGAATAGAAAGGGAAATGAAAAGAGAAAAGAATTCTTAGTATATCTCAGAAAAGAGGCAGGCCCTTTTCCAGTAACATAAGTTATTTTCTCTTAAATAGTTTCATCCTCACTACTCTGATCACTTTTTTCATCTCATTTTCATCTGGAATGTTTAATATGAACATACTGTAAAAGGGAAATTTAGATGTCTTTATTATTGTGAAAATCCTAATAAAAAGGAAATGTGATCATTCAATGAATATTTATTATTTCAGGTTAGTAAGTATAATGATAATAATTTTTACATTGCAATAAAGCAAGAAATTAGAATGGGTTATTGCTTTTATAGCCCAACATTTATTTCACTTGATTCAGAGGCTTTCACATTATTGCATTTAAGAAACAATTACTGTAGTATCAGGTTGTCATTTTGTTAAGGTAAAGTGATCTTAAAACTATGACAGTTAAATGCAAATTTTAAAGTAGAAAAATCTCAAATTTAAATGAGACTAAGTTCTAAAAGTTGTAAGAGTATCATTAGTTTCTCTAAAATAAAAAATAATTTTGAGGCATCTTTTCTATACTAGGAACTAGAAATAGAATATAAGGGTTTTTTTAGATCAGCCTCTCACCTGCAAGCAAAACAAACCCTATTTTATTGCAGAAAGGTAAAACCCTATTCTATTCTTCTATATTTTCCTTTATTCTTGCCTACACCAGGCTCTAAGTATCCGATGGACCTTTTGCATGAATAATGAACTGAGTCCAAATATTTTTTACACACAACAATTTCCCAGGCCAGTGACAGAATAGAGAAGCCAGTAGGGAACAAGAGAGAGAATGGAGGCCTGGATAAATCAGGAGTCATTTTAATCGCAGTCAACTATAGTTGTGGCTAGAAGTGATTATTAGGGAAAGTTTTACTATTATTACATCATATTCTAAGCAACATGGACGGTTTGCTAATGTGACCATAATAAGAAAGATGAAGAAAGGTTATCTATAACATTTTAACATGGTAGTCAACTTTTCAGAAGGGTAGAACCAAAATAATGGATAAAATTGCAAAAATAGAAAGTATTTAGCTTTAATTCAATCCCAGTATATTGCAAAAGAAAATCCAAGAGGGAAGAAGCAAATTAATGTTAAACAAAAAAACATGCTGTGTTACCAGTACATTCTCTATTAAAGTTGTTACATGGGTTATCTGATTTTTCTTTTACTCCTAAAAATGTGACATTATCTCTGTATTGGTTTCTTGGGCCTGATATGATGAATTACCACAAGTTTCCTAGGGCTGCTGGAATAAATTACTGCTAACTCGATGGCTTAAAACAATAGAAATTTCTTGTCTTACAGTTCTGGAGGCCAGAGTCCTGAAATCAAGGTATAAGCAGGACCGTGCTCTCTCCAAAGTCTCTGAGAAAGAATTCTTCCTCATGTCTTTCAGCTTCTGATGGCTCCAGGTGTACTTTGGGTGAGGCCTTCATGACTTTAATCTACTCTGTCTTCACATGGTTTTATCCTATGCATCTCTCTTCCTTTTTCTTTTTCTCTTCTCTTGTAAGAACTTCTCATCAAATTTAGGGCCTATCCTATTCCAAGGTGATCTTATCTAGAAATGCTTTAATTAATTCCTTCTGCAAAGTCCTCTTTTTTCAAACAAGATTATAATTTTAGATTTTAGAATTTAGGACACATACATAAGATTTTTGAGGGTCATTATTCAATCTCTTGCAATCTCTAATTTTACCAGTGAGAAAAACGTAACCATAGAAGGTAAATGTCTTCTCAAGAACATGTTGGAATTTCCCAGGGGGAATTTAAACTTTGGTCTGTCTGAGACCAAATACTTTATCATTCTACATGACTCAGATTGCAAATTTCTATTGTGATTATACTGGCATATCTATTCTATGAAGAAAATCAAAACTGTACTTTTTGGAATACTTTAGTGAGCAGAAATATTAAAATACTACTTAAAATATAAATAATAAACAAAACGAACAGTATATCACAGGTAATCTAAGATCACATCAAGCAAATAATGCCAAGAAAAACATAGAAGACCTTGGAGCCATTAGCAGAATAAAAAGGGTAAGAATTTTGGAAGAAAATGAAGAATTGTTAATAGATTACTTAAAACCTTGAATCTGATTTAACCTTTGGATTTTCTGTCAGGGAAAAGAATCTTTGAACTGAAAGTGGGAGAAAAAAATAGACAGAGGACATTGAGGCCTAGGATAGATGAAGGGTTTGAAGGATAAAAATCAGCTTTTTCACGTCTCCTCACACAGGTGAATTCAACTAAATATTTAATGTAACTTCTGGTTGGTAAAATTACTAATCTATGTTGGTCAAGTTAAAAAATAATGAGCAGTTAGAGTTCAGCTGGAAGAAGAAAGTTGTGTACATCATGACAACTTTTAAAAAGGAAGAGATCCACAAATTATGTATATACTCTTTAACTTTCTATCAACCTCTGGGGATATTAGAGAAACAATGATTAAAGGATTGCTATTAAGACCTAGAGCTAAATGTAATCATTATGACTCACGATGAAGTCAATAAAGGCCATTCATTCTATACTAGGATTATTTTTTCAATTGGTACGCAGAAAGAATCTTCAAAATATATTCAGGCTTGAGAAGCTTTAATGTCCCCCTATAACACTGCAGTTCTTAGTCAGATATTAACAACTAGTTGAATCATTTTAACCAGACAACTGCTTAACACATCACTGTTTTCCATACATCCACTTGTCTGCACCAGTTTTTGCTGACCCTATCTCCCATTCCTTACACTAATATTTTAGCCTTCCCTGTCTCCCAGATTTTAGTGTCTACCTGCCAATTCATTTGCCATATTGCTGTCAAGGCAATATCCTAATCTATGGAATTGTTCGCCCGAGTCCTTTGTAACCTGATTTTATTCTTATTTTATTTCTTTTCATCAATATTTCCTTATATTTTTATTTTAGTTATTTATTTTACTAAATGAGCCCTGAAACTTATTGATTCTATGACTTTGCTCATTTTTCCTTCTGATAAACCTAGTCATGCTTTAAGGGTCTAGTACAAATGTTATGATTTCTTAAAGCTTTATTTTTCTGGTTGTCATAACCATCTCAAGTCTATGAATAAATTATACCAACATCTGTTCTTTCACTCAAATTGTATAAATGCATCTATTAAGAAGCGATGACTTTTTTGGTTTATTTTTCATTTTATCTTTCCAACTAGACTCTGAACAATTTTAGAATAAAGCTATTTTAACCATATCCTTAGTATCCAGACACTGGCACTTAGCACGTGCCAACTAAACATATATTTTACAACAAACATAAAGGTTCCTTGTTCACTGGAAGAAAGTTAATCATCTAATTGTTTTGAAAGCATGAATCATTTCTGTGAATAAGAGCATTTCTTCGCCCAGTATGTGTTTAGTCCTTGGCTAGATATCCACCTGGTAGAAATATTATAAAAGAAATTTTAGTATGATATAGTGGCTAAATTACCCCATGTGTTCAAGTTTTCAAGTCTGAGGTCCTATTTTCACTAAATTCTTTCAAAGATTAAATACTGTTACTTCCTTTCTAACAAATTTACCCATATTTATAGTGGATCATTGTTAATTTTTAATTTGGTTAATATATATATAACTAAAAAATAATATTATATGAGTATTCATAGGCTTCTACATTTTTCTGAGTGTAAAACAGAATTCCGTTTGCCTTTCACTTTAGCTTCTAACTCAACTGCGAAGAAAACTATTGTTGCCTATTCCAGTGGAAGGTGTCTTCTTTTTAATTAAAATTTTTATTGTGACAATTTTGGATTCACATACAGTTGTAAGAAGTAATATAGAGAGAACACTTGTACAATTTGCCCAGTTTTTCTCGATAACATTTTGCAAAACTATAATATAATATTAAAACTAGAATATCTACATTGATACAATCTACAAATCTTACACAGATTTCTCTGGTTTTACTTGTCAGTCTTTTGATGCAGAACCTGAGCAAAAGATAAAAAAGGAAACAAGGGGAGGGCCTGTCATTGAGGATTTGCATCAGAAAGGGATTAATTTGAGATTTCACATGAGTGAGAAAAATTAAGGGAAAAGAAAGTGGAAGAGTAGATGTCCATGGATGGAGTTATAAGGAAAGACCCTCTTAGTTTGAAATAACCTTTTACATGGAGATAGAAAATGAGGGAGAATTTTAGGACTGTATGTGCCATATTGTGAAGAACAGTGAGAATAATTGTAATGAACAGTGAGGATTCAAAGATGTTTATACTTCCCAATTTTGTGTTTCAAAGTCTGGGTCAAAAAAATGAAATTGATATTATTTTTATTTTTCTGTGAGATTGATGTTTCTTCCAATTGTCACTGATGGAGCCAGGGCCAGAGAAAGCCATGTGGAAACAAACCAAGACCACACAAATGAGAACAATAGGAGGCTATTTAATCAGAGCTTGCTGTGGCAAGGGAATCAAGCATCATCATCTGCGCTTGACAGAGACTCAGGCAGGCAGGGGAGTGGGAAAGCTTTCTAGGTATTCCTTGAATGGGAAGGCTTCTGGTATTCCTTGAGTGGAAGTTGCTGGCATGTCATGTAAAGCATTTTATTAAATAAACGTTATTACTTCAACAAGCCATGCTCTCACTTTTCAAAAGTTTAATTTAAAAAATAAACAGTTGCCATTCATATTTCCATGATATCTTCGATTGAAATCAGAAACATTAGTTCTTTTAGATTGTCTCTATGTTTTACTACACCAAATGAAGTGAAAACTGAGGTTTTTCCTTGGGCAATTCTCCCAATGTTCCCTCAAATATAAAAAAATACAGATATTTGTATACATATTCTCTGTATTAGTTTCTTAATTCATAAATTATCCATTGTTTCTAGCCCTTAGTTTATAAAAGTTTCCTGGTAAAAATAATGTTTTGTAATTCCAAAAGGTTTAGTCTACAAATATTCTCCTTAATATATGAGATTTTGAAAATTCATGATAAGAAACTTGGTAGTAATCTTTTTGAGTTTGCCTCAGGTAAAAGCATAATAATTGAATAATAACTTACCTGCTTCTTGTAAATGGAAGAAAAATACATGCAATCATTTTAATACATTCCACGTGCCTGATAAGAATCTATGGCTATGTTAGTTTCTAAGCATTCTAATTATCAGCAAGGGGAAAAAAGCTAAGAGAAGCAAGAACATTAATTTTTCTTATTCTCTTCAGAAATACAAATTCAGTGTGTGATAATGACAGCTAGTCATGCTCTTCTCACGTTTATATTAATGACCATCAGTGTAAATGCCTGAGGCATTGCCTTCAGGTTTTGATGATTCTGAAAGCCAGCCTAAGAAGTGGCTTCCTTAGCTCTATAAAGATTAGAGATGCTATTTAAGATAATGCCACAGGTACATAGCCAATATCTTCCTCCAATCTGGGAGCATTTCAAATGAATCTTTCTCTTAGGACTCATCAATAAAACATTGGATTCAGCTCATCTTAGAACAATTTTTTAAAGGAGGTAGGTTTAGTATAGAGCAAATATTATAATACGAAAACCAGCAGAACTACATTTTGCAAAGAAAAATGAATGACACAGAAAAAGAAGGTTACATTTGATAAAGATAGGAAGTTATATTTTCAATATGGGGGTTGCATTTTTTTAAAAGAAGTATTAAAATATTCAGATAAGAACACATTTTTTAAAGTCAAACTTTTGAAGCAAATGGCTTCCTTTAAAGCAAATAGACCCTACCACTTAAAACTATAGATCACAAAGTAGATGTTAATTGAATCTAGATGGATTCAGAAAAAAATATAAATATCAATTTATTGAATAAATAAATGACTAGAATAGGGTTGAGAGTGAGTTATGTATCCATATGTATAATACATATATGTATTATACATATAGAATAATATGTATTATTCTAAAATGTTGAGCCTTTCAGTGAATGAATTCACACATCTATGTGTACACACACACACACACTTAGAACTCCTGTTACAGAGAAAGTGATTAACACTCTCTTCCTTCTTATGAGAAATGTTAAGTAACTTAGTTTCATAACAGGAACTTGTATTCTCACTAATATGGGACAAACCTAGGTAGGCAAAGTTCTAAATGTAAGTTTATAGTCAGAGTATTTGGAAGTATGCATTTGGTAGTCAGAAAGCAAGCAAACAATAATAACAACAAAAACAAACTTAAGGCCAAGAGAATAATTTGAGAAGAAATTATATCATCATGGGACAGATAATAAAATTCCAAATGGGAAATAATATAAATGGAGTGAATCTAGGGTGCTATTAAAATGGATTTTGGCAAGGGGACAATAAAAACCCAAATATTGGCTAATTTACATATAAAATGGCTCTATTATTAAAACCCAAATATTGGCTTATTTACATATAAGACTGCTCTATTATTAATTGGATTTTTGCAATTCGGGCAGCTAGTAATTTGTGTTGGACCAATGGAGCAGTGCTTTTCACAAGACTGCATACCCAGGTGGTTTTGGTTTTCTCAATTGTAAATATGAATTTTGGAATCCGTAGCTTCAATGAGATGCAAAACTAATACTTTATTAAGTCAATGTAATTACCCTGGAACCAGTTCTTATGTGAAAGAGAGATTTAAAGAGAGAGAAAAAGAATGGAGACAGAACTACTCCATGCAGTAATCACTCTAACTACATGAAATTCATCATTACTCCATTAGAAAATAATATTTATCATCTCCTATATGCCAAGTACTTTTGTGGGCACTATGACTATAGCAGTGAAAAACTAAGTTAGCAACATATGAAGTTCATACGTTAGTTTATATAGAAAAAGCTGCAGAGATAATTCTGGGCAATGGAAACAGCAATAAAGCACAAATAAGTATGTTACAGTGAAAGAGAGAGAACTGGGTGAAAGCTTCCATTTCTGACTAAAGGGCAGATTTGGTGTGCCAACCAATGTCTCAGTTGTGTTGGAAAAAACATAAAAATATTTTAAAGGAAATTTTAAAATGTTTCAACATATTAGATAAAAAAGAAGGGAATTTCACAAGCCAAAATTGAGGGCAGGAGAGATTCAGAAAGGTAAGAAAAACACAGGTCTGTCTTCTGTCTTGAGGATATTTGTTGAACCCACTGAACATGACTTTTGGTTTTTCATTGCCTCACAGGACACATGGGAGAGGAGAAAAGTCAGGTTTGCCCAAGATGGAGAGGCTAAGAGAAGGTTTCTGCATATAAAGCTAAGGCCCTGAAAGCCTATGCTCTTAGTAAGTGCAACAGAAATAATCCTGCCATTCTTTAGGAGAGTGCAGGGAATTTTCCGTGGTGAACTTGTTGCTGCATAGGGAGGGGACAAATTCCTATTTATAACTTGAGAAGCTTTCACCACAATCAGGCTCTTCTGTGATTGTTGCTAAAACTGTGTTACCTGAATGGTCTTGTGGGGGAAATAAGAAACTAAACCAATAACTTGTCTTAAACTAGTCCCTGAGACGTAGATCCCCCAAAATTGGCAGAAGCAAATGTAAACCCTCTCATAAAGAACTCACCTTGAGTTTAGTCTTAAGGACTTTTTATACTTACAATTCTAAGATTTACGGCTGCAGAGACTCACAAAATACCCAAGAAAATGATGCTTATGAGCTACTTACACCAGCTAAAGAAACCACACACACACACACACACACACACACACGTGCACAGAGAATCAGATCTGCAAATACCTCAGATATCAACATTACAGATTCAGAAAAAAATCATTATTTTTAATATACTTTTAAAAAGAAGTATCTAATTAAACTAAAGAGTTTCTGCACAGCAAATGAAACTATCATCAGTGAAAAGAGACAACCTACAGAATGGGAGAAAAGTTTTGCAATCTATCCATCTGACAAAGGTCTATTATCAAGAATCTACAAGCAACGTAAGCAAATTTACAAGAAAACAAACCCATTAAAAAGTGGGCAAAGGATATGAACAGATTCCTCTCAAAAACAGACATACATGCAGTCAACAAACATGAAAAAAACCTCAACATCACCAAACATTAGAGAAATGCAAATAAAAAACACAATGAGATACCATCTCACACCAGTCAGAATGGTGATTATTTAAAGGTGAAGAAACAACAGATGCTGGAGAGGTTGTGGAGAAATAGGAACACTTTTACACTGTTGGTGGGAACGTGAATTAGTTCAACCATTGTGGAAGACAGTGTGGTGATTCCTCAAATATTTAGAAGTGGAAATACCATTTGACCCAGCAATCCCATTACTGGTTATACACCCAAAGGAATATAAGTAATTCTATTATAAAGATACATGCATTCATATGTTCATTGTAGCACTATTCACAATAGCAAAGACATGAAATCAACCCAAATGCCAATCAATGAGAGACTGGATAAAGACAATATGGTACATACACACCATGGAATACTATGTAGCCATTAAATGGAATGAGATCATGTCCTTTGCAGGAACGTGGATAAAGCTGGAAGCCATTATCCTCAGCAAATTAATGCAGGAACAGAAAACCAAACATCACATGTTCTCACTTATAAGTGGGAGCTGAACAAAACACATGGACACAGGTAGGGGAACAACACTTACTGGGGCCTGTCAGGGGAGGGCATGGAGTGGGGAGAGGATTAGGGAAAAAAGCTAATGCATGCTAGCCTTAATACCTAGGCGATGGGTTGTTAGGTGCAGCAAACCACCATGGCACACATTTACCTATGTAACAAAACTGCACGTCTGCACGAGTACCCCAGAACTTCAAAATTTTTTAAAAGAAAAGGGATTGGAAATATAATTAAGAGACTATACAAAATGACCAAGAAATATTTTTGTAATTAATAAGAACTTAGAAAAATAATACAAAACATATAATGATAGAAATTTAAAACATAGTTTAAATGGCTTGATAATGTATTAGGCCTATTTAATAAGGGAATTCATTATTTGGAATATAAAATTAAAGAAATCATCTCGAGTGTAACACAGAGTATGAGATAAATTAAATGAAAAATATGAATAAGAGGCATGGAAGATATAAGAAGAATATATAATATATGCCCAGAAGGAAGAGAATGGTATAAAAGGAACAGTAAAATATCTAATAACTGTGAGGCTTTAATAAAAACAATTAATAGATTTACAAAGTCCGAATAATTTTAAGCAAGAAAAAAATAAAGAGAAAATTATAAAAGTCAGTAATATATTCAGGTAAGTACCAATAAATCTCAAAGGATTCATAGCATATACATTATGTAGTTTCATCAATATGGAATTAAGTTAGATGTAAATAACAGGGAGCTAATCATCTAAATGCCACAAATTTTGGAATTAAGCTATGATCTTCCATTGCTTAATTCAAGGGAATTGCTTGAATTCCATTGCTTCCCTTCAAGGAAATGTCTAGCTTATAGACAAAATGTGCTAAGTCAACGTAAAGAGACTGCTTACGGATTCTATAAAGAGGTATTTCTTATACCTCAAAAAAGTGTTACCTGAAGCCTCAGAAATAGTGCAGCATGCATTATTTTATTTAATCTTTATAAACATGAAAGAGTATAAAAGAACATTCCTTCAGCTATCTGAATAGTGAATGATTTTGGCAGAAAGATGGTAATGCTAGACCCTCAATTCTCTGCTTTCACAACGTTCTTTCATTTGCTCTTGGGAGTTACACTTTCTTTTGTTTTTCTTTCTCTTTTACTTTATTTCTTAGCCAGACTTACCAGAACAGCAGCTGCAGCATGATATAATTATTTTAATGGTTTGCATGCTATAAAGCTGTTAAAAGCAATTTTAATTTTTATCAGTAAATAGGTTTTATTACAAAGTTATATTGTTGCTCATAGCTATCCAAAGTAATAGGTACTTAGGAGAGTATTTTAGTCTGAACTGTTATGTCTCCTTTATCCACTATACGCCTAGCCAAGCGTTACAATTTTGCCCACAGGATAACAAAAAAAAAATGCTAATAGGAGCAATTAAAAGATATTAATAATACTGACACCTCTTTATTATCTTCCAGGTACCATTGGAACTGCCGGAGACATTAAATGGTAATGATGCGGTTACAGTTATTTGCCAATTGAAGTGATTCCTGAAGAAGCACAGAGACATTTATTTCCAAGCTTTGAAGGGTTTTGTACTTTTTAATTAGATTTTGAAAATAGAGCAGCCATCTATAGAATTATATATATGGTAACTGATGATGCCAGACTCCTCCAAAAAATTAAGCACACATGGGCTAAATTTTTACACCGGACAATGGAAATTAAACTCACAGTTCCTGTATTGTTTAATAATGTCAACTTATTTTGGTTTCATTTTTCTTGGTTTTTTTTTCTTTTCTTTTCTCCCCTTTCCTTTCTTCTCTTGTTTATTCTCTTTTTTTTATTTCTGTGATTTTCTGTGCCTCTCTGCTGTTTTTGCTGCCTTTTTCTTTCTGTAGTTACAGGTACATCCCATTTACTAAATGATGAATATCGCCATATTCATCAATTAATTTCATCATATTCATCGATATCACCATATTCATCAATTGGTGTTGTCTTAGAGTATCTGACCTCATCAACTGTTCATATGTGTTTCTGTGATTAAATGTGGCTTTCCTTAACTGGTATCTTTCTCATGTTTCATCATTAATCTTAATGCCTAAAGTGTAAGCATGACAGTCTTTAACCCTTTGCTTCTTTCTAATTTTTCTCCTATTTTTATTTTATTCCCTTCTTCTACCTTACTCATGTTTTCCAAGCTCCAATTCATTTGGAACCTTCCTCATAAATCCCTAATGTGAGACACTCTGTTTGCTTCTACTTAACCTTCCTCCTTATCCATTGTCAAACACACACACACACACACACACACACACACACACACAATTTATAAATTTGTAAAATGAGAGGAGAGTTTATTTCTTATAAAAGGTTATAGCCTGCAAGGTGGCCATTCCGCAGGCTGGGAACTATGCCTCCAGAAAAGACCAGGGACAGGCACTTAGAAAGAGGAAGGGTTGGGGTAGGAGCTTTATGCTAAACAGGTTGGCTAAACACAGATATTCACCAGCCTACAGGAGGAGCTATGAATATTCCTGAAGGCACTCCTGACACATGCATATTGAACAAACATGCCTGTAACATATGACCCATGTTCACTTTGGGACATGTAGGGTAAACACACCTGATAGCAATAATTTAAGTATACCCTTAAATGACCCTCTATAGTAGATGCACCTGAATGTGGTCCAAGCTAAAGAATCCAGGAGTAGCCAATCTGAAGATTCCTTCCTTATCAAAGAGGAAAATTTGACCCCCCACCTCAAACCACCCAGCCTGTCCCATGGAACGGATGCTGTATAGGGGATTAAGGTCCTGAGTTTTAGGTTTACTGAAGGTTGCCAGATGGAGGTCATTAGAAGGAGGGTGTTAAATGAAAATGCTATATGATGTTTGCAGGAAGCTGCAGGGAGTTGCAGTTTTCTTGCCTAGGCCACCAGTACCAGGCCCTGTGATTATGTTGTCCAGCTCACAGGCATTGGACTTTCTTCCCTGTATGTAAGCCCCTAATAAAGCCCCATGTCTCACTTGCTGGCTCTGGGTCTCTTCTTTGGCCTCTTGAATGTGGTGCCTTCCATACTGAGGTTAATAGGAGTTTGATACAATAGGATGGAGACTTAACATGTAAATGTATTACAGTTAGGCTCTATATGTCAAAAGGTCTTTTCAGAACACAAAGGTCTTCAAGTGCACAATCTCTGTATACTGGCCAGGAGCAGTCCATGGTCACTGGTCTTATAAAAAGAAAGTTACCAAAATCAGAGTCTTGGCCAATCAAAGCTCTAGTTGTGGCTGGTAAAACAGGGGCTTAGTCAATGTCTGTGAGCTGGATGAACTGTAATTATCTTAACATTGCTTATCTCAAGATCAGTGCTTGTTTAGCTGCTAGAGTGAAAGAAAAACCTTGTGGCAGATAGAACAGAGTTGATTCTTTAAGTG
This sequence comes from Pan paniscus, assembly GCF_029289425.2. NCBI lineage: Eukaryota > Metazoa > Chordata > Mammalia > Primates > Hominidae > Pan > Pan paniscus. The sequence goes on from NC_073266.2 coordinate 60,883,851, forward strand.
TTGGGGGCCACAGTCGGGGGGACGGGTGCAGTGCATTACTTAACCCTTGCCTGGCATTTAGCTCCTGTTTGTAATTTGGTATCTTATTGCCACAAAGAGGGTTCTGTCAGTCTCTGTTTTAAGATTAATGCTGGTCGTTGTCTGTAAACCATAAAGGGGAGAGGGTATAACAAAGTCTGACTTCCTCTAGTGTCACGGCCAGGAACTCAGTTTTAAGATTTTTCTAGGATCGCCTTGGCCACAAGAGGGTCCATTCAGTTGGGGTAAAGGGTCCTCAGGATTTTAAGTTTATATCATTCATCTTATTCTGAACTTTTGTGTTTCATGTTGGAGTTTTCCAGTAAAAACAAATGGATGGGCCAGAATTATTTTTAATTTTCTTTCCCAATTTCACTTAAAAACAAACTGAATTCACTATATTAATGCTGCAGAATCCTATGTTGTGTTCTGTCCCTGGCTACTTTTATCTTTTTGCCATTTCCATCTCTAGGTAGAAATTTTTCTCTTCTTCAAGTGAGAGCTCAAGAATGATCCCTCATCCAACCTGCTCCCTTCCAGCTTGAAGTCATATATCTACTAATTTCAGTTCTCTTTCTTTGCAGAGTCTGTATTTATCTTTTATGATTCTGCCTAGGGACCTAAGACTTAAACATTTTTTCTCAAATAAAAGAAAAAAGTACATTATTTCATCTAGACACTAACCTCCTTGAGGGCAGTGTTTACAGGTGAGAGTTATTGTATTTCCCACACATATTCTGGTCTCAAACAAATACAGGGTTATATAAGTGGTTTATGGCTAATTAAAAGTTATCTTTTCTGCCCACATTCATATTGATCAGTAATGAAAATAAATCCCAAGTAAAAGTTTGACAATTTGAGAGTTATATTCAGTTAGCCTGAATTTGAGACCCAGCTGTCTCACCTACTAGTTTATCTCTCAGGACCTCAGCTAATTCACCTGTAAATGATGTTTTGCCTTAGTTTACCTGTTTTTAAATTCTATATTATAATGTATCATTCTGTAACCAAGATATTTCAGTTGACTTCTATTTATTTATATTAAAAATTCATAATAGTTAGCAAACAAATTTATACTACATATCCTTAATGGACCAAGCTTGTTCCAGGGATTGGTAATATTACAGTTAACAAGATAGAAAACTACCTGACTTCCAGCAAACAATGTTTTGAATGAGGAGAAAAGCAATAAACACTTCAAAAAAAACATTTTTTAAAGAAGGAATTAATAGACAATTAAACACTTCTTTTTAAAAATATCTAATTTAGATATGACAAATATTAGGAAGAAAATAAAATAGGGCGATGGGACTCAGAATGGTAAAGCTACTTGATAAAAATCAAAAGGACAGCTGAGCTGACTTAATGATGAGAAGATGGAGTCATTTGAGCCGAGGTCTAGGTAGTGAGAAGTAGGGAGCCACATGAGAATTGAAGCAAAGGATGCCAAATAGAAGACACAGCAAGTGCGAGAGGAAAAACTGTCTATCCCTGCCAGTGTGGCAGTAAAATAGGGCAGGTATTTGGCGTTTACTCTAGGTGGTGTGAGAAGCTGGTAGAAAATTTTAAACATGGAGAAGGGTTGTGCTTACATTGAAAGAAAAAAAAAAAACATTTCACTCTGGTCACTATTTGGAGTGCACCTGAATGTTTGTTCCAAGCTGGAGAATCCAGGAGTGGCCAACTTGGAGATTCCTTCCTTATATAAAGAACAGCTGAGTCCCCATTCCAACCCACCCAGCCTGTCCCATGCAATACAGCCTGTAGAGGCGATTGAGGCCTTGAATTTTGAGTAAAATAAAGCTTTCCAGATGGAGGTCATTAGGGGGATGGTGTTAAGTGAGAATGCTATATCAACTGCATGATGTTTGCAGATGGTCGCAATTTTCCTGCCCAGAGTGTAGGGTGTGTAGGTACTTTAAGATGATGTGAAGCAAGAGGGAAACCAAGGAGAATATGTTGTTTTTATATTTTGCTGCATACTGAGAGAGATAAGAATAGATTAGCATTAATTACTAATGGACATTCAAGACATAGTTAAGATTTACTAAATAGATATATATACACTCATACATGTATATACATATTTTTAAATTTTACTTTAAGTTCTGGGATACATGTGCAGAATGTGCAGGTTATATAGGTAAACGTGTGCCATGGTGGTTTGCTGCACCTATCAACCTGTCACCTAAGCCCTGCATGCATCAGCCATTTGCCCTGATGCTCACCCCTAGCCTCCCTCAACCCCAACTGGCCACATTGTGTGTTGTTCCCCTCCCCGTGTTCATGTGTTCTCACTGCTCAGATTTACTAAACATTTTGAACGTAGAACAGTCTGGACTTACTGTAAGGAACATGGCTGGCCAAGCATAGGCCTAGCCAGGCAGGCATAGGCCGAGGTAAACATCCTGCACGACTCAGCGGAATTGGCACACAGGTGCACAATTCCATGCGTATAATTACAGCTATGTAGCCATAACATGGGGAGGCTTAGCATCTGACTCTGAGGCACTATTTTCTGTGAGGTATATAAATGTAGCACTGACACTGTGAGAGAGCTGCTCAATAAAGCCATATCCCATCTACCTGCTGTCTCTCGACAGCAGTTCTACCAACTCCCTGCCCGTCCACCCACTCCCCTTGGACCTCAGCTGGGGCTCAAACCTGACATTTAGCGTTGTCAGCAGGATAAAGTGAGTGGGTCTTCAGCTCCCGAGGCTCCCGGGCAGGCTATGTGGCCGCAGCATGATGGGCTGTGGTACCCAGTGGCAGCGGTGCTGCTGGGATGGGCCCCAGTGGAAACCTGGGAGGCAGTGGGCGGGTCTCCTGTGAGTGTGGAGAAAGCACTAATGCGCTGGAAGAACACAGTGCTGAGAAGAAATGCAATGCACCTTCGCCGGCAGAGTTGGATGGGCATTTCTGACTGCACTGCGGGAAGTACATGCTCAGTCCCTGTGGGATGCTGCACAGGTAAGTGACCTCTACATGCAAGCCACATGCCCGGGGGCCCAAATGCACAGGTTGGAGCAAAACTTGGAGGTAACGGACCTCCAGACACAAACAGGGCACTTGGAGGCCCAGATAAACATCCTGGAACAGGAGTTAGAGACTGCCGTCAGTGTGACCTTCCGCCCACCCTCGCTGCTGGAAACTCCCGTTCATGAGCAGCCGATGGGGCCTCAGGGGCGGGCTTAGGGGCCCCCTACTGTGGTGGAACGCACTTCGTATGGTGCCTATACCCTCGGTGAGCTCCGGGAGTCAGGCAAGCATTGTCGGCAGCATCCAGCGGAGCCCCTTCTTGTCTGATTACTCAGATTTTGGGGTGAAGCAAGGTTATGGTGTAACAAGCGGCCTTATGAAGGCCGAGCCCCAGTGGACTTTGTGCCCCCTGGGAGTTTATGGGTCTGTAAGGAAACAGGATGGCCATATCTGCCAGAAAATTGAACTGGGCATTGTACTTGGGGATCCCGTTATGTGCCTGCCACTGTTCTTCCCACATTGCCTAGATGCCCACACACCTGGAAGGTGCTACATTCCTGGTTTTTGTGAGTGTGGCAGGTCCCCTGGTGGCTCTACCCCTTAGCAATAACGATCCCTGGAGCAGGTGTCATCACTGTAGAAATGCAGGTTACAGCCTTTGCAGAGCCACAGCTCGGGCCCTGAATTACACCAAGTTGCCCTCCTTCTGTTAAGTAATAAGCTGAATCTCTACCTAGAATAGAGACACATAATAGGAGAAATAGGACAACTGAGTTATCACAAAGCACAAGTAGTAAATGCAGACAAACCTAAAAGACCCCACATCATAGCATTTAGTCCATATGCAAAGGATAGGTGGAGATTTTGGGTCAGCTAAGCATCATCTATTAATTTTGTTAAATATGTTTTGAGTTTTGTTGGAAATTTTTCTTTGCATTTGATTTGTAAATGTGGTTTTGGCTGTTATAGGAAGCATAGATAAAGGGATACTGTAACTCATTTTTTGCATATCATGTTTTATGATGAAAAAGTAAGTTAACTATTGATCCATCAGATTGTTTTCCCTTTAAAAGGGTTTAATGCCTAAATGAGTTTTGGAAAACACTGATTTTGGAGCAGGATAGAATATGAATCTGTTTTCATGCTACCGTTAAACAGAACTATTATCACTAACTTGTCAATAAGAACTGAGGCTCCGAGTAGAACGTTAAAGGAATGTGGCAAGTAGGGATAACAGTTGTCTCATTAGATAATTGTCAGGTTTTTAGAATCATGTATGTAATGTTCTCTTAGATTTTTATTCCTCATCTAGAGTCTCTCTTGAGCTCAGTAGCCACCATTTATTCTGCACCCTCATGACTATATCTATTTGGGTATCTCAAATGCAGTTTCAAATCAATATATCTAAAACTTGTTATCTCCTTCAACCAGACCTTCTCTAGTATTTCCTAACTTGTGAACAACATCATCAGACACTAAATGGTAAAGTTGTTCTTAACTAAAACTTCACAATTGACCTTTCATTCTCCCTCTTGCTTCACGTGGAAGACATCCTCAGGTCTTTGCATTTCACTTCCTTAAAAGCTTTTGAATCGGCATTTCTGTATATTCCATTTGTGACTACCTTAGTTCAGGTCTCAAACCACCTTTTCTGAATTAGTCTCTGATAGTAAACTTCTGGTCTTGATTTTACCCAATTCGTTCTCCATGATAAAGGCAGATTGGCTTGTTGAAAAAAAAATCAATCACACCTGCTTATAAACTTTGGAAGCCAATGCCTTTAGAAAACATTAATAGCTTAATTTCTTAATATGGCTTATATTTTTCCCCCATCTTATAGTCTCTGCATATATCTACAAGTTTATCAGAGTACTTTCTTGGCAATTTTTCCTGACATCTTTAACTATTTGTCCTAATTGCAATTTTTCAAATGGGCTATTTTTGTCTTTTGCACATAATACTCTTTTGATTTCTGGAATACTGATGATTGCTACCTGCCCTCCCTGATTTTTACCTGTTTCATTTCTTTTCCTGACCTTCAAAGACCAGATTAAGTGCCTCTAACATTTGACCCCCACTTTTGAATGGTGTACTAATTACCTCATTATATCCTAGTTAATTGCTTACTGGTTTTTTTTCCCATCTAACTGTGAGCTACTTGTAAGAGGTTCTTATTTATAATTGTACTCCCAGTGTCTTCCTTTTACAGTAGTTTTAAAAATTTTTGGTTGAATGCTTGTTAAAAATTAAGTGCTAACTGAATGTAAACAAAACAGGTGTGCTTCAGTCAAGACTAGGTCAAGGTAAACATTCCATCCAGCATGACTCAGCAAGTTTGGAGCAGAGGCGCACAACTCTGTTCACTATGTAACCTGTTTGTGTAAGCTCATACTTGACTCTGAGCTACTATTGTCTGTAAGGAGTATAACTGCCCTGCCACCTTGGAGGTGGATAGAGGGAGAGAGAAAGAGTGACCACCAACTCCCCTTGGACCTCAGCATGGGATAGAACCTGACACTTGGTGTAGTTGGCAGGATACTGAGGTGACTGAGTTTTCAGCCTCTGCTGATTCCGGGTCAGCCATGTGACTGCAACATGGGTTGTGGTACCCAGTGGTAGTGGTGCTGCTCGAATGAGCTCCGGTGGAAACCTGGGTTGGTGGTAGATAGGTCCCCTGAAAGCATGGAGAAGATACTAAAGCAACTGGAAGCACAGAGCACTGAGAAGGAGCAAGCTTTTGCCAGCAGAGTTAGATGGGCATTTGTGACTGTGCTGTGCAAAGTGCATGCTCAGTCCCTACAGGATTCCACCTTGAGCTATGGGAATTAAATAAACAGTGCCATCAGCGTCCAGAGGAACATCTGCCAACCTGGATTCCTCATCTATGGGACGAGGGAGCAGATAGTATCTCCAGTTTCACCTCTGGAATAGACAGATGACTTCCATCATGACTCATCCCTCCCTCCATCAGCAGTTGCATGTGAGCAGGCAGTTTGCAGTGGGGCGAGGCAACCATACTTTAATTAAATTGCTAATGGTGGCCATATGGACAGTGTGGACTGATGCCGGTGAAATACCAGAAACTGTCAGTAGAAGGCAGTCGTATACAGACTTGGTGCAAGACATTCAGGAGAAGGATAATGCTTTGCAACCCAGTCCTGCCCAGGTGCTCCAGCTCAAAGACTAAGTGGTGGCAGCTAGGCGAGGGTGCAGAGCCTTTTCTGTTTGATTTGTACAGCAGGTGCTGGCACTGGTAGATACTGATGCAGATTGCAGCCTTGTTTATGGGAACCCAGATAAGTTTCCTGGCAAGACAGTGTATATATATAAATGGCTGTGAAAGCCGGTCAATGAAAGTGAAACCTATATCTTTGCAACCTGGCATTGGCCACTTGGCTCCCTGCTTATACACTGTGTATGTTTCTCTCACACCTGAATACATTCTGGGGGTGAATGTTTTACATGGCTTGGCAGCTGTCCCATCTATCACAGATTTGATAGATCGCTTGACAAAGGAATTAGGACAATACAACTATGTGGTGGACTTGGCTAATGCATTATTTTCCAGAGAGCCAGGAACAGTTTGCCTTCATGGGAGAGTGACAGTGGAGTTTCACAATGTTGCCATAGGACTATATGCATAACCCCACCATATGTCATGGTCTCATTGTTGATATTATGTTAACCTCTGATTCTCTTGCTAATTTAGAAGCAGCAATGCCCCTCTTGCCTGGGATCGAGATAGTGCAACTGAGACTGACTTCCTGGCAGCCAAGCAGGCTATTCAGCAAGCAGAGGCCCTGAAGTGATTAGCCCGGGGTACCCATTTAAATTTAATGTGCATGTAACCACAAATAGTTTTGTTTGGGGCCTGTGACAGCACACAGAGCACTTGAGAACACCAGTAGGCTTTTGGTTCCAACTTTAAAAGGGAGCTAAGCTCCAGTATTCATTAATAGGGAAGCAGCTAGTAGCTGCATATGCTGCCCTTTAGGCTCATGATAGCATGATAGGATGGGTACAGTCTTCATGTGGATAACTTACCCAATAGCAGGATGAGTGCGTTCATGGGTAATGACTCCCCAGACTGGGACGGCACAAGGTAAGCATCCAGTTCAGCATGACTCAGCGAGTTTGGAGTTCAGGCGCACAGCTCTGCTCATTATGTAACCTGTTGGTGTAAGCTCATTCTTGGCTCTAAGCTACTGTTGTCTGTAGGGAGTATAACTGCCCTGCCACCTTGCAGGCAGATGCTGGGAGAGAGAGAGTAAAGTGCTGTGAATAGTGCTGCTGCTGCTGCTACTGCACACATAATAGAGCCATCCACCTTGCAGGTGGACAGGGAGAGTGAGCCAAGAAATGGCAAGTGCACCAGGGAGTGCAGCTGCAGGCACAGGGGTGGCAGGAGCTACAGAGCACAGAGCTGGCTGCTGAGAAGGGCCGCAGCTGGAGCAGGTACTCAAGACAAAGGCTGACAAAGAGAAAGAGCATAATAAAACCATATTCACCGGCCTATGGCCACTCGAGTGTTCTTTCAGCTACCCACCATTCATCCACCAACTCCTGTTGAACCTCAGCTTGGGCTAGAACCCGACACTTAGCATGACACTGAATATTTCATTTTTATAAGACTTTTAATCTGTAAAATTATATGCAATATTTGATATTTTATTCTATTTTCTTATTTCTTCATTTGTATTTTACTTACTTGTGGAAAAATGTTACTTTTCATGTTTTTGAATATTCCATGGTCTCTGAGGTAGCTCAAAATGCATAGTAGGTACAAAAATACTTACTATTTAACTTAGTAATCAAATTATTTAAAATGCCAGTGAGGCTATGGTTTATACATCAAAATGATTACCTGAAGCTTTTCAGACAAAGATACTGGTTAAGTGACTGAATATTTAATCATCTGATTAAGTATTTTTGTACAATTTAGTTTTTATGGTTTGAGGGACATAAATTCTTTGAGCAAAAAGACCCTGACCTGGTAAATTAGACTTAACCAGTCCCAAACCATGTTCAATTAGACAAACACCAATTTGGATGCTATCAGTAACAATGTCCAGAAAACAAAACAAAAACATACTTTTTGAATAGTACTTTGCCTTGCAGTTTTTTGCTTATTTATTAAAGAGATTACAAAAGAGAAGTCGTGATGAATTCTCATAACATATATGTTTAGTGATAATTCTATACAGAAGAATATAAAAATAATGACTTTAAAGGTTGTGTATGTTAACAACCAGACTCTTGTTCTTGTCTTAACTAGTGACATTTTTTCAGACATATCAAAGAAAAATTAGAGAAAAGAAATTCCAGCTGATTTTTTTTGACAGAGAAAGCTAAGTGATGATAGCTAATTATAACTAATATCTGGGAGTTACATTGTATTAAAAAGCCACGGAAGAAAAAGTGATCATAATGTCAATTTCTTTTTCATTTTCATGCTTTGAACATAAGACCATTTTGAAATAACAATGTGCTTAGGATTCTGCATTGCTTAGAATAATAAAGACATAAGACTATAATGCTTTATTTTTCTTATGATTATAAATTACTTACAATTAGTTATTTCTTTCCATGTTGCAGGTATGGAACTCTATTAAATGCTCATATATTTGTACATAATATAATTTATGACTAAAAAATTATAATGTAAATTCTAAAGTACTTAGAACCAAGTGATAATAAAAATGTTAAATTTCAAACTTATGAGATATGGCAGACACAGTAACTGAAGGAAATCTATCACATTAAAAGTTCATAAAAGAAATAAGAGGTTAAAATTAAAAAGTAAAACATTAAACTTAAGACATGGAATAAAAGAGAAAAAAAAACTGCCCGTAAAAGAAGAAAATATTTTTTAAAAGAACAAAAATCACCAAAAGGTAAAACAACACAGAATAAAGAGAATGAATTAATTGAAAATTTAGCTTTGGAGAAGTTAATAAAATAGATTAAAATTCTATCATGATTAGTCAAGAAAACAAATGGGACTAAATAACAGGACATAATTATAGATACACAGAAATTAGAAAAATAATTTTGAAAAATGTTATGTAACTACATTTGAAAATAGAAAAAATAGATAAATTTCAAGAAAGATATAACTCACTAAAAATTATCTAAGACAAAGTAGGCAGTCTAACTTGTTCTACAATTACTAAAGAAATTGAATCAATGGTTTAAAATCTTTCTGCCTTAAAATTTTAAAAAGTGATGATATTCAGATGGCTTAAAATTTCAAGGAGTGGATAATGCAAAATATCTTAAATATTCCAAGGAAACAAGAAAATTTCCAACACATTCTACAAGGCTCTTATGAGTTTGTAAACATCAGACAAGAAGAATATTAACACAAATGATTAGGTTTCAATCCATTTGCACTTGTCAATGAGCCCCTAGCATTTCCCACTTAAGGCAGATGTGTATAAACAATAAAACAAGATTTCTGTGTGCCTCAATCTTTAAAAGCTATTTTCAGATAGAAATATAAGTTGTGTTTCTCTCTTTTGTTTTAAGCAAATAGACATTTGGATTTCTATTGTAAATGAAAACAATGAATCTGTTGGAGGTGTAAAATGAGTAAAAAGCAGGCTGGGTGTGGTGGCTCACACCTGTAATCTCAGTGCTTTGAGAGGCTGAAGCAGGAGATTGCTTGAGCCCAGGAAGTTGAGACCAGCTTGGGCAACATGGGGACCCACCGTTTTTTTTTGTTTTTTTTTTTAGAAAATGTATCTGGGCATGGTGGTGCATGCCCATATTCCAGCTACTCGGGAGGCTAGGGTGGGAAGACCACTTGGGCCTGGACGGTCGAGCCTATAGTGAGCCATGATCATGCCGGGCATTCCAGACTGAGCAATAGAGCTAGACCCTATTGGAAGGGAGGGAAGAAGGTGAGAATAGAGGAAAGAAAAAGAAAACAACATACAGTGATGGAGAATTTGCCAGTTAGCAACTGACATGGTGGGCCATAGTGGGTCTTGCCTATGAAGTGATGACCTAGTGCCAAGAGTGCAAAAACAGGTTCCAGAGCTTACTGTAGGGGTTCAGGTTGGTCCTGGGCTGAGCTTGGGGACACACCTAGGAATTTCTAGGCAAATAAGCAATGGAGTTTAGGGGCTGATGGTAGAGCACAAACACACCATAAGAAAAGAAAAGAACTGCTTTTGGCAGATGGAATAAGGAGAAGCCCTAAGATTTTAACTCTAGTCTGGAAAGCAGGTCTCAGGGAAGGCATGTCTGAAGTCCAGAAGACCAGGGGAAACCTGAATGCAGAAAGTGCAGCTGGTTCACTATGTCGTGAAATAAAACAACCAGGGAAAAACCTTGGAGACTGTGAGCTATATTGCTCAGGAAAAATTCATTGTTCTACACTGGGCAGTAAATTTATGAATATTGTTATGATAAGGTATGTTTCTAATCCTGTCTCTAATAATGGTGATAACCTTAGAATAAGGCTTTGATTTTCCAGAGTGTTGAGAGATTTTAGTCACTAAAAGCATAAGCTATGAAACTCTGTTTTACAGATTAAACCTATTACCAGTTTGTTTCACACTTACATAGTTCAAATAAAGCAATAAGTAATAATTTTATAAACAAAAAAGGAAACTGAGAAAAAATAAAATAAAACATTAACATTTAAGCAAAGATAAGCAATTGTGAGGTCCAGAGAGAGAAAACTAATGTTTATTGAACACCTGGTATATTCCATATAATGTTCTAGACACATTAACTATCATCTCAATTTTCAGTCTTATATGATGAAGACAATCTTGTGGTATAAATAGAGAAACTTATGAAGGGTATACTATTTGCCTAATATTACCTAACCTGTAAGTAACAGACAAACCAATACTAATAATTTACAAATCTTTGGCTTTTCTCTAATCAGTGATATTGAAATTATATAAGCTAATAAACCTAATGAGTTTTTAATATTTTTTAAAAATTTTTTCAAATAATTTTGAATTTACAACAAATTTGCAAAGATAGTACAAATATTTCTCCTATATGCCTCAATCAGTTTCATTTTATGTTAACCTATTACATTATTATTGTTTATTTATTAAAACTAAGGAAAAGAGAGGCAAAAAAGAAAAGGCACACATTTAACAGCATCAGGAGAGATAGAGGGGATAGAACTACAGACCCCACAGACATCACTGATACTTAATAAGGAAAGAATGAATTCTTTCTCTAAGGTAAGAAACAAGGCAATGATGTATGTACAGTTAAGTGCATTGTACCAAAACACCTAGCTCTAGTACATTGTCAATAAACATTAATAAAAATCATACAGATTAGAAAGAATTAAACTGTTCCTATTTGTAGATTATATAATTTTTCTGTATAGAACATGCAAGGGAATATATAAAACAAAATAAGCAAAATATTCTGGAACTAAAACTATGAGTTAGCAAGGTGACAGAATACAAGGCCAACACACAATCACTGATTGTAATTCTATATAGTAGCAATGAACAACTAGAGACCAAAATAAAACTAAACAAAATAGTAATATATACAATAACTCCACAAAAATGTAAAACTCTAATACAAATCTAACAAAAAAGGTATCAACTCTGTGTGCTGAAAACCACAAAAGTCTACTGAAATAAATCATAGGAATTTGTGCAAATCACATGTGGACCTGTGTCCGGACTATTAACAAAATTCTCAAATTGTAATAATCTCTTGAAAAGTTTTATAAAAACAGGTAAAATATCTGAACAGAAACTTCACCGGAATAGATAGGCACATACAAATAAGCATCAGAAAATATATGCAAACTCATTAGTAATTAGATAAATCCTAATTAAAACCTTAATGAGATGCTATTACACACATATTAGAATGGATATACAAAATAAATAATAGCAAATTCTGGCAAGGTTGCAGAACAACTGCAATTCTCCTACATTGCTGATGTGATTGCAAGTTGGTATAGCTACTTTTGGAGAATAGCAGTTTCTTATAAAGCTATATATACACTCATCAATATAGCCTGACATCTCAATTTGTATTTATCAAAGTAAAATGAAATCTTCACACATCAATCCTACACAAATGTTTATAGAGGCTTTATTTATAATTGCAAAAAACGTGACACAACTCAAAGTTCTCTTAACTATGGAACTGATAGATTAACAGCTGTAGAGCAGTGGTACATCATTCAATGAAATACTACTGAGGAATACAAAGAATCATATTACTGATACACTTAACAGCATAGCGGAGTTGTAAATCCATATGCTAAGAGAAAGAAGCTAGACTGAAGGCTGTGTACCCATGTAATTTCATTTTTATAGCATTCTAGATAACGTAGAAACTTGAGATAAACAGATCAGTGATTTCCAGGGACTGGATATGGGGACGGAGAACAGTGGGGAGAATTTGACTAAAAAATGAAATGGGGGAGCTTTTGGGTGATGGAACTATTCTATGCCTTCATTGTTGTATGTTTACATGACCTAATGCATTTATCAAAACTCAAAATTGTACAGTAAGAAGAGTGAAATATATGTACATTTATTTTAATGAAGAAAGAGGGCCAGGTGTGGCTCACGCCTGTAATCCCAGCACTTTGGGAGGCCAAGGTGGGCGGATCACGAGGTCAGGAGATCAAGATAATCCTGGCTAGCACCGTGAAACCCTGTCTCTACTAAAAATACAAAAAATTAGCCGTGCATGGTGGCGGGTGCCTGTAGTCCCAGCTACTCGGGAGGCGGAGGCAGGAGAATGTCATGAACCCAGGAGGCGGAGCTTGCAGTGAGCCAAGATCATGCCACTGCATTCCAGCCTGGGCAACAGAACGAGACTCTGTCTCAAAAATAAATAAATTAATTAATTAACTAAATAAATAAATAAATAAAAAAGCAAGATGTTATTTTTAGAAAACAAGATTATTTTCTACTTTCATGACAAAAGATTTGGTGATCAGATAAATAAGATATTCTGTGGAGATTTTACCAGTCAACCCAGGACTCTCTAAGTTAATTGTAAAGGAAAAGCAGGTAATAAAGAGTGAGTGACTTCTTTAAATACGATGAGAAATATCAGTGTTCTGAGAGTGGTAACTGAGTAGGGACTTGCTAGAATATAAGGTACAGAAGAGCAAGTTCTACTTCCATTCACCAATATATCTTCAGGGCCTACAAAGATGCTTGATATTTAGTAGGTGCCATATACCAATGCCTACTATAGATAAGGGAAATGGAGTGAGTTAAAATCAGATGATAGTTGTCTTTTCAGCAAAGTACACTCGGTAAGCTTAATAAATAGGTCGAGTTTGGTGTTAGAGACCTGAAAATATTAAAATCATGTGTTTATATCCCCAACTAGAAAAGAAAAAGGGACAGTGGTTTCAGTTTGTATTTCTAGCTAGTGTCTAGGAAATGATAGGTGTACTAACATTTTGACAACAGAAGAGTCATTGAAATAAATTAAGGCATAAATATTTATATTCCCATTCATTCTGACCATACATAATCCATTCTCAACAGTATAGACACAAGGAACTTTTTAACTATAATTCTGGTTATGTTACCCCCTCACTTAAAAGTATGTATGGTTCCTCATTTTCCCTAAGCTAAAGACAATATCCCCTCAGATGATTGACAAGGATGTGTGTGGTTTGGCCTTTATATCCTTGCTAAAATTATCCATCATACTCAATACTTTAGAGTAAAGCTGACTTTAATCTTAAAAAACATATCAGATTTTAGCTAACATTTTATTGAATGTGTTTTGTAGGCTTTTCTACTAAGATTAAATGGCAATTCACTTCCCTTCTGTTGGAAAAACAATTGTTTCTGCATAAACATACCAAACAATAAACAAACAGAGAATAAGGGAATAAGACCAAAGGCTTAGGAAAAGGAGAGACAAATGGCTACATTCACAGTATACAAGTAGAGCAAAGTCTATTATCCATTCCTCCGTTCTTCTCCCACTTGTGCCCCATGGGGAAAAGGAAAAGGAGGACTCAGCCATTATATCCAAGGCTTTCAGAAATCTAATCAATCCAATATTTTGCCAAACACAAAATCTAATTGAAAAAGTAAATTATTTTGGATAATAAAGAAGATTATTTTGAAAACCATTTATATACTAATTAAAACTCTAATTAGTTTTCTCTAATGAGAAATATGTGATGAAAAATTTATTTCTCCAGAGACTTTCTGAGAGTATTAGTAAGAAGTTAGTTTAGAAACAACAGTCAATTAAGACTTCTTGTCTAGAAAAATAAACCTAACAAGCATTTTACCTTGCTAGCTTCTTAGAAGTAGAATTAAAGACAAATCACTATAAAATAATTAGAAGTAAAAAATATTGCAGACATTTTGTCAAAGTCCTAACCTCTGGTATTTTGTTTGGAAATAAGGTATTTGCATAGGTAATAAAGTTAAAACAAGGTCATTAGTGTAGGCCCTAATCCAACATGCCTGGCATCCTTATTAAAACACACACACACATATTATGAAGACATAGACACAAGGAGAAAGCCATGTGATGTCACAGGCAATGACAGCTGGAAGTGCTCCAGCTGCAAGCCAAGGGGTGCCTGTTACTACCAACAGCTGCAAGAGGCAAGAAATGATCATCCCTGGAGGCTTCAGAGGGAGCACAACACTGGCAATGCCTTGCTTTCCTGCTGTTGAACATGAGATTCCTTGTTCTTCAGTTTTGGGACTCAGGCTTTCCTTACTTCTCAACTGGCAGACAGCCTATTTTGGGACCTAGTGATTGTGTGAGTTAATACTTAATAAACTCACTTTATATATATACTTACATATATGAATTTTTTAAATAATTTATATATGTGTGTGTGTATATATATATATATATATTCTGTTCCTCTAGAGAACCCAGACTAATACAGATTTGGTACCAGGAGTGGTTCTAGAGAAACAGAATATTAAGAATGGAGTTCTTTCATTGGTTTTGGGGTTTCTGGAGTTGGCTGCTGAATATGATTACACTCAAAAATGCTAAGGACACTACTCCCAATAGTATGGACAACACTAATAGTCCTTGGTGTGAACTGTTTAGAGCGTTATGCAAAATAAATGCATTTGACAATCCTGATTCACTGCTCATGAGAGGCAAGGAGTTTAGTGACTCTATATAATAGCTTTGACCATATATGGAGAACCAAGGACCTAATAAATATGGTTGATTTTTCCTAAGTTCAGTGGACAAAGTGATGAAAGGAAGTGATGAACTCAGGGGTTCTATCTCCTGGCTTCAGAAGCAGATACTGAGCCTCAAATCTGCTAAGATTGCCCTGAGTGAGATTCTTATCTCCTGTAGAGAAAACTGAAATTGTGGAAAGACAGACACAAGCTCTTATTATGTGCATGGCTGACTTGCAATGAAAGGCGCACCTACAGCCCTGCCAGGTGTCTACTGTTAAAGTGAGGGCATTGATTGGAAAAAAAAAATGGGAACCTGCAACTTGGGATGTGTGGGAGGACCGTGATGAAGCTGGGGACACAGATTTTGTAAACTTTGATGACTCTCTTTTGCCAGAAGGAATAGTTTTTCCATCCACAGTAGTGGCAACATCTCCTCCCTGACCCATGCTGACATCAGCCTTTCCACCTTGGTCTGAGGAGATAAACCCTGTGCTGACTGACACAACAGTGATGGCCTCCCCTGAGGCAGTTGCCAAGAAAGATAATGTTGATTCTCCTCAGAAGCCACCGCCAATACCCATGTTTGCTTCTAGACCTACAACTAGACTAATGACCTGGCAGAACCCTAGAGGTGAGGTTGAGAGTGTGAACCATGAAGAGATTTGCTACACAGTAAAATAATTGCTTGAGTTTTCTAACTTACATGAACAGAAATCTGGAGAACAGGCATGGGAATAGATATTAAAGGTGTGGGATAATGATGGAAGGAACATACCGTTGGATCAGGCTGCCTTTATTGATTTAGGCCCACTAAATAGGGACTGTGCATTTAATGTTGCAGCTTGGGGAGTTTTAAACGGTTCTAAGAGTTTATTTGCTTGGTTAGCTGAAATATGCATTAAAAGATGGCCAGCTGTGAGCTAGTTGGACATCCCTGATCTCCCTTTGTTTAATGTAGAGGAAGGGATCCAAAGGCTTAGGGAGATTGAAATGGTGGAGTGGATTAGTTACTTTAGACCTACTCATCCTAGCTGGGAGGGTCCAGAAGACAGACCCTTGACCAATGCCTCGCAAAATAGATTTGTGGGGGCACCACGTGCATCTTTGAAGAGCCCTGTAATTCCTCTTCACTGTATGTCATATCTAACAGTGGAAACCACAGTCACTCAACTATAAAATTTAAATACAGAGGGAATAATTGGATCCTGAAATGGCAAAGACCAAGTGGTGGCACTCAACCATCAAAGGCAAGGTGGGTGTATCTACTGTAATGGACAGCAGAGGCAAAGCAGCAATCAGAATAGTCTAACTCGTGTAGAGCTCCAGCACTGGCTAATTAATCACAGTGTTCCTAGAAGTGAAATTGATAGGAAGCCTACTGCATTCCTACTCAATTTATACAAGCAGAAAACTTCTAGGTTGAATGGACCAGAGACTAATTTGAATTATAAAGACAAAGAATCATGGCCTCTCAATTTCCAGACTTGAGTCAGTGTACAAACCCAGGACCTCTTGAATGAAGGGGAGGCCAGTCCCCTTGAGAAAGGACCCCACTACATTACTGAAAACTTATGCAGTGAATCTTCCTCCCATCCTTCCCCAAGGAGACCTCCAGCCTTTTACCAGGATAACTATGCACTGGGGAAAGGGAAATGATCAGACATCTTGGGGACTGCTGGACAATGGCTCTGAGCTGACATTGATTCCAGGGGACCCAAAATGTCATTGTCGTCCTCCAATTGAAGTAGGGGCTTATGGAGGTCAGGTAATTACTGGAATTTTAGTACAGCCCCAACTTACAGTGTGTCCAGTGGGTTCCTGGACTCATCCTGTGATCATTATCCCAGTACCAGAATGCATAATTGGCATAGACATACTTAGCCAGCTGGCAGAACCCCCATATTGGATTTCTGACTGGTAGGTTGAAGGCTGTTATGGTGACAAGGGCCCAGTGGAAGCCATTAGAGCTGCCTCTACCTAGAAAAATAGTAAATCAAAAACAATATTCCATACCTGAAGGGCTTGCAGAGATTAATGCCACCATCAAGGACTTGAAAGATGGCAGAGGTAGTGATTCCCACCATAACCCCATTCAACTCTTCTATGTAGCCTGTGCAGAAGACAGATGAATCTTGGAGAATGACAGTGGATTATTGTAAGCTTATCCAAATGGTGACTCCAATTGCAGTTGCTGTACCAGATGTGGTTTCATTGATTGGGCAAATTAACACATCTCCTGGTACCTGGTATGCAGACATTGACTTGACAAATGCCTTTTTCTCCATTCCTGTCCAAAAGGCCCATCAAAAGCAATTTGCCTTCAGCTGGAAAGGCCAGCAATATACCTTTACTGTCCTAACACAGAGGTATATCAACTCTCCGGCTTTGTGTAATAATTGTATTCAGAGAGACCTTGAGTGCTTTTCACTTCGCAAGATATTACACTGCTCCATTACATGGATGACATTATTCTGATTGGATTCAGTGGGCAAGAAGTAGCAAGCACACTGGACTTATTAGTGAGACATTTGCATGCAGAGGATGGGAAATAAATCCAACTAAAATTTAGGGACTTGCTACCTCAGTAAAATTTATAGGGGTTCAGTGTTGTGAGGCCTGTTGAGATATTCCTTCTAAGGTGAAAGATAAGTTGCTGCATTTGGCCTCTCCTACAACTAAGAAAGAGGCACGATGCCTAGTGGGCCTATTTGGATTTTTGAGGCAATGCATGCCTCATCTGGGTGTGTTACTCTGGCCCATTTATCAAGTGGCCCAAAAGGCTGCCATTTTTGAGAGGGGTAAAGAACAGGAGAAGGCTCTGCAAAAGGTCCAGTCTGCTGTGCAAGCTTCTCTGCCACCTGGGTCATATGACCCAGCAGATCCAATGGTGCTTGAGGTGTCAGTGGCAGATAAGGATGTCGTTTGAAGTTTTTGACAGGCCCTCATAAGTGAGTCACAGTGGCGGCATCTAGGATTTTGGAGCAACATTCTGCCATCTTCTTCAGATAACTATTCTCCTTTTGAGAGATAGCTTTTGGCCTCTTACTGGGCTTTAGTGGAAACTGAACATTTGACTATGGGTCATCAAGTCATTATGCAGCCTGAACTGCCTATCATGAACTGGGTGCTTTCAGGTTCATCTAGCCATAAAGTGGGTCATGAACAGCAACACTCCATCATCAAATGGAAATGGTATATACATGATCAGGCTTGAGCAGGTCCTGAAGGCAAAAGTAAGTTACATGAGGAAGTGGCTCAAATGTCCATGGTCTCCACTCATGTCACCCTGCCTTCTCTCCCCCAGCCTACACCGATGGCCTTATGGGGAGATCCTATGATCAGTTGAGAGAGAAAGAGACGATTAGGGCCTGGTTCACAGATGGTTCTGCATGATATATAGGCACCACCTGAAAGTAGAGAGCTGCAGCACTACATCCCCTTTCTAGGACATCCCTGAAGGACAACGGTGAAGGGAAATGTTCCCAGTGGGCAGAACTTTGAGCAGTGCACCTAGTTGTGCACTTTGTATAGAAGGAGAAATGGCCAGATGTGCAATTATATACTGATTCATGGGCTGTAGCTAATGGTTTTCCTGGATGGTCAGGGACTTGGAAGAAACAGGATTGGAAAATTGGTGACAAAGAAATTTGGGGAAGAGGTATGTGGATGGACATCTCTGAGTGGTCAAAATCTGTAAAGATATTTTTATACCATGTGAGTGCTCACCAACAGGTGATCTCAGCAGAGGAGGATTTTGATAATCAGGTAGATAGGATGACCTGTTCTGTGGCCATTACTCAGCCTCTTTCCCCAGCCACCCTCTCATCACTCAATGGGTCCATGAACAAAGTGGCCGGAATGGAGGTTATGCATGGGCTCAGCAACATGGACTTCCACTTACCAAAGCTGACCTGGCTATGACCACTGCTGAGTTTCCAATTTGCCAGCAGAGGACACCAACAGTGAGCCCTTGATATGGTACAATTCCTCAGGGTGATCAGCCAGCTACCAAGTGGCAGGTCGATTATATTGGACCTCTTCCATCATGGAAAGGGCAGAGGTTTGTCCTCACTGGAGTAGACACTTACTCCAGATATGGGTTTGCCTATCCTGCATGCAATGCTTCCCCCATGACTACCATTTGTGGACTCACCGAATGCCTTACCCACCATCATGGTATTTCACACAGCATTGCCTCTGACCAAGGCAAGACTACTTTAAGGCTAAAGAAGCGAGGCAGTGGGCTTGTGCTCATGGAGTTCACTGGTCTTACCATGTTTCCCATCATCCTGAAGGAGCTGGATTGATAGAATGATGAAATGGCCTTTCGAAGTTCCAATTATAATGCCAACCAGGTGACAATACTTTGCAGGAGTGGGGCAAAGTTCTCCAGAAGGCTGTGTATGCTCTGAATCAGTGTCCAGTATATGGTACTGTTTCTCCCACAGCCAGAAGTCACAGGTCCAGGAATCAAGGGGTGGGAGTGGAAGTGGCACCACTCATGGTCACCCCTAGTGATCCACTAGCAAAATTTTTGCTTCCTGTTCCTGCGACATTATTGTCTGCTGGCCTAGAGGTTTTAGTTCCAGATGGAGGAAGACTTCCACCAGGAGACACAACAACAATTCCATTAAACTTGAAGTTAAGATTGCCACCTGGGTACTTTGGGCTCCTCCTACCTTTAAGTCAACAGGCTAAGAAGGGAGTGACTGTGTTGGCTGGGATGATTGACTATCATGATGAAATCAGTCTACCACTCCACAACGGAGGTAAGGAAGATTATGCATGGAATACAGGATATCCATTAGGGCATCTCTCAGTATTACCATGCCCTGTGATCAAGGGTAATGGAAAACTGCAACAGACAAATCCAGGCAGGACTACAAATGGCCCAGACTCTTCATGAATGAAAATTTGGGTCACTACACCAGGAAAAAACCATGTCCTGCTGAGGTGCTTGCTGAAGGCAAAAGGAATACAGAATGGGTAGTAGAAGAAGGTAGTCATCAATACCAGCTACGATCATACGTCCAGCTTCAGGAACCAGGACTGTAATTGTTATGAGTATTTCCCCCTTCTTTTGTAAAAACATTTTTGTGCATGTATACACTTGTACTAAGGAAATATTGTCATTTTGTTTCCTTTTACCTTTATTGTGTAACATAAGATTTATTGACTTCATATCATCATTTAAGTATCGTTAAATTTGTGTAGTGATATTTGGCTTAGGAACTGGTGCATTTCCAGTTGTAGGAAAGATAGTTGTATTATGTTAGAAGTAATTATCAGCTTATTATTGTCTTTATTTGAAAATTATGTATGATCTCAGGAGATGTGTATGGGTTCAA
The DNA here is from genome assembly GCF_029289425.2 of Pan paniscus. Classification (NCBI taxonomy): domain Eukaryota; kingdom Metazoa; phylum Chordata; class Mammalia; order Primates; family Hominidae; genus Pan; species Pan paniscus. The sequence continues at coordinate 60,904,342 of NC_073266.2, forward strand.
GTTGACAAGGGATGGACTTGTGATGGTTAATAGTGAGTGTCAACTGGATTAAAGGACACAATTGATCTTGGATGTGTCTCTGAGGGTGTTGCCAAAGGAGATTAACATTTGAGTCTGCAGGCTAGGAAAGGCAGACCCACCCTTAATCTAGGTAGACATCATATGATCAGCTGCCAGCATGGCTAGAATATAAAAAGCAGGCAAAAATTGTGAGAGAGAGGAGACTGGCCTAGCCTTCCAGCCTACATCTTTCTCCCATGCTGGATTCTTCCTGCCCTCGAATATCAGACTCCAAGTTCTTCAGTTTTGGGACTTGAACTGGCTCTCTTTGCTCCTCAGCTTGCAGATGGCCTATTGTGGGACCTTCTGATTATGTGAGTTAATACTTAGTAAACTCCTCTTTGTGTGTGTGTGTGTGTATATATATATGTGTGTGTGTGTATATATATATATATCCTATTCTGTCTCTCTAGAGAACCTTGACTAATATACCCACCCTTCTCACCCACCCTTCTTCCAATATTCACTTGCCTGCTTCTCTGGTACATATAGCGCATTAACAGTGTTCTCCCCACAGCTTTAAAATGCACGTATTTCACCTCCAACTAGTCAAAGAAAATGAGAATCTCTGTGCTTCTCAGTCTGAATTCCAAAATTCCTGCAGAGATAATCTAATTGGCTATACTTACATAAGGAGCCCACACCAGATTGGAGCTACAATTACTAAAGGTCAAGGCCACATTATGCAAAATAGCTTCTGAGGTCCACTGGCTGATTAAGGTGGACAGATAAAAGTGGCAGCAGGGTCTGGGCAGCATCTTCACAATGTCTTTATATTAAACATATTTTTAAATCCAGCTGTAAAAATTAGTATGTGTTTATCAAAAAAAGAAAAACATTGCAGAACAACCTAAATATATAGATCAACCCATGATTCTTTCTCTAGGGAAAGGTGCTATTAAACTTCTGGTGTTTAACTTCTGCCATTAACAGCTTCACAGAGATGCATTAATGTGAAGTCTCGTGAAGAGCAATTAAATACTCAGGGGAAGGTTCAGAGGATAAGGAGTTCTGCTTATAGAAGTTACAAAGCCAGAAAAAAAAAATGTTCTGAGCAAGGCTTACTTCTGAGAAGTGGTGAGAGTAGGGAGCTCTGCAGAGAAGGCAGCATGTGAGGAGGCAGGTGTTAAGTGAGACAGGGCAGGCAAGCTTTTCATAGCACTTTATAAAACACAAAAGTGTCCTGCAAATGTCAGCCCATGTGATTCCTGCAAAAAAATCTAGTGAGATGAGCATGGTTGCATTTAGCTCTGTGAAGAGACAGAGCCTAAAAGGTATATAGTGACACAGCTATTTCTGATTTTCAGTGGATTCCACATCCAGTATTTGCAAGTCAATTCAGAACAATCTGGCAGGGACATCTACTTGATATGGCATTGAGAGAAGTATATGACAATATACATGGAAAGCACTTAGAAAGTGTCTAGCACACTGTAACCATCTCCATAAGCATCAATTGTTTTGAGGCCTTATAGGTTTATCAACATTTATCAACTGTTTGCCTTATAGATTGGTGGTCAATACCATTGACTCTAACTAAACTTATGGGTGTATCCTGCATCTGAAAACTGACTTTGTTCTCCCCTGTGTACATCATTTTTCTTGTCACTAAAATAAAACATTAATAGAAATAATCTCATATGTTTCTTATTTTTAAAAATGAATATTAAATAAGTCAATATATGTGAAACACTTTGAACTTTTTTTTTTAGGTACTATATGTGTTACTATTATCAAAAGAGATTGCATCAACCATCTTGGTTGATGCAATTGAAAAGCCCAGAGTTGGGTTAGTTATAGAGATCGTTGATCCTCCATCTCAATATGTGATCCAAGCACCAATTTCTTCCCACCATCTCACTCTGCCAGGCATTGGATTGGAGCTTCATTTCAATGCTGGAGGTTCTTGTGATTATAGAGATTACTTTAATTAAGTAAGTCTGCATATTCCTTTAGATCGTTTTTGTCTTGCTCTCTCATTTGTTGGCCTGTTTCTATTTGTAAAAATTATTAGTTATCCCTTTTAAACATGTAATGACTAATTGTGGAGTTTATACTTTTAATCGATGGTGAGAGAAATGGTTAATTTTAGTACTGTAGTTAGGGCAGATTTAGCAGGTGCCCAAGTGCAGCAATCTGAGTGTTCAATTTTACCGACTCATGTGGTTCATGCTATTCCACAGAGTCTTTGAAGTTAGCTTAAGATTAAAAAGAAAAAAATAAAGTCATATAAAGAAACTTCGGTGGCAGTTGTTATGTTTCTAATTAGAAAAATACATCGATTCCCACAAATTGGGTCAATTTACATATCAATGATTCACTCAATCATTTTATTTACAATGTTGCAATTATATTTAATGCCACTTCTCTGATAGGACAAATTTCCTAAAACTTTCCTGATTAAAGAATAATTTTAAAATTTATATTTTAAAAGTGTAAACAATTTTGAATTATTCGGAAAACAGATCAGTTTGAAATAAGAAATCTGAAGACAGATTGAAAATAGTTAAAATGGACAAGTTAATAAGGGGAAATTTAGAAAAATTGAAATCCAGGCACTTAAAAACAAAACATGGAATATGTGATAGCTAAAACTTTCAACAATGAAGCATGCAGCAAAGAAAACAATAGAATTATTCCAACAGAAAGAGCTGATTATCTGACAGCGAAGCAGTCAATCTAAAAAGTGGAGAATTGCCGGGCGCGGTGGCTCACGCCGGTAATCCCAGCACATTGGGAGGCTGAGGCAGGCGGATCACGAGGTTGGGAGATCCAGACCATCCTGGCTAACACGGTGAAACCCTGTCTCTACTAAAAATACAAAAAATTAGCCGAGTGTCGTGGCACGTGCCAGTAGTCCCAGCTACTTGAGAGGCTGAGGCAGGAGAATCTCTTGAACCCGGGAGGCGGACATTGCAGTGAGCTGAGATCACGCCATTGCACTCCAGCCTGGGCAACAGAGCAAGACTCCGTCTCAATAAATAAATAAATAAATAAATAAATAAATAAATAAATAAATAGTGAAGGATTTATCCATAGAATTACTTAAATATGAATTTTGTTATTATGGAAATTCAAAAAAGCCTAAAACTTGATATCTCATGGGAAAACCAAACATGAAGTTACCACCAGAGCCCTGCAAGCACTGGTCTTACAAACTGTCAGACATTTTTGAAACAAAACCAAAAAAATTATAAACCAAGAATTATAAGGTCCACCTACAGACCTATTTGAAGAGCACAGACCCCATAGTAGGAGATGAACGATGTCTTCCAAACTCTGCGTGAGACTTTTTTTCCACCTATAAGGAATTTAGTTAGAAAGAATGTAGTCTTGGGAAAAAAAATAATAATAATCTGATTAGTTGGCAGAAATTCCTGGCAACCCAACCACAGCATTGAAAGTGCTGTTATTGTACTGTACTGTTCAGCCTGATTTTTATGCATATCATATTTGAAAAATATATGCCTCCTGGTTCTTTCATGCTTTTTAAATGAAAAACAATATTTTTATCTGTATTTTTTTTCTGACCATTTAAAAGGAAGCAAATACTTTTCTTTGATCATCTCTGAGGATTAATGGAAAACAGCATCATTTAATCCCTAAATGCTAATCAGTGGGATTATTTTAAATTCATCTCACTTTCCTTAGACTTGATTTATTAACGTCATCAGGAGATAAGCAGCAGGCACAGAGACTCTAGGACAGAAGGCTAGGGAAGAAAGGATGGGACAGATGAGGTAAGAGGGCTGGGAAAAAGAGTGGGAAATACCAGTAATCAGACTGCAAGGCCTGCACATGTGGACAGAGTTGGCAGTTTCCATGGACAAGCAAGTCTTGAGTTTCGTTTCTAATAGGAGATTTGAGGCTTAATCAGAGTATTGCAATGAGGACCAGCCTGGCAGAAAAATCAGGCTCCTAGTTCAACTTCAGGAATAGTTTCTTGAGGCATAGGGTATAGAAGAAGTTTTTAGAGATTTCTGTTTTCTAGGGCATCTTAAATTTTTCCAGGATTGCTATCACAGAAGAGGGCTTTCTTGTAAATTAATAAAGGCTCAACAGCCTAGAAAATTCAGTGACCTCTTCCCAACAAATCTCTACTATCCATGATGGAAGTTGCCCTGAATTCATGCTAGGCCCCACAATCTGAGGAAGATGAGTCCTTCAGGGTGCCAGGGATTTTTCTTTTTCTTTCTTTTTTACATTTTTAAAATTTCAACTTTTACTTTGGATACAGAGGGTACATGTGCAGATTTGTTACGTGGGAATGCGCTGTGATGCTGAGGTTTGAAATGTGGATCCTGTCTCCCAGATAGTGAACATAGTACCCAATAGATCATTTTTTAACCCCTCTTCCCAGTAGCCACAGAATCTATTTTTTCCAATTTATGGCCATGTGTGCTCAGTGTTTAACTCCCACTTATAAGTGAGAACACGTGGTATTTGGTTTTCTGTTTCTTGTGATAATTTATTTAGGATTATGGCCTCCAGTTCCTTCGATATTGCCACAAAGGACATGATGTCATTTTTTATGGTCACATAGTATTCCATGGTGTACATGTACCTCCATTTTATTTATCCAATTGACCACTGATCAACCACCTGGATGTCTTTGCTATTGTGAATAGCACAGTGATGAACATACGAGTGCATGTGTCTTTTTGTTAGAATGATTCATTATTTTTTTGGGGGGAGGGGGATACCAAGTAATGGGATTGCTGGGTTGAATGATAGCATGATTTTAAGTTCTTTGAGGAAGCTCCAGACTGCTTTCCATGGTGGCTAGACCAGTTTACATTCCCACAGTGTATGAGCATTCCCTTTTCTCTGCAACCTTGCCAGCATCTGTTGTTTTTTGACTTTTGGTAATAGCCATTCTGACTGGTGTGAGATGGTATCTCATTGTGGTTGTGATTTGCATTTCTATGATGATTAGTGATGTTAAGCAGTTTTTCATACGTTTGTTGGCTGCTTGTATGTCCTCTTTTGAGAAGTGTCTGTTCATGTCCTTGGCCCATTATTGAATGGGATTATTTGTTTTTGCTTGTTGATTTCTTTAAGTTCTCTATAGATTCTGGATATTAGACCTTTGTTGAATGCACAGTTTGAGACTATCTTCTCTCATCCTGTAGATTTGCTCTGTTGATAGTTTCTTTGGCTGTGAAGAAGCTCTTTAGTTGAAGTTTCACTTCTTTATTTTTGTTTTTGTTAGAATTGCTTTGGAGACTTAGCCAAAAATTCTTGCCAAGGCCAATGTTGAGAACAGTATTTCCTAGGTTATCTTCCAGGATTTTTATAGTATGAGGTCTTAGATTTAAATATTAAATCCATTTTGAGTTAGTTTTAGTAAGTGTTGAAAAGTAGAGTTCTATCTTCAGTCTTGCACATATGACTAGCCAGTTATCCCAACACCATTTATTGAATAGGGAGTCTTTTTTCCTAATTGCTTGCTTTTATCTACCTTGTTGATTAGGTGCATGGCTTTATTTCCAAGTTGTCTACTTTGTTCCATTGCCATGTTTTTTTATCAGTACTAAGCTGTTTTGGTTACTGTGGCTTTATAATATAGTTTGAAGTTTGGTAGTATGATGCCTCCAGCTTTGTTCTTTTTGCTTAGTATAGTTTTTGTTATTCAGGTTCTTTTATAGTTCCATATGAACTTCATAATTTTTTTCTAATTCTGTGAATAATAATGTTGGTAGTTTGATAGGAGTAGCATGGAATCTGTAAATTGTTTGGGGCAGTATGGCCATTTTTACAATGTTGATTCTTCCAATACATGAGCATGGAATGCTCTTATATTTATTTTTGTCATCTCTGATTTCCTTTAGCAGTATTTTGTAGTTCTCCTTGTAGAGATCATTCTCTTCCTTGGTTACTTGTATTCTTAGGAATTTCATTTCCTTTGTGGCTATTGTAAGGATTGTGTTCATGATTTCACTCTCAGACTGGACATTATTGATGTATAACATACTACTGATTTTTGTACATTGATTTTTGTATCTTGAAACTTTACTAATTTCATTTATCCATTCTAGGACATTTTGACAGAGTGTTTAGGATTTTCTAGGTACAGAATCATATCATCAGAGAAGAGAGATAATTTGACTTTTTTCCTATTTGGATGCCTTTTATTTCTCTTGCATGCTTGCTCTGGCTAAGACTTTCGGTATTATTTGGAATAGGAATGGTGAAAGTGGACATTCTTGTCTTGTTCCTGTTCTCTAGGAAATAGTTTTAGCTTTTGACCATTCTGTGTGGTGTTGACTGTGGGGCGGCCATAGATGGCTCTTATTATTTTGAGATAATGCCTTGTTTGCCTTCAATGCCTTGTTTGTTGTGAGTTTTTATCATGACAAAGTTTCAGATTTTATTGAAAACTTTTCTGTATCTCTTGAGATGATCACATGGTTTTTGCTTTTAATTCAGTTTATGTGATGAATATTTATTTATTTTTGCATCTCCCATTCTACCACATATTTATTGATTTATATATATTGAATCAGTCTTACATCCCAAGAATAAAGTCTACTTGATCATGGTGTATTAACTTTTTGATATGCTGCTGGATTCAATTTCCTAGTATTTTGTAGAGAATTTTTCCATTTATGTTCATGAGGGATATTGATCAGAAGTTTGTTTTTTTTTTTGGTAGCATCTCTGCCAGATTTTGGTATCATGACAACGCTGACTTTATAGATGGAGTTAGAGAGTATCCCTTCTTCCTCAATTTTTTGGAATAGTTTCAGTAGAATTGGTTTCAGTTATTCTTTGTACACTTGGTAGAATTTAACTGTGAATTCATCTGGTCCAGGGCTTTTTTGGTTGGTAGGTTCTTTGTTACTGATTCAGTTTCAAAAGTTGATATTGGTCTATTCAAGATTTCAATCTTGATTCTACCTTGAAAGATTGTGTATTTACAGGAATTTATCTATTTCCTCCATATTTTCTAGTTTGTTTGCACAGAGTTGTTCATAGTAGTCTCTGAGGGTCTTTTGTATTTCTGTGAGATCAGTTGTAAAATCACCTTTGTTATTGGTGATAGTGCTTATTTAAATTTTGTATTTGGTTTTCTTTGTTAATCTAGCTAGGTGTCTATCAATCTTATTTATGCTTTCAAATAACAAACTTTTGGTTTCATGAATCTTTTGTGTGGATTTTTTAATGTCAATTTTATTAAGTTTTCTAATTTTAGTTTTTACTTTGCTTCTGCTAGCTTTGGGACTGGTTTGTTCTATCTTTTGTTGCTGTTTGTTTTTAGTTTCTTTAGGTGGTAAGTTAGATTGTTAATTTGAGAACAATCTTATTGATAAAGGTGTTTACAGCTCTAAACTTTTATCTTAACATTATTTTGATATTGATGAAAGTGTTTATGGCTATAACCTTTCCTCTTAACACTATTTTGGCTACATGCCAGTTATTTTGGTAAGTTGTGTTTCATTTTCATTAATTTCAAATATATATTTTTTAAAATTTCTGCCTTAATGTCAATGTTCACCCAGGAGTTATTTAGGAGCAAGTTGTTTAATTTCTATAAATGTGTGTACCCTTGAGACATCTTCTTGGTATTGATTTCTGTTTTTATTGCACTATGGTCCAAGAAAGTATTTGATATGATTTCAAATTTTTTTGAATGTATTGAGACTTGCTTTATGACTGCACATATGTTCAATCTTAAAATATGTTCTTTGTGAAGATAAGAATAATGTATATTCTGTGGTTTGGGGGTGGAGGGTTCTGTAGATGTCTATTTGGTTCATTTGGTCAAGTGTCAACTTAAAGTCCAGACTTTCTTTGTTAATATTTTGCCCCGATGATCTGTCTAATGCTGACAGTGGGGTGTTCAACATCTCACTATTGTGTGATTGTTTAAGTCTTTTCATAGGCCAAGAAAAACTTATTTTATAAATCTGGGTGAATAAAAGTTGAACACGTACATATTTAGGATAGTTAAGGCTTCTTGTTGGATTGTACACCTCAGCATTATGTAATGACCTTCATTGTCCTTCTTAATTTTTACTGTTTTATCTGTTTCATGAAAACTGTTTTACTGTTTTATCTAACATGAAAACAGAGTCTCCTGCTTTTTTTTTCTTTTCACTTACCATTTGCATGGTTGATCTAACTCCATTCTTTTACTTTGAGCCTCTGAGTGTCATTACACGTGAGCTGGGTCTCTTGAAGACCCATCAGATGATTGGGTATCTAGCCTGCCACTTAGTGTCTTTTAAGGGGAGTGATCAGCCCATTTACAGTCAAGATTAGTATGGATATGTGTGATTTTGATCCTGTCATTGTGTTGTTAACTGGCTGTTATGTAGATTTGATTGCATGGTTGATTTATAATGCCTGTGGGCTATGTGCTTAAGTGCACTTTTGTGGTAGCAGGTTTCCTTCTTTTCAATCCATGTTTAGCATTCCCTTAAGGACCTCTTGTAAGGCTGGTCTAGTTGAAATGTACTACTTCAGCATTTTGGAAATAAGAGCTCAGAGTCACAAAGAAAACAAGCACTCAAATAAAAGGCTTCTCAGCAAGGCAAATTTAATTCTGCAGAAGGGTGCTCCCTGCATCAGTCATGATTGCAAGATCATACCAAGCAGGATAGGGCAGGGGTTTTTATCCCTAATGCAGTTCAGTTCCTGTTTCTGTGTCCTTTCCCCATTGGCTGGAGTTGGACCACACAATCTAAACTGACCCAATTGGCTAGGTTTTGAAATTGAATATGGCTAATTAGGTGGGAAGAGAGAGGCTGTCCATTGCTAAGGTGGGAAGGGCTGTTTACAGAACAAGTACAAAGCATATCTGGTCATATCTGGACATGGCAAAGGCAGGAAGAGCTTAAGCTGTTTACAGAGGAGGAAAGAACAAGAAAGCACAGAGGAGTTTGAAGAGGAATTTATTGTTCTCAACAATTTCCCCCTCTTGATTTCATAGTTCTTCCTCTTTAAATTTTTCTAACATATTTTTGCTTTGTTGTTCTTGGTTGCTTAAAAAGAGAAGTTTATCTGAATAAGGCAGAGGAGAATCAAGAGGAGTTTTGGTGAGAGCTTTTGCTATAGGCCTTTGTACTAATCCGTGAATGCAGGGTATGATGCAGCAACCTACAAGAATGAGTACACCTATAACAATTGCAAAGTGGGTAAAGATTGAGGCTATGGGTCCCTTCCATCTTCCAAACCATTTTTCCATGAGATCAGAAAAAGGATCATTTAAGCCAGAATTTTCGGCGAATTCATTTGCTAGGGTGGTAAGGCCCTGTAAGGCCTTTGTGATTGTTCCATCAGGGGCTGTGTTGTTAGGGATAAAATACAGCATTGGACTCCAATCATAACATGGACCCTGCCTTTCTCAGCTAATATCATGCCCAGATCTATTCTATTTTTCCCAGGCCATTCGGCTGGTAGGGCCTAATTGTTCAGCTATCCCTTTAATGGCATCTCTAGTAAAATTAATAAACTACTGTTGATTATAGTAAATGTAATTTATCCAGTCTACATTTTTGTTTACAGTTACCCACGAGAAGAATATAGATTTAAATCCTGCACTATTTGATTTCAAGATTTAAATTCATTTGGCACCCTTCGTGGAACTCCAGTGGCATCTATATAAATGTGAGGGTCAAAAGACCTGTGAGGGGCACTTCTTTTATTACAATTGTTCTCTTTGTTTTGTTGATGAAATGCTAGGGTGAAAGGGATAGCCAATTGGATTAGATGGCAAGTGCTGCTGCAGTTGGCAGAGTAGCCAGTAGTGGTCCACCTCAATACCACCATACATCCACTTGGGGATGAACAAGGGCAGACTGATTCATTAGCTCTTGAAAAGGCTTGGATTCACTGCAACCCATGAGGCTTCTGAGGAATGCCAAATTTTCCCCTTGTCATGAGAGACATGAGATAAAACTGACATCATTATCCAGAGGCCTGATAGCCCTTGGGGGCTGACCCACAGGGCCTTCAACTTCTGGAAGTTGCAGTGAGTTTGGCATGCCTTATTGCCCCAAGCTGTGGGATCTTGGAAGAGAGCTACCATGTAGTGCATACCTTGTTGGTCAGAGGACTATTCAAGTAGAAAGGGAATGATTTCGGTCTCTGGCCTGCCCGTTGCACAAGCGTAACAATTGCTTCTGTTTAGTGTGTGAACAGAATATTTAATCCATTCCAGCCAGGCATTTGCATCCTTATACCCTGTTTCAATAGCTAGGGGTTTTTTTTTTAATCTTTAACTTCTACAATGGTGTCTTTGGTGTTGCTATTGGGTAGGAAGAGATCAGAAGGTTTGAAAGGAGAGAGAAGAGAAGATTTAGAAGGAGAGGGAGAGGATGGGGGTGGGTGGATGAGGCACACTTCAAATTAGCCTATAGGGTCCACCCCTGCAGCTTCTACTCCCATACCGTAAAAATGACTTTATGAAGAGGAGGAATCTTGGGAAGTTGAGATAGTAATGGAAATTTGTACTGGATTACATTGGTTTAGTTGACAATTGTGGGGGTTAATTCCTTTAGTGAAGTGAATATGTGGCTTTAGGGATATACACCTGCTGGCTGAGGTGGTCCAATCTTGATTTTTAGAAGTCACTGGACCAGCAACAGCAGAGAAGCTCTTTTCTAGTAGTGCAGGATTCAACAGAATATTTTTCAGAATGTCTCAATCATCCCAATTAAGAGAATTTACCTCATCTGAGGGGCCCCAAGCAGGGCAGATATACTTTTCTGAAGTAAAGATTTGCCTTTGACCTTGCAAATTACCATAGGGTATAATAAGACAGGCATTAGAAGTAATGTTTGAGGTGAGCTTGACCTGGTTACATTAATAATGAGATGTGGGGTAGCTAAAGGAAAAAGAAGAGGAAAAAGGGACAGACAGAGTAGGAACTTTTTTTTAACATTATGGTTGTGGGAATTGGACCTTGGATGACAGTCTGTGATTCTGGAGAGGGCGACACCTTCTTGACTTAGGTATGATGAGACCATCCTTTTTCAGCAGTCCAGGCAGCCATCTCAGTCATTAGGAGTACTAGATAAGGTCCTTCCCAAGTGGGTTCGAGTTTTCCCTCTTTCTATCTTTGACAAGGATGTGGTCTCCAGACTGGTGGTGGTGAACTGGAAATTCAAGGGGTGGGGTTTGTGCTAGAAGGCCTTGAGTCCTGAGGAAGGAAAAGGTGGAGGACAAACCTAATATATAATTTTTAAGAAATTGATCTTTGTTTCAAATGTAGGAAGATCAGTAGCAGAGTTTAGGTAAGGCAATTCATAAAGCATCTCATAAGGGGAGAGGCCAATGTCTATTTGAAAGGCTGTTCAGACTCTTAACAAGGCAATGGGAAGACATTTTGTCCAAGGCAGTGGGTTTCTAAAATTAGTTTAGTTAAATGATTCTTTAGAGTCTTATTCATCCTTTCTACCTTTCCTGATGAGGATGAGTGCCAGAGGTATGGTATTCCCAGTGCTTGGGTTAGCCCCTTAATGATGTGTGCAGTGAAATGGGTCCCATTATCCAAATCAATGGTATTTATTAGTCCAAACCTGGATATGATATGTCCCAACAGAGCTTTTACTACATTATTGGCTGTTGTGCTTGGGAAGGGGATGGCTTCTACCCAGTGCATGAGATGGCCTACTATTACTAGTAAATACTTGAGGTGGCCTTCTGGGGGCATCTCAGTATAGTCAACTTGGAGGTTTTGGAATGGCCTTAACCCTGGGTTTCTTCCCCCTGGAGGTGCCTTTTTAGGGTTTGCTTATTAGTTTTTCTGCACACTATGCAACTGTCTATTATTTGCCTAGTGTGGGTGTATATTCCTATGTACCCATAGACTCTAAGGACTGCATCACACATAACTTGAGGACCCCAATGAGATCCTTAATGAAGTTGCGACAATATTTTCCTCATAAGAGGCTTGGATAACATTTCCTTTCCATCTGGTAGTACCCACTTTCCTTCTGGGTTTTCCTTAGTTTCCAATTTCTTTAGCTTTTCCTGGTCTGCTTGGGAAAAGATGGGGAGTGTGGTTGGAGGGGGAAAACAAGGGGTTAAATGAAAAATAGGTGCAGCTTGGGAAGAGGCATTTTTTTTGGCTATTTGGTTGGCTAGATTATTTCCCTCACTTTCAAATAAGAAGTTCTTTTGGTGTCCTGGGACATGAACACAGCTATTTCCTCAGATTGCTGAAGATTATATAATACTTGTATTTTTAAGTCTTTGTGGACTAGGTTTTGACTTTTACTATTAATAAGGCCTTGTTCAGTCCAGATTTTTCCAAAGGTATGTACCACTCTAAAGGCATATTTCGAGTCAGTATAAATTGTTCCCTCCTGATTTTGTAAAATTTTTAAGGCTTGATTTAGGGCAAATAGCTTGCACATCTGTGCAGACCAGTCATTTGGTAATCTTCCTGATTCTATTTCTGTGAGGGTATCTCCAACTACAGAGTATCTGTTATGCCTTTTTCCTTCTATTACCTGGGAGGAACCATCTATAAAAAGATGTTTCCCTGTTTGGAAAGGAGTTTCACATAAACCTACTCTAACTTTGGTTTGGTAACTAGCTAGGTCTAAACATTTATGCTCAAGTTCCTTTTGGGTGTGGGTTCCCTGTTACATTTTGGTTTGGATTCCCAGTTAGGAAAGCAGCTGGATTTAGAGAATTGTCAGTGGCTAGTGTCAGGTCATCTCTCTCTAACAGGATAGTTTCATATTTTAAAACTCTTGAGTTGGTGAGGCACTTTTCTGCCTTTTGACTGAGGATAGTTCTGACTTGATGAGGTGTGCTAACAATGAGGTTTTCCCCAAAGGTTAATTTTCTGCTTTCCTCCATGAGCAAAGCTGTTGATGCTACAGACTGGACACATTCAGGCCGTCCATGGGTTACTGGGTCCAGAATTTTTGACAAGAAGGCTACAGGCTGCTGGTAGTCCCCATGTCCTTGGGTGAGTACCCCTAAAGCCACTCTCTGGTTTACACTCATGAAAAAATGAAATGGCTGTTCTAGAGAGGGTAAGGCTATAACAGGGGCAGTTATTAGTAAATGTTTTAACTTTTCTACCGGTTGCATTTCTGGGATGGTCCATATAAATGGGTCTGGCTCCTGCTGGGTAAGCTTTTGATATAAAGGTTTTGTTTCTAAGGCATAAGAGGTGATCCACAGGTGATGGTATCCAACTAAGCCTAAGAACTTTGTAAGTTCCTGTTTTGTTTCTGGCAGAGGTAGGGGTATGATATCTTCCATTCATTCAAACCCAATCATTTGCTTGCCTTTGCTGATTAAAATTTCTAAGTACTTTAATTCAGGCTCTACAAACTGGAGTTTATTTTTTGAGACTCTTAGCCCCTGTGCTCTCAGATAATTTAGAAAATTAATTGAAAATGCTGTTACCCATTTTTTTGTTGTCCCTTGAGATAAGCAGGTCATCCACATACTGGAGTAGACATATGGATGAAGGGAGGGAGAAATTTTCTAATACTTGTTTCAAAATTTGACTGAAAAATTTGGGGAGTCTGTAACCCTTGGAGTAAAACTGTCCAACAGTACTGTTGTTTTAGGCCAGAGCTGGAGTCATCCCACTCGATGGCAAACAAGTCCAGATGTCTTTTGCTCAGGGCAAGCCCAGAAGGCATCTTTTAGATCTATTACTGAGAACTATTCATGGTCAGGTGGAATTTTGCTAATAATGATGTAACAATTGGGGATAACAGAGTGAGTGGTTTGAACTATTTGATTAATAGCCTGGAGGTCTTGCACTAGCCAGTATGACCCATCTGGCTTCTTTACAGGCAATAATGGAGTATTGTAAGGGAATATACAGGGTTCAAGGAGTCCATTGTGAGCAAGGCTTTCAATTATAGGTTTTAAACCTATTCTGGCTTAGAGGAATAGAGTATTGTTTTCTTTTTACTGTCTCCCCAGGAATCTTTAATTTGACCTTAATTGGAAGAACTTGCAATTTTCCCAGATTTCCTTCTCTTGACAAAATATCTGGATGAATATACTCTTCATCTATGGTGGTGAGTAGGTTTAGGGAGGTAAGAAATTTTCTCTCCAAGTGCAGGTTACTTTTGGCTACACCAAACACTTGTTTCCAACAAATTTGGGGGCTCCTCCATGGACATGGATGAAGGAAGGTGGTCTAAAGGACACCACATGCTAGTGGACGGTTTGGAGTTAGGGATTTCAATTTCCTGAGGGGAAGTATTTCCCTGCTTGTCTTCTGTAGTTTTTAGGGGACAGAGGAGGACAGACTCCTGCTGCTAACACAGGGTGTAGTCTATTTCCTTCTTAGAGACAGGATTTTTGTTATTGACATATTCTATATGTTGACAGTTCCAATCCTCACTAGACCCAAACTTTGGCCAGAAACCTGAGGGTTCAAGGATAGGTTCTTTGGCACAAATAAAACAGCAATATTTTATAATTTGTTGCTTTTTCTTGTGTTTGGTTCTCTCGTTATCCTTCCAATATTTTAACATGAGAACTAGAGAGCTATCTGAGGGGATTATGTTGTCTGCCTTTTCTTTTTTGTCCCCCATCTTGCTTGAGCTATGTCCCATCCTGGAAGTTTTGGGTGTTCCTGAGTTTCCCTGTCAGTGGAGCTCAAACCCTCCTAACAGAGATTTCTTGTACCCCTTCTCTAGAGGCTCAACCCCCACTACTGGAGGTTTCTTGCACTTCTCGGCTTTCATTTTGTCCTTCTCTGGCCACTTCCCTTGTGGGAATTTAGTTCCCTCTTAGTATTGGCAGGTTAGCATAAATCCCTGACAGGCAAGCCACCCTAAACCATATGAGGTGACCATGGAACTGTGGATCTGGACTCTGTACTCGCTACACACTCAATTTTGCATCTGATTCACACACTTTCAAACTCCAAGATTTCCCAACCACCAAGGAAATACTTTACCACCTCTGCGGTTTTTCTTACCTTGGTCTGTGCACAGAATTACCTGGTCACTGCGGTATTTGTAGGCCTTCTCTTCCCCCTTCCCACGTTGCTGAGAGCTCGGGTTTATTTGTCACACTGGGTGGATTGCGATTCCTTAACCCTGAGGCCACCACAACAAGGCAGCGAGATGTGTCTCCTCATGAGAGGTGATCAGAGACCCTTCCCAGAGAAGAATAGGAATCCCAGACGAGCCCCCAGATTCTTTGCAGTAAGAGCTCAGAATAGCAAAGAAAATGAGCAATCAAACAAGACTTCTCAGCAAGGCAAATTTACTTCTGCTGAAGGGTGCTGCCTGCATCAGTCGTGACACAAAGAGCATACCAAGTGGGGTAGGGCAGGAGCTTTTATCCCTAACACAGTTCAGTTCCTGTTTCTGTGTCCTTTCCCCATTGGCTGGAGTTAGACCACACAATCTAAATGATGAGTTAATGGGTGCAGCAAACCAACATGGCACATGTATGCCAATGTAACAAACCTGCACGTTGTACACATGTATCCTAGAACTTAAAATATTTATTTAAAAAAAAATTTAGTATTTTGTCTTTAGCTCTTGAATTGTTTTACTGGCTTGCCTTGGATTCTTTGAATTTCAATTTTCTCCATCTCGATGAGCTTCCTTGCCATCTACGTTCTGAATTCCGTTTCTGTCATTTCAGACAATTCAGACTAAGGACCATTGCTGGGGTGCCAGTAGGCTCGTTTGGGGATAAGGGGAAATTCTGGTTTTTTGAACCGCCAGAGTTCTTGTCTGATTTTTTTTCTCATCTGGATTGTCTGATTTTTTTTTTCTCATCTGGAAGGGCTGTCATTACTTTAATTGTGCTATAATTTGAGTATGGTCCACTGACTTTATTTTTGGAAGTTTTTAGAGTACTAAGGCTCTGTGCAGCGTCTTTGTTATAGAATGGTTGTTCCTGGTGTTGCAAGGGGGTGAATCAGTAGAGCAATTTAGCACATTGTAGTTTGGGATAGGAACCAGTAGAAGGCACTTGAGAGCAATGGGCAGTAGGTAAACTTAACCAAATGGTTCCTTTGTGTACCTTTGAGGCTTCCTCCCTCTTCAACCTCAGTGACTGCATCTTTTCTCTTTTCACATTCTGCATTTTCTCTCTGAAGATCTGTTCAGATTATATTGGTGTAGTTGAAATCACCTCTTGCTGTGGCAGTAGCACTTCTTAGATGCATCTAGTCAGCTGTCTTGGAAAAAAGGCCTTTTCATTTTAGATCATCAAAAATAACTTACTTGCTTTCAATAGCATAAATGCTGCTGTGCCAGTGAATAATAATGATAATAATAACAATAGTTTTAAAATACACATGATTTAGATTCTGCTGATGAGATGCATCCCTGTGAGATGTAAAAATGATTCAGAGTTGGATTATTTGGGGGAATAAATGACAGATTTGAAGAGACCATCATTTTTGCTTCTGTGAATTGCCCCAGAGCCAACCTAGTTCTTTACCATGCATGGCTTTCTAATTTGAAAGCGTCCTGAATATGATTGAGGTTGCAATTCTCTTGTGGAGCCAGTATTGCAATGTAGAATAGCTTTTTTTTTTTTTCTGGAAGCTCAGCCTAGAATTAATGTATTTAGCCTTTCTCAATACTTCTGTACATTGTCTACAAAACTTTTTTCTTCTGTATTAACTAGTTATAGTAAATTTTCTTCTCAAGAACTCACACCCACAAAGATTGTTTCCAGCTTCTTTCTTGTAACACCATCAGCTAGACTTCTCATGTTCTGTTCTCAAATTGAGGTATGAAACTACTCTTGATCCACCAAGATTTTCCACTTGTTTTAATTGCAAATTTATGTTAGTTCAACAAAAAGTATCAAATCCTACTCTGTTTTAAGCTCTGCTGGACCCAAAACATATAAAAATAAGTACAACAGGTTTCTTATATTCAAAAAGTTTTTGCTTATGAACAAAACACACATAAATTAAAAAATAGATTCGACAAATGTTTTTCCAGGATAATTTATTATATAATTAGTAATGCATAATTCTGGAAGAATGGATCCTCTTCCTTGAGCCCATGAAATGGTTGGTTGACTTGTACTTCTGCTGTAGTATTTATCACATATCTTTGTACTTGAGTGTGTGTGCATGTCTGTGTGTAGCTCTACATGTACATATTTTATCTTAGGTGTAAGCTCTCTAGAGCAAGTCTGATGTATTATTTATTTTCTTTTCCACTACTACCATTAGTACATAGCTGGTAGACATAAATTGTTATTGAATGAAAGAAGGTCCAAAATAGGCAATGTGTATCAGAAGTAATCTTAGGATTCTAGAGAAAAATTAGGCAGAAGTATATCTGTCTTTTATGGAATTCTTCCCTTAATCAAGCTTCCCACACTCTGCAATATATTAACTAAAATTAAGAGGTAATTTATTGTTGTTGCTCTTGTTACTGCTATACAGGTACAGTACTAATGAGCAAGACTGTCCTATATTCAGAGAGCTTGTGGAATTAACACTTTCTGCCTCTGTTTATTTCCCATGCCTTGCCTTCGATTTTGCCTGCCTTAATTGTGTTGTGTAGGAATAATGAGATTTTTGAAACCAGTTTTCTCATACACTAGAGCTGGGCAGCTGTTAAAATTCGTGATGCCTAGGCCAATATACTAGACCAATTAAATGCAGAGCTTTGGGGGTAAAGTCCTAGGCATAGGTATTTTGTGAAACTCCCTGGGAATCCCAACGTACAGTCAAAGCTGAAAATATTCCTCTAAAGATGAAATATACTCTAATCAAATCTATCTCTATGAAAGTCTTAAGGTAAAAAGCTGCTCAGCTTTGCTGTTACTGAATCTATCTGAAAGAGTTTGCAATGTGACTAAATGAATAAGATGTCTTTAAAGTATCCCCAAAGTGAAGAACTTAACTCCTAGTCATAATATATTATGCTAATCATAGGCTTTTAGTAATAAAAATTATTCTAGTCTGACCTATTCTAGTCTCTCTACTACACTAAATCGAGGATATGTATTGTTCAATTGATCACTATTTTAGATTTTATGAAAATTAAATTTCCCAGCTAAAACAAATGTTTAATTTATTCCAAGTAGGAACATAATCAGTTATTTTAATAAAAATGAAATATATCGACAACTAAACAGAAACTTGCTCCTCTTTTAAATTTCTTTTCCTCAATTAGAGTAATGTGTTTCTTCTCACTGAGGAAGCACACATTTTTAATCAAGCTAATTAGAAGTATAATAAATCTAACTCATGATTAAATATGTTCCCCCATGTGCATCCATATGATCAAATTTATATATAGTTACAAGCCAACAGCTAGGAGATTGAGGCATAGGCAGGTGTCTGGCTGTGAATTCTGGTACATCTTCTTAAGCCTTAATATTTTTCCTGTTCCATAGACATTTTCCAAACAGTTATTCCTTCTTTTTAACAAATCATTCCAAGGAAGGAGAAAAACTTTAAAATATTTTAATAAAATTTTCTGCTCTACCACCACATTTTTATTACATTTTTTACACCCAATTAGATTTTTAGACTCTTTTCTCCCACTTATTTCTGTCTTGTGTTTTTTTTACTTCCTCTGAATTTGCTGATTTCATTCATTTCTCAAACTCCCAAGGTTATAAGAACAAAGCCAAGAATGCTAGAAAGAGTTCTGGGTGTGTTCTGCTCTGGCCTCCTGTGAACTAATCATGAAAGTGAGTTTACTTCCTATGCATCTGGAAAGGCAGGCTGGATTGGTTCATAAATTTTCAGATAGTCTAAATTTAACCAGTCTGTTTTTTTTTTTTTTTTTTTCCCATGCACTGGTTGTAAAATGTATGTGTAAGTAAACACCAGAGCAAATGTTCATCAAAAATGGAATCTAGAAGAGGGGAAAATGTCATTTTAATAGCCAAGTGATTTCAGGCAAATTAACGTCTATGTGTCGTGATTCCTGATATGGTTTGGCTCTGTATCTCCACCCAAATCTCATCTTGAATCGTAATCCCCATGTGTCAGGAGAGGTACCTGGTAGGAGGTGATTGAATCTTGGGGGTTGCCTTCCTCATTGCTGTTCCTGTGATAGTAAGTTCCCACAAGAGAATTGATTGGTAGAAAGGGTGTGGCACTTTCCCCTTCACTTGTTTTCTCTTCCCTGCCACCTGTAAGACTAAGCCTTGCTTCCCCTTCCCCTTCCCCTTTCTCCATGATTGTAAGTTTCCTGAGGCCTCCCCAGCCATGTGGAACTGTGAGTCAATTAAACCTCTTTTCTTCATAAATTACCCAGTCTCAGGTAGTTTTTTGTAGCCGTGTGAAAAAGAACTAATATTATTTCTAAATATTTAATATGGGAATAAAAATATATTTTCTTTCAGGTGTATTATAAAGATTGTAGATAAATTATATAAAGTACCAGAAAAATGTCTGGCACATGTAGACCCTCCTCAAAATAGGTTATTTATCATTTTTGTGTTGTTATTGAGATTGCTAGGATAAAATGAATGATTGCATGATCAGAATAAACTCTTCCTTTATAGTATGAGGATAAAAGTATCTACTTCTGCAGTTTTGTTATGTGGAACAAATTAACTAATGTAAATGAGAACGAGTTGCAACATGTAAGTCTCCGTGAATGTCAACTATTATTTGTAGCTTAGATTATAGTATTTTAGACTAAACCAAATTGTCTTCATTTTTTAAAGCAATTTTACTAATTAAACTCCTGGAAAACATACGAAGATGTTGACTAAATTAAAGCTATAAAATTGAACAGGTACAATTCCCATAAGGAAATTTATTTCATAAAGCTTCTAGAGGAATGCCAACTATTAAGGCCCTGGAGGGGACATTGGAAATGTATCCAGCTTCCAATTTCATAAGGTCCGTTTCCTCCCTGAAAGTCCAATAAAGCACTAGAAATCCTGAAGCCAACATAGGTTTGTTTTTTCAATTAAAGGTTCTGTTGTTTTTATTCTAACCCCCTCAGGTTATCTCATTTCATCCTCTCTGAAAAAAAAAAAATCCCCTTTGGATTAAATTTCTAATGCTGACATTTTGATGTCAATCCATGTTATATTGGCCACTTATTGAATCCTGTCAATATTGGAGATTAAATGACTTTTAAACTTCAACTGAATTCAAAAAGAACTACAACTAGAATAGTTGGAAATTGTGAACGTTGTCAGAATCAAATTTGTCACTTGTGTTAAAAAAAAAAAAAAACTAAACTAACGAACAGAGCTGGAGAACTCTATGAAGAGAGAATTCTCATTTATAAATGCTTGGCAAAAAAAAATTGTCATAGGAGACTATGCAAAAACCAAGAGCTTGCACAAAGGCCATTGCAATCTCACACAAAAAATACTTCTTCCTTGTGTGTCACCACTGCAACGTTCTATTTCCAAATAAATATAATTTTCTATTAAGAGAGCCTCTCTCTGTTTGTAATTTAGGTTGACAAGATTGATTCCTATTTGTATTCTTTTGCTGAAGATAACAGACTCCAAATCTGATGATAATCAATCTGTGTTCTTTATAAGTGATTTGTGAGTTGAGTTAATAAAAAGCTATATTTTAATATGCACATTTTATTGCAAATGCTATCAATGTTTATTACAAAGATAAAAAAAGAAAATTACCTATAGTCAAACTATCTTGAGATAACCATTTGCAAAATATTATTTACCATCTTATGTGTAATGTTTTAAACAAAAATATAATCAGTATAATTATCTTGTTTTTTGTAAATTGATTGTTAAAATATAATACATGTTTCGATGAAATTAAATGCAATACTAACATTTCACTATATTTGTTTCCAAATATTGGCTATTTAGAATGTTTTAGAAGTTTCTTTTTAAGCATGCTATGCTGGGCAAACATGTATATTAATCTCTGTGTCCTTGAGACTGATTTCCTGGAAGTGGAATTGCTACACCAAAAAATAAACGTAGTTTTAGAGATTTTGATGCAGATTACCAAATTGACCTTCAGGTATTTTTTAATTTAATTATTTTACCAATGTCTCATACCTATAGTAGTTTGAGCTCATGACCATTTCTCTTTGACATAGCAACACTAGAATTGTCATTACTTCTAATCTTTTATAAAACACAGTGACATTGCTTTTACATATGTTTCTTTGATAAATGGCATGGTTCAGCATTGTTTTACAAGTTTATTGCTTTTGTTTTTGTACTTTTGCGAATTATCACTTAGAGCTTTTCCTTACATGATCATTTTAGGGTGTTGTGCTTTCTTATTAATATTTAAGTAATTTATTTTGATGGGGGCTGCTCCTTGGTATGAACAATATAGTGCAGTCATTTCGTCAGTTTATTTGCCCTTAACATGACTTAAGGTGTTTTTGACACACAGATAACTTATAATTGTAGGCAATAAATATATAACCATTGTATTATTTATATCTTTTATATCAGAAAGAAACTCTCTACCACAAAATATATATAATCAATTTCCCTTTGTGTTTTTATAATCATAAATAATTATAAATAATGACACAAATAATACGAGAAAACATTCTCATTGTGAACAGTTCACACCCAACTGAAATATCTTATTGAGTGGAAGTTTCCCTTCAATACGAACCTCCCTTCCATTCTATTGACCACCCTAGAGAAAGCCACTGTACAAGAATTCAGATGGGTATGTATTCTTCATAATGAATTGCTATATATTTACATACATACATATATACATACATACTTTTTTTGGGGGGGGGCCTTTAGATTTACATATGTGTGCACCAAGAGGAGATAGAATGTAGTAACAGATTTATTACTTTGGATGATATACATGTCTACGTTTTTTACCAACTTTGTCTTTGGTGGAGTAGGTTACCAATCTCTGTTATGAAACAATAGCTAGAATCCATAAAAGAAAGGTAAAAGATAATATTTATGATGAATTTTTATCTTTTTACTACTATTTTTATATCTATTTTCTCATTATATAACAGTAATTTTTATAGGTGGCTAAGTCTTGCTGAGTTCCTTCATTACATTTCTTTTATCATTTAAAAATGTTTCCAGCTGGGCGCGGTGGCTCACGCCTGTAATCCCAGCACTTTGGGAGGCCGAGGCGGGCAGATCATGAGGTCAGGAGATTGAGACCAGCCTGGCTAACACAGTGAAACCCCATCTCTACTAAAAATACAAAAAATTAGCCTGGCATGGTGGCAGGCGCCTGTAGTCCCAGCTACTCGGGAGGCTGAGGCAGGAGAATGGCGTGAACCTGGGAGGCGAGAGGTTGCAGTGAGCCAAGATCGGGCCACTGCACTCCAGCCTGGGCAACAGCACAAGACTATATTAAAAAAAAAAAAAAATGTTTCTATGGTTTAGCACCAATATATATCCAGTCACTGCAAAGAAAAATTGTTAAATAATTAAACTCACATATTTTATTTACTGTATTATTGCAAACAGTGTTTTCACACTTTAATATGCAGACAATTCTCAATTTAGCAATGGTTCAACTTAAATTTTTCAACTTTTTGATGGTGCAAAAGTGATACACATTCAGTAGAAACTTTGAGTAGCTATACAACCATTTTACTTTCAGTACATCATTCAATAAATTACCTGAAATATTCAACAGTATATTACAAAGTAAGCTTTCTGTTAGATGATTTTGCCAAACTGTAGGGTAACTAAGTGTTCCAAGCATGTTTCACATAGGCTAGGCTAAGCGATGATGTTCAGTAGGTTAGGTATATTAAATCCATTTTAGACTTAGTATATTTTCAACTTAGGATGGATTTATTGTAATGTAACCCACTAAGTTATGTAAGTCAAGGAACATCTGTATATTCTAGGTTCAATTATTTTTTTAAAAAGTCTCATTGAATAGTTTAAAGGAAAGGATATTTTTCTTTATTCAGAAGAAAGGGACAGGGAACAAACTATATTCTGCACTTGAATCTTCCACCCAGATATGTGGTGTTTTGCATGGGTCTTATTCATTATGAGTAGAAAAGTCACAAGGACAAGTCTCTAGCTTGGCAGTAATATGCCAAATTTACAGAAACATTGATATTTGTTCTCTACAACTCTAATCTCTTTCTGAAGTCTTTCTCATTTTAAAAAATTATTAACAAGGCAGTTGATTTATCAGTGGTAGATACAGACTAAAGAGTAGTGTAATGAATGAAGGCTATTCCTACGATCGTTAGGCATGAAGAAAATTGGAATTGACCCTGATAAATCTTTCCTTCCAACGGATGAGAACATCTTTGGTATAGTAGCAACTTTCAGGGGAACTTTGAATAAGTGCTATAAAAAAAAATATCTCGCGATGGATATTAAGGCATGTACTCGTTTGCTAATTCTGCTGTAACAAGTTACCACAAACGGGGTGGACTAAATATGGACTAAATAAAGAAATGTATAGTCTTTCAGATTTGGATGCTAAAATCTAAGATGAAATTATCAGCAGGGTTAGTTCTTTGTGAGAGCCGTGAAAGAGAGTCTGCTCCATACTTCTTGCACAGCTTCTGGTGGTGTGCTGTCAATCTTTGCCATTCCATGGCTTACCAACACATAACCCACATCTCTACTTTTATCTTCACATGGCCTTCTCACTCTGTGTGTGTCCGAACTCCATTTTATAAGGACACCAGTCATATTGAATTAGGATCCACCATAATGACCTCATCTTAATTAGTTACAGCAACAACAGTATTTTCAAATAAGGTCACATTCTGAAGTACTGAGGGGTAGGACCTCAACATCTGAGTTTTAAAGGGACACAATTCAATCTATAATAGTGTTTAAGAGTATTTCCATATATTTTACTTGTACAATATTTTGGAGCCCTTTCCTTTTCAAGACCTTCTTGTATATCTGTTATTCCTGTATATTTACCCATCTAGAACCTTTTAATAATTTTTTACTAGGTGTTTACAATGCACATTAAGAATCCAGTTAACCACTATATTTCAGATTGAATTCTAAACAGTAAAGAAAAAAGAGTCAACGGTGATTAGGGCTCTATTCTCATTCACACAACTAATTCAATTGTGCTTTAATATATCTTTTATTCTAAATTTCTGCGTAATAAGTATTTTTAAAAGGGGTTTCACTGCTTTAAAAAAATGAGAAATAATAAAATTCAAAATCAAATTTTAACATTAGGGAATTGGTAGAGATAACATGTTCTGGAATTAGAGAACAATAATGGTTTTATGATTTTGTAATAAACCATTGAATTGTACACTTTAAAGAGTGAATTTTATAGTATATGAATTATATCTCAGTTTTAAAATGCTCATAAAATCTCAGGAGAAAAGCAGGATATAAAACTATGTACAAGTACAGTAGTCCTTCCTTATATGTAAGGAATACATTCCAGATTCTCCAGTGGATGCCTGAAACCAAGGATAGTACTGAACCCTGTATATATTAGGGTTTTTCAAATACTGTACATACCTATCTATGATGAACTTTACTTTATAAATTAGGCACAGTAAGAAATGAATACTAGCTAATAATAAAATAGAAAAATTATAGCAATATATGATAAAACTTATATAAATGTGGTCTCTCTTTCAAAATATCTTACTGCACTGTAATACTTGTGATCTGTCAATCTGTTAACTAAGACTGCTACTAAATGACTAATGGGCAGATAGCATAGACACTATGGATACAATGGACAAAGGGATCATTCATATCCCAGGTGGGATGGAGTGGGATGGTGCAAGACTTCATCATGCTACTCAGAATGACATGTACCTTAAAATTTATAAATTGCTCATTTCTGAAATTTTCCATTTAATATTTTCAGACCATGGTTGACCACTGGCAACTGAAACCACAGAAAGCGAAACCATGATTAAGGAGGGACTACTGTACATTATAAGTCTAATATTGTCCCCCTTGGAAAGAAAAAAGGCAAAAACCACAAACAACACCAAAACTACTAGGTACTGACCTTTAACACATCAAGTATTATCCTTTAGGCTAGATTATTTAGATTCCCTTAAAAGCTGCATTACACTTACTAAAATTCTTATATCATTCTTACATCATTCCTTCTTAGACTGTATTAGATTATAATCTTCTCTTCTTTGAAGAAGATACTGTGTCTTATCTTTTCATTTCTTGCAAAGCCTTAGAGATTGGCTGAAACATAACAGCTATTCAATAAATATCTGTTAATGAAAGTCACACTAGGGACTTTAGACTCTTAAGAGCTTAAGTTTTGAAAGTAGCCACATCTGGATGCAATTCGGGTCCAGCCACTTTGTGGCCAGGTGATTTAAAAAGGTTTGTAAATCTTATTAGGCCTAAAAAAAAATGAAACCGAAATAATATCACCTATTTCAGAGAGTTTTGATAAGGATAATATGTAATAATGTATGTAGTGCTTGCTATTATATAGTAAATGCTCAATGAAGCTATGTATTACTACTATTAATGATAGAATTATCATTGGTTATTGACTATCCTCCATGAATTATGTAATTTTAAATATTATATCTTCCTCACTTTCAAAGCAGATGCTCTTTATTTAATTGATTGTTTTAGCTAGATAACTCTTTATCAACATTCACTCATTCAGTCAAGTAGTCAATTAATATTTCTTGCACATTATGTAGCTTCTGGGCTAAGTCAGATGTCTGTGCCCTTGTTCTGGCATCAACTTTTGGCACTGTGCCTGTTCATTCTGGTTTCTAGCACTAAGCCAGCTGTCTCTGTTCCCAGTGACATGGACTTCATGGTTTGTTCTGTCTCCAACTTTGATCTATTTGTTATTAAGCCCTCCTGGCTTATATGTCAGTTTGCCTTATCACTAGCCCCAGGGTTTATAGCCTTTGGTTTGTGGTTAGAATTAACGAAGTGATTTAGAGTTCAAATCAGATGTGAAGCTTCTTGATCTAGTCACCTTCATGGATCTATTACCTATCTATTAATTCCCTATCTATTACCTTTAATGCCACTCAATTCTCATCCACTCCAGGAAGCATATTGTAATGCAAATGAGTAAAGTTATCATAGGAATAACTTTTAATTTTTTGAATATATGTTTTCTCATTTAGATTATGAAATGTATGCTCTATTGACATAAACCTTGATATCTAAGGTTTATTTATTCTATCTGGTAAGTCTGTTAGCACAGTAGCCAAATAAAATTAATTTTATAGTCCCAAATTCTGTCTTCCAAAGCAATAGTACCACCCTGTCCTTTATCTCTTTAAGGAACTATTAAAACAAGCATCTTGTTAGTCCAAAGGATACAAAATTGCAGTTAGACAGGAGGAATAAGTTCAAGAGAACTATTGTACAGCATGGTGACTACAGTTAATTACAATATATGGTATTCTTGAAAAATGCTAAGAGAATGGATATTGAGTATTCTCACCACAAAATAACTATGTGAGGTAATACATTTGTTAATTTGCTACATTTAACTATTTACAATGTAAATATACTTTGAAACATGTTATACACAATAAATACATACAATTTAATCTGTCATTTCAAAAAATAAATTAAAACTTATAGTAAATGTTTCTTATTTTCACTAATTTCTGTATGGTAGTAGAATATGATTTCCGGTCCTCGTTTTATTGGTCTGTCCACCTATTCATCTATTCACCAGTCTATGTATCTTACCTATTTAAATCCAGAAGCCAATTGATGTCCCTAGGAACACCCTAGTCATTAAGAGTAGAAATGTTTCAGACCCTTCATCAGCTGATTCAGTCTTCTGTACATTTGCCTCTGGCTCATACTTCTTATAGCCTCACTGAGAAGGGCAGTGTCCATACTCAGATACCAGATTTAAAATTCTGATCATTTTAAACTCATCATTGGAATTTAGCAACCAAATAATTAAGAATTGAGGTTTTTGTTTTATCCTTGCCATCCTTTCTCACTTTTTTCCATGTTTTCTTCTGCAGTTGTTAGATTTTATAAACATTTGTCATGGGAACAAAGTCAAAGCTCAGCATTCTTCGCATTGCTGAGAAATAAATGGGAATGACTATCATTGGCCTGGGACAAAGAGAAAAAGAATACACTATTAAATATAGTTTCAAAATGTTTTTATCTGCTGTATAATATATTATACTTCCTTTTATATAATTATTCAAGCCCAGTGTGAAAGATAAAAACACTCAAAAATCCTGTCTCTGAAATGTCAAAGTGCACAGAAGTGGTACATCTGTTTACACCAGTCTGAATTGGCTTGGATGAATCTTTTCATGGCTCTGTTTTCTGTCATTTGTGAACTATGCAAGCTGTTGGCAGGCATTTTATACCCAATTCTGCCATTCTGGCTTAAATGTTATGACAGGACCTTAATTCCCAAGCAGAGCTTCCCAAACATTTCCATCTCTTTGTCTCCACTTGAGTCTACATGGAAGCAAAATCAGTAGCAAAGAACTAGCAATTGTGAAATATGGGAGCCTGTTTGCACCATAGGGTGCTTGAGTATCAACAATGCTAATTATTATGTTCTGTGTCCCCAGCGAGAAGTGCTTTCAATTGAACAATATCACTGTATTGGTTTCTGAACCCTGCTCCCCAAACATTACATAAATTAGGCTCATTTACCTCATAAAGAATAGGAACATGTTCCAGGTGTTTCAGTTAGTGGGGTTTAGGGAGATATACGTGTGTGTATATATATATTTCTCTCTAAAGTCTATTTGCATTACTTCTGAATCCTTTCTTGGTCTGCCTGTCTGTCTGTCTGTCTGTCTGTCTGTCTCTCTCTCTCTCTCTCTTTCTCTCTCTCTCTCTCTCCACCAAGAAAGAGACCTAGAGAGAGACCAAGAAAGGATTCAGAAGTAATGCAAATAGACTTTAGAGAGAAATAGACAGTAATTCAGGGTATATCAATGGTTTTATTAGGATGACACAAGCTGTCAAGTTTTAACAGTGGTTCTATGAATAATCATGTTCTCAGAAGCAGACATTTGTTGTGTTCTAAGCCCTAGAGTCTCTTTTTATTGTGGTTTCTGACAACTCCATGAAGCAACTCAGACTTATCCGGGGTGCTATGCCACTGCAGGTAACACAAGTCTGTTGAGTTCTCATTCTGAACTACCAACCCAGTTCCTGGCCAGCCCATGGGTGCTGTTCCAGTTAGCTCTGGGGGAAGGTCCAGTCACACGGTACAAAACATGATAACCTATAAATAAGAAACCTTGCTAAGAAGCCAGACCACAATTTCTATGGCAAGTCTTAAAAAATTATATCAAGTGAAGAGACAGTATTCAAGAGAATGATTTAAATTTTGTAGCACTAGCAATAAAAAATGATTCATGCTCTAGTTTAAATTAAGGATGCCAACGTTTTTCAATAGGAAAACTGTGATATAGGTATAGAATATCTTAGGCTCTTTTTCCTGCTCTCTGTTCTTTCTTCTACAAGCTTCTAGAAAAAAATGCCCAAGTCTGTTTCTGGCTGAACATCACTCAGCACATCAAAAATTTAACATATAACATATTTTCTAAAAATTATAAAAATTATACATTTATACAAAGAGTACAATAAGAGTTTCTGATGAAACTATAAATAGTGGGGCCATTTTCAGGGAGTAGGGACCAGGGGGCAACATATGGGTTTATGTTAAAGGGGTTAGGTAAAGACAGGAAGTGTATCTATATTGGGTTGTGTTGGTGGGTCAATTCCAAATACCTCCTTTCTCTTTTGTCCTGTCATTTTGTTCTATTAATATCTCTAGATTTCATGGCTTTGAGATTATTTGCCTGTGGTGTTAGCAATGTGTTTGTCTTCTTGGGCTTCTCAATGTACTTGAAGTAAAATCTGGAAGGAACAAAGTACTTTGAATCAGGATACTGGAAGACAGTTAACTTGGCATCCTTATTCATGTTTAAAAAAAAAAAAAGCAGCTGGGCACAATGGCTCATGCCTGTAATTCCAACACTTTGGGAGGCTGAGGCAGGTGGATCACCTGAGGTCAGGAGCTCGAGACCAGCCTGGCCAACATGGTGAAACCCCGTCTCTACTAAAAATACAAAAAAACCCAAAAAAACAAAAAAACAAAACTGGCATGGTGGGGGGTGCTTGTAACCCCAGCTACTTGGGAGCCTGAGGCAGGAGAATCACTTGAACCTGGGAGGAGGAGGTGCAGTGAGCTGAGATCGCATCACTGCATTTCAGCCTGGGCAACAAGAGCGAGACTCGGTCTCAAAAACAAACAAACAAACAAAAAACAAAACACAATTTTCCCTCTCGTGCTGTAATAAATAAAAGAGAATGTGAAAGATCTTCTTTAAACAAATATTTTCTTTGTCTAATCAAAACTTAACAGTTTAACCTTAATATAGACAGGAATAACTATGAAATTTTTATTTAACATAATAGGCTGAAAATATTTTTCAAACGTATACTATCTGTTGCACATTCTATTGGATTTGGATGCAAATGTAAGCCTTTTCTAATGCATAGGATTCCTTCTAGAGACGTATTAGGGAAGCATTAGCACAGAGACTCACATGATACATGGCATGCAAAGGTAATTTCCAAAGATGACTTTGAAGCAACCCACAGCAAATCACACTGGGTGTCATAACTTTCTCGTGTGTTCTAAATGTTCCTTGCTAAAAAATGGCTTTTGTCAGTCAAGGATAGGCAGGAACACCCTAAAATTACTAAGGGTTGTTTTCCCCTGAATTTCTGCATGATCTGACCCCAAATTCAACAGATCTTTAAAACTCCATTGGATATTAGAATAGAGGAAGAACACATTTCATGTGTTAACTGGATGCAGTGTCTTCAACTTCATGCAATGAATGACTGACAGATGAAACATGTTGTTTTACAAACTGTTTTTTATTGTTTTGTTGTTGCTGTTTTTTAGACAGAGTCTCGCGTGTAACCAGGCTGGAGTGCAGTGGCATGATCTCGGCTCACTGCAACCTCCGACTCCCTGGTTCAAGCGATTCTCCTGCCTCAGCCCCTGAGTAGCTGGGATTACAGGCACACACCACCACATCCAACTAATTTTTGTATTTGTAGTAGAGACAGGGTTTCACCACGTTGGCCAGGATGGCCTTGATCTCCTGACCTCATGATCCACCCCCCTCAGCCTCCCAAAGTGCTGGGATTACAGGCGTGAGCCACCACGCCCTGCCTTACAACATGTTAACAACAGAATTGTGCTCTGCTGCCTCCAACTTGAGACTACTCCTGAGACAACTCTTGGAACACCTCTAATAATGTCAGCATCTTCCTAAGTACAATTGTCTTTGTTTCTTGTTGAACTACTATTAATCCACTCTTTCCTGAACAAAGTATGGGTACATGGGTTGATATACCAATATCAGAATTTAGACAATAGAGTAGAAAACTAGGTATATTATGATTTGTGTTCTTAATGGAAGCATTCCTCATGTGCACTCAAACACGCATCTTTTGTTTGTTTGCATATCAGCCATATAATTATTTTATAAAAATAAATGGAAATGTCTCATACTTAAGATTTTTGAAGCAGAGCAAAAGTACAATATAAGGGAAACCAAAAAAATTTGATTGAGTGAAAGATTAATGCACATAAATAGGTGGATAAAGTTGATAAATCAGATAATTTTGTCTTTGATTTAGGTGGTAATCTGAGGAGAATAATAAACCTTTTTTTGGCATCAATGATACTGTACTTGGAAAACTCACATCAAATGGAACCATTTAAGTGGAATTTAAAATTATATTTTAAGTGGGACATTAAAATGGAGTGAGAGTTCAGCTAGGAGAAAAATATCTTGATTGTGGGAGCCCTTGGAACCATGCCAAATTAGGAAGAGTCAACCGAAAGGAGCATTCTAAGTGAGGCAAGAAAAAGGTGTAGAATGGGCATCAGGTTAGAAACTAGGATTCTAGTTTAATCACTTTTTTGAAATATTGTATTGGAGAAGAAGATTAAATAATATGAAACAAAAATCACAGCAAAGTGAGTAATGAAAAGTTTGGAGACATAGGCTGGCTTAATAGTGAGTGGAATTTTCTAAGCATTAGAATTGTCCCAATGGAATACATTGTTCTAACAATTTGAGAATTAGTGAATTCTCTATCACTAGTGCTGATTAAAGAGAAATTACTCGACAATATTTTGGAAATATTGCAGAAAATAGTAATGTTGTAGAAGAAATTAATACAGTAGTAAAAATATATAGTATTTAGCATTATTTCTAAGATTTTATATTATCTTTATATTAGATTTGTCTGTAGCTGGACTGGGAATTCTTTGAGGTTACTGTCTTTACCCAGTACATTTTAAAACTTTTCTTCAAAATTGCTTAAAGCAGTGTGCTTTATACATAAGCATTTGACTCTTGATTGGTTAATCTGTGTTAGACAAAAGTTGTTACTAATGACAAAGTTTTACTACAGTGCCTCAAGTTTGTGCATGTGACTATATCTTAGGACCGCGCTTTGGGACCTTCTAGACGCTCCTCTGGCTTTAGTCGTGCCTTTCATTTTTTATCAAGCTTTCCTTCCACTTATTGACTAGTGTATCCTTTAGGAATATGTTGTCATTCCTCTACTTTAGTTTCATGGCCCAACACTTACTGCAACTGAACTTTTGGAGTGAGGCTATGATCACGTCCTTCATTACTCAGCTTAGCTCCTTAGCCCACCATTGTTTCCTCCCATTATAAGAAACTGTGTACAGAATTAATCCATTTCAATTAGTGGCCTGTCAATTCAGTGATGGCTATTTAAAATAAATTAGTTCTAGACCTACATCCACATATATTCAATAATTTGAATCCAAGTATAAGAGCAACATCATAAGACAGAAATAGAAAACCCATTTCTAATAGTGAAATCATTATACAGTAATAAGGATTGTAAGTCACTCCTTTTACAGTGTATTTTAGATTGTTATTTTGTACTTTTGACAACGAGGAAAAATCATGAATTTCTTTTTCAGAGGCTGCTGTATAGTCAGTCCTTGGGTTTCTGTTTGTTGAATCTATTTGACTAGTTGGTTGCATGGAGACATAAGAAGGCTCAGCATCCATGTGCTGGTGGCATTGGATAGCAACACTCAGCTGCAGCTATGCCGCTTATTTGATAAGTTGTGTGTGCACCTTTAGAAGCCTGGATTGATATTAAACTAAAAATAATGTTTCTATTTACTTAGATTAGGTTTTTTTCACTTTGTTAGATTATTTTGAAAATATTTCTTCTTTGAGTCATTATAAGATAGTTACTATGTCCAATAATAGGACATATGAATAAAGTGTCTGACAATCTTATTACTTTACAGAGTAAGAGGTAAAAACAAACAAAAAAACAAGCTTGGAATTTCCATCAGATTTCTGAATAAATGGTAAAGCATTTAGACAATCTCATGATGATGTTCATGATAACAATTACGATGAAGGTGATGCTGATCATGATAAGTGTGCATACAGACCTGAGATAAGATGATAAGTTTCAGTCATTTTGTGGCTTAGTGCTAAACACTTTCAAGCTCATCAACTAAATTTGCCTAGAAAAGTTAAGCAAGCCTTTTAGAAAATGTAAGCGATTCTCAATCTATGAGGCATGAGAATGTCCTGGTGTGTATTTTCAAAACATTCCTAACTTTTCATTTCTTCTCTCATCTGTTTTATGCAAAAGTTTCTCTATAACTGATAGAACCTTTGTATAAGACTTGCTACTGACTGACAGGCAAGAGAAAAATCTTCCTACAATAATAGATTTGCTTTGTTAATTCAAAGTTGAGTCCCATATTGAAAGAACCTTGAGCAAAAATGACATATAATACAAGTGAAGTAGGATGCTCCACTTTGATCAGAGTTCACTTACTAAAATACAGTCAAGTTCAAGTGTGCTTGAGAGTCTGGAGGAATAGTTTGGTAGAAATCTGTTTGCATCAGGATCTACGGAGCTTCCTGGGAAAAGAGATCTAGAAACAGCAAGCTTGAGTCTGTAACAAAGTTAGTTTCCTAAAGAGAAGTCCATCGTTCTAAGTACATAGTCTGAAATCAGGAATGTGCCCATGACCTGATCCACCGCAATGTACAGGATTGGAAGCAGAGGAGCCACAGAGTCACAATTTAATAATCAAATCTACTAAGGCCAAGATTCTTAAATCTTAACTTGCATGTGAATGGCCTCAGGATTTTGTTAAAATGCAGATTCTAATTCAGTAGGTAGGTTGGGCCAGGTGATGCTAATGACTCTATGTTCGAGAGAATCCAGGTTCTCCAGTGTTAGGATCCTCAGGTTATCTGCCCACCTTGGCCTCCCAAAGTGCCGGGATTACAGGCATGAGTCACCTTGCCTAGGCTCTTATTTTCTTTTTACACCAACATCAAGTGTAGATGAAGCAAATATTTGAATGTAAAATAAAATTAATACAAATATCTTCTAAAATGTTAATTTAAAAATAAATTCTAGAATGAAGACATTCTTAAAATTTGGACATGCCACCTAAAAACAATAAATGAATGTTTGTTATCTGCGATTGCATTAAAAAAATATCTGACAGACAAAAAATTACCAGATGCAAAGTGAAAGGTAAAAGAAAAACTGGAGAAAATCTCATACAAAAAAATGAGAAAGAACAAACCAAGATCCTAATAGAACACTGGATATAAAAATTATTCTACCAGAAAAATAATTCATTCGGGCACTCCACCCTACGTGGCACACTCCTGAGGATTCCAAGCTTCTTGGGAAGCTAAGGCAAGAGCACTGCTTGAGCCCAGGATTTCCAGTCCAGCCTGAGGAATATAGCAAGACCTCATCTCATAAAAAGAAGAGAGAATTATAATAGTGTTTAAACATAAAAAATGACCTAATCTCTTTGTAATAATGTACAGGATAGTTATGCTATTTTTATATCAAATCAAGTAATTTGATGCCACAGTATTTTGGTGGAGCAGGGGGGACTGACACTCAAACATTATTGATGGGAGTATAAGTTGGTGCAAATTCTATGAAAGAATGTTAGTCATAGATATTAAATTAATGTGTTTTGCTTGCACATATGATTCACTTTTTAGGAATTCATGCTCCAAATATGATACTAGTAAACCTAAAAAAAATTATAAGACTATTTATTACAACATTGCTTAATATAGGAAAAGACTAGAAGTAACCTAAGTGTTCATTAACAAGGAATTGATTAAATAAATTATGGTAACTCCATATAGTAAAATTGAGTGAATGTCAGAATTAGGGTTATGGTTAATATGAAAGCTGAAAAGGAACCCCCGAGACTATTTAAACAAAAAAAGTCAAGCCATGGAACAGTGCTAAGTAAGTGCTGAGACCTCGCCTTTAAATATTTCAATAGATAATATTGAGTTTCATATACATGCCTTATGCACATAAAATGTCTCCATAGGAATACATAAGAAACTCCTAACCATGGTTGTCTCTGAGGAAGAGAACTAGCTGACCAACAGACTGAAAGTAGTCTGATATTTTACTTTGTAAATATCTGTACTTTTTGACTTTTGTGTGATGGGCGCACATCATTCATTCAAAAAATGGTTAATTAAAAAATTAAGAAAATAACAGAATTATGATACTTAATTATACGTGACTTCTCTTAGATATTAATGGAGGAGCAATGGCAGAAACATGTTTGAAGACAAGATTTTCTAACTCTAAGATCACAGTCCTTTTCCTGATGTTGCATTCACATTTTAAACAATTCTCCAGGGATTACAGAAGTAAATTAAGTAACACAATTTTAAACTAATGTGAACATTTTTCACATCCTATTTAGATGTGAAAAAATATATCATATAACATTTTTCCTGAGGATAAACAAGAGTCACAAAGCCATGTACATCTGGAACTTATTGATTTGTCCAGTTGAAATTTAACATCATGCACATTGTATATTGATTTTTTTGAGCGTTTTCCCTTGCTGAGTCTGCAAACTTCCTGTTAAAATCAGTACATTGTTTTGAATAAAGTTCCACTAAAGATCAATTAGATTTAAGTTTGGGTTAAAATCAGATGACCATGAATCCATATTCACAAGTTGCTAACTAGCATTAACTTGAAGTCATAAACTAGTGTTTTACAAGCTGGATGAAAGGGACTATGAATCACACGTTCAACTATTGCCCATCTTAAGTGATGCAAGAAGTTTACATTCCTCGTGCTAGAAAAACATCAAGGATGTCCTTTCAAACCAAAACATTTTAAACCAAGAAAAGGTCAATAGAGTCTCATGTCTGATATCTTCAATTTCATATCTATAAAGCAGTCTGCAAGGCTTAGAAGGCTCATAGAAGAAAGTACTTGTCAATTTCAGAGCAAGAACAAAGTGAAAATAGCTAAAAAAAAAAAAATTAATGTTGCTTAAGAAAATGTATGTCTCCAAGGTATTTTTCTAGCAGTTTCTTCAAATGGCTGCTAGTTAAGTTACTGTCTGAATAGTCTGAATAACTGCCTCAATTAGATTATACCATAACAATCATGATTTTTATTGACTGATCTGATATTTTAAGTATAATACAGATATTATTTTTGAGATACTAAATTATTTTTGTTTTTCATAATGTCAAGGTCATAATTGTTTCAACAAGTGCCCAGGTGGGATGAGATCTATCTCAGGGGATCCACTAATAACCAACACAATTACGTGAGGAAAACTGGGTTTCCCTCAGATAGTGTTTGGGAAAAAGAGGGAAAACAGGAACCTCTTGGGGAAAGGGATGCAGCCTTATACTTACTCAGTGGTACAGGTCAGAAGAAATATTGTAATACCCGACTTCCACCACTACAGAGATTGAATATAAGTAACTGATAATAATCAATGAAGTCATATTATTTTGCATTTCCTACTCAAAGAATGCAAAGCTTACCTCTAGAGTATATGCATTTTGGTGTTGATGAATTAAGTTTAAAATTGCTTTGCAAGTGAAAGAACACCACCCCCAACAAAATGTCTTGAACATAATAGATACTAAGTTTATTCTTAGGTAAACAAAATATTGTGGAAAACAGTTGAAGGATAATTTGATAGCACCATGATTATTATAGACCTGGATACCTTGTGTCTTGCTATTTGTCTATTCTTAAAATGTGGTTTCTACTCCATGATCTAATATGGCTAGGAAAAGTAAAGAAAGACATTCTTACCAAAAACACTTCCTGAAAGTTTTGCATTTGTAGTTTCATTAAATTGGAAAGAATTAAGTTATATAACTTTTAGACTGGGCTTGAAAGGAGGTTGCAAAATGTGTTTTTTATTATATGAAGCCATGTGGCTAGCTAATAAAGATTGGGGCTGTATTCCTAAGAAATGAATATTGGGCAAAATATCGCAATTCCAACTGCAGATCCCCAATTTAGCAATGAAGAAACAACATCAAGAGTATTGGTGAGACCATATTTCTTAAAAATGTGTCTTAAATTGCCTCTAAGAATTTCTTCTAAACTGCTTACATCAGTTCCTCACGTATGCTGGTAGTGGTTATTCTCAACAAATGCTATCTCCTTCATAATTATCAAGTGTACACCCCGCTGCTCTATTTCCATACCTTTCTGCATAGAACTTTTATTTCAATGTTGAATCAGTGTGAACGATTTTTTTTAAAGACAGTTGAAAAGACAATCAAAATAAAGATGCATAGTGGGAAGTTGCATGTATATCAACTGAATGATGACAAATAGCTTAGTTTTCACATAAAAATGGGGTAACCAGTCAGGCACAATGGCTCACGCCTGTAATACCAACACTTCGGGAGGCCAAAGCAGGTGGATCTCGAGGTCAGGAGTTCGAGACCAGCCTCACCAACATGGTGAAAACCTGTCTCTACTAAAAATACAAAAATTCAGCATGGCTGGGGAGGCCTCAGGAAACTTACAATCATGGCAGAAGGGGAAGCAAATGCATCCTTCTTCAAGTGGCAACAGCAAGGAGAACAAGAGCTGAGTGAAGCGGGAAGCCCCTTATAAAACCATCAGATCTCATGAGAACTTACTATCAGGAGAATAGCATGGAGGAAATTACTCCCATGATTCAATTACCTCCCACTGGGTCCCTCTCACCACATGTGGCGATTATGGGAACTAAAATTCAAGATGAGATTTTGGTGGGGACACAGCCAAACCATATCAGTGGATATGTGTGGTGTGTGTCTGTGTGGGTTTTTATGTATGGATGTACATCTGTGTTGGGGGGAGGTGGGAGCCTGGGTTTGTATGTGTGGGATGGTGTGTGCATATGTGTTTGTGTAGTGTGGCATATGTGCATGGTGCTTGTGAGTAGGTTTAGATATAAGTGTGGAGGGTTGCAGTGGGGGCTGGTAAAGCACAGAGGACTTCAGTCCAAGGTTGATAGAGTGGATGCCATGTGCAAACACACCAAAGTGACTGAGCAGGATGTCCCAGTGGTTCTAAGTCAGCCTGAAAAATGAGACCACACTGGAAAAGGGGAGAGAGAAGAGAGCAGAGAGGGAGGTGTGGGGATTTTACAATGAAGGTCTCTATTTTCTGCTGCTACAGCCGTTTCTCTCTGGACTGGACTCTGGGATCTGACCCATTCAGCAGAAAGGAGAAAGGGAAGAAGTATTCTCTTAATTCCCTTGCTTTTTCCCCCTTTGTCAATTTGTTTGTACATATGTTTATTTAGAGAAAATAAAAGGATATATCTTCCAAAACCAAAGTGATAAATTTAGTACGTTAGAGAGAAAGGTATGAATGATGGAATCAAGGCCACAGAGGTGATTTGTGAGCAGGGTTTTAGGAGCATGAGAACATAGAATTGGTAGCTTGTTAGGTTTCCAAACTATACATATGGTATTCAGAAACCTTTGTCACATAAGTCCTATTTCCTCAGTGAGTTATAAAATAGAGTCATGTGGTGATTCAGAAGACATGTTAAGTAATTTGAGCTTTAATAAAATATGTTAGTAACATTTGTAAGGAACTGATTTAGTCAATGGAACATTAAGTTAATTAGGGATGAGCAAATTCCTTAAGTCTAAGGTATGTATATGTTTTAAAGATATTTTAACTCTTATGTGTCCCATGCCGGATTCTGCTTCAGTGCCTCATAGGTAGGGCTCTGGAATTAGTATTTTCACGCGGATCATGGACCACACTTTTTGGCAGACTGCACCAAATCCTGACACTGAGAGATGATCAGAGGTTACTGAACACTGTAGGCTGAATAACATTCCAGAGAGCCCCACAATCTAATCCCCAGAAACTGTAAATATGTTACCTTACATGGTAAAAGAGACATTGCAGATGTGACTAAGCGAAGGATATTGAGATCAGAAAATTATCCTGCATTTTTAAAGTAAGCCTAATGTAGTCACAAGGGTCCACAAAAGAGGCAGGGGGATCACAATCAGCAGTTGGAGATGTGACAACAGAAGCAGGAGGTTAGAGGAATCCAAGGAGTGGTCAAGAATGAAGGAATGCAGGTGACCTCCAGAATCTGAAAAAGGAAAGGAAGTGGGTTCTACCCTCAGAGCCTCCAGAATAAACCTACCCCTAGGACACGTTGACGTTAGCCAACTGGGACTTATTTTAGGTCTTTGATCTCTAGAATAATTAGATGACAATGTCATGTTGTTTTATGTTTGCAAATAAATACACTGAACATCCATCTTAGGGAAGCCGGTTGTAAATTTATTTAAACATTCATGTAAATATAAAAAAATCAACCTAGGATAAATATGAGATGAAGAAAAAGATAATTAGCCTCACCTGGAGTTGGGGATGGTAAAGACAGATACGGAAGATGAGGTGCAGGGTGGGTGGGGGTGAACATAAGAGTGGAATAGGATGATTAAAGAGCAAAGAAGCTCAGATTGGCTTGTGGTGTGGATGAAGAGTGAGGATCTGAGGGAACCTCTGATGATATGTGGATGAAATTGTAGCTCTGTGCAGGAGAATAAGAGGAGAATAAGCATGAAGAGAGGAAGTTGTAGTAAGAAAAAAGAATTTTTTTTCAAAATAATTGTATATGCTTTAATATAAAGATTAAGACTAAATCACAGTGTGCTAAACAACAAATGCAGAAAACACCTTCCTCATTATCACTATTTATTATATAGTTATGAATCAATTTATTGTACTAAGCTGTCCCATGGGTTTTCTCAAAAATAAATCTCATTTTTCCCACATAAAGATATTTGCCTGTATTTGGTAAAAATAAAATTACAATTCCAGAAATATCAATGCATTTAAGCAATGACCAAGTCCCAAGACTCATCTAAGGGATTGTGACCCAAAGATTACTATTTACTTATTTAAATTATACTTTAAGTTCTGGGGTACATGTGCAGAACGTGCAGGTTTGCTACATAGGTATATATGTGCCACGGTGGTTTGCTGCACGCATCAACCAGTCATCTACATTAGGTATTTCTCCTAATGCTATCCCTCTCCCAACCCCCCACACCCCGACAGGCCCTGCTTCCCCTCCCTGTGTCCATGTGTTCTCACCGTTCAACTCCCGCCTATGAGTGAGAACATGCGTTGTTTGGTTTTCTGTTCCTGTGTTAGTCCACTGAGAATGATGGCTTCCAGCTTCATCCATGTCCCTGCAAAGAGCATGAACTCATCAAAAAATAAAATAAAATAAAATAGAAAAAAGATTTTTCAAAGC
Source organism: Pan paniscus (assembly GCF_029289425.2). Classification (NCBI taxonomy): domain Eukaryota; kingdom Metazoa; phylum Chordata; class Mammalia; order Primates; family Hominidae; genus Pan; species Pan paniscus. The sequence goes on from NC_073266.2 coordinate 60,943,898, forward strand.
TTGACATATCAAATCGACTTTTAAAAACATTAACCAATTGCCCACTACAGACCCAGCTCTGTATTTGCTGAAATAGAAAGAAAGAAATGGAAATTCTGGAATGGTTTGGTAGCATCCACACTCTTTCATTTTAGACAAATTTAATGGAGTCAGACACAGATTTGAGACCCACATGATATAAATTGCATGTGGCTTCTGTTGTGGATTTTGTAGGAGTAGATATTTGAGAGCTATAAATTTCAAACTTGGGCAATTTTATTCTAGGAAAAGAAGCAGCTTGAATACAGGTCAAATAAGTTCTAGGATGTTTCCAAAAGAACATGCCAGATAAAAATATATAGGTTCAAAGAATAATATAGCTGGAAAAGACTTCATAGATTATTTTATCCAGCTCCTTCAGTTAAAAAAAAATAAACAGGTCCAGAGAAAGGAAAATACATACCCAACTCACACAGCAAATATGCAACAGACATAGTAAAACCAGCATCTCTTTTCATGCAACCAATAACATTCCCATCTTTTTATATTGGAAATCAATTTGTGAACTTGAAAAGACAGTTGCCTACTTGATTAACTAGTAAGAGTGTTGAATGACATTTCTAAAACTAGTGAACAAAAACACTTCTATTGGGTCCTAGGATTCATTCTAACAATGAAATAAGAATTAATTAATTTCCATGTGCCAGACACACTGCTGACAATCTAAAGATAAGTAGGACACACTGCTTGTCTTGAAATGAAGACAGATATGTAAACATCTATGCATATAGGAGCATGCCAATTTTGACTCTAAATTGTGTCAACATTTGGGATTGAGACATTTCTCAAAATATCTTTCATACTAGTGAAAAAAATCAGAATTATTTCAATGATTAAACAATGACTATGTCTCTGGAATGCTGAGGATCAGCAACCAGACATGTGGGATGGGAAATAAAATAATTTTTCATTGCATATCCTTTTGATTCATCTGGATTACTTTTACTATGTTCTTGTCATTTTTAGTGAAAAATGTGAGTACAAAAACATTTTTACAAAAAATGCAAAAAAAACACCCTATAATAATGCAGTTGCTTTTTACAGCAACACATTAATTCCAACCAGATCTAGAGGTCTAATATTATGGAGAAAAATATCTCTAGGAAAATTAATATGTTTGTAGATATTGTATGTAATATCTGTACATATTGGAAAACAAGCCAGAAATGCATGCATGCCTGGACCAATGGGAAGAAAATCCTATCTTTCCCATTCTTGTACAAACATAGTGTATCTTAGGCACATTGGAGTTCTCTAGTGAGGACCCAGGGCCTCAAGGCATTAGCAGCATCCCAACCTGGAGACTTGGAAGGACTGGTGTTCAGTAGCAGTGCTCAGGGGCAGCTTGCTGAGAAGACTCAGGAGGTGGTGTAGAAAGAGCTCACAGCTTCTCAGGAAAATGTTTTCACCAAATAGGATCATAACGATAAAGAAAAAAATAACAAAGCCACACAGTAGCAGGTGAAATGTGATTCAGAGAAATGCTCTTCATTAAAGTTAACATAATCCTTATTTGTATCCCACAATCCATAGGACCTTACATTTAATATATGAAGCATGGATTTACTACATAAAGGTAGCTAAAGAGATGTACACAAATAATAGAGGTAATACATGCTATAATAGAGAATTATTCAAGATATAGAAGGTTTTACACACATGTATGCACACAAATGGCCAAGTGTGGGTCATAAATACCTGTACATTTATGTCTTAAATTCTTCTTGCATTTTCCCAAAATGCACATTTTTCAAAGGGGATACATCCTCTCTGCCTATGGAAAGAATATTAGAAAATTAAAATTGTTTTAAAAATGTGGCCCATGTCAAGTCATAATGACTTCACCTGTAATGAAAGGTTTATTAATATGGATGAGTTAAAAATGATAAAGTTAATCGGTTTGAGACATGATGAAAATCTATCAGAGCAGAAAAAGAACTAAAAATCTATGCCTTCAAGAGCCAAGAACAATTAAATTCTCTCAAGGAAAATGTCCAAGGGAATTTCACAATTGCAGGCAAGTGAAGATGAAGAGACTCAAAGGTATCACTCAGTTAATTCCCTGCCACAGCAAGATTGCTTCTTGTGATGAGCGTGGAGCTCCAAATATGCCTTCTTTTCCCAAGTATGAATGTTACTAAAGGGATAAAAATCTTTTGTTTCCTATGATCTCAATGATGGTTAACAGAAGACAATTGTTTTGCAGTGTGCCTTGTGGGATTTTTGTACATAAGTTATAGCATTATTTCTAAAATTGTTAAGATCCATTAATGGATTTTGCAATCAATTTGGTGTTGCAATATGTTTGTAAGGAAATAGACTAGACTATAGGAGAATATGTGATATTAAAGGTACCTCTTAAGAAGGGTGATTTGTAAAATATTTGTTTTATTTCTGTGCATTTGTCCTGGAGCACATTGTTAAAAGTGTATCTTAGAGTACATTATGAAGAAAAAGAAGTTTCAATGCACTGAATAAAATGAATGAGACTCACAGTCTCACTTTCCTCCAAAACAGGAATTTCTACAGGGTCAACATAATAGAAAAAGGTGGTTGTAGGTTTTATTGTGTTTCCTAAGGAGATTTGTTGAAGTTCTAACACCCCATACCTTGGAATGTGACCTTACTTGGAAATAGGTTGTTGAAGATGTGTATAATCAAGTTGAAATGGGAAAAGTTCCCTTATCCTCCTTGCAGGGCATGCAACAGGGGTGTGGCTCGCTTCTTTGGTGCCCCTGCAGCTCAAACCCCTAGGGAGAACATGCAGATGGGCAGGTTGTGGGAAATGTGGGCTCCGACCCCATAGCAGCGACTTGGGATGAGTGTTTACAGCTCCCAAACCCCCAGTAGGTGTGTGTTACAGTGCTCACTTTCAGTTTAGCTATCCTCAGGCAGCTTGTGTTAATCAGCTCAATTAGACCCTCTGCCTTATCTCAAGGACAGAGGGCTTTTTGTATCCTGGTGTTCTTGCCCTGGTGTACTGGAAAAATCGGATCACATGTGGGCTTGGAGAATGAGTACAAGGTTTTATCCAGTGGTAAAAGTAGCTCTCAGCAGATGGATGGGAGCTAGAAAGGGGATGGAGTGGAAAGGTGGTCTTCCTCTGGGGTTGGGCCACTCAGCGACCAGACTGTCCTCCCACCACCCCCGTCATTCACATCTTTCTGCGGTCGATGCCTTACTGGATTCTGTCCATGTGTTCTTCTGCTGGCGTGTTCTTCTCAACGTCCAGCCACTTGTGTGTGTGACCACTTGTGTGTGTGACCACTAGGGTCTCAGGGTTTTTATAGGCACAGGATAGGGGCGTGGAGGGACAGAGTGCTCTTGGGAAATGCAATATTTGGGCATGAAAACAGAAGTTTGTATTCTCCCTTAGGTCCGTGGGCACAGGCCAGAGCTTGGAGCTCTCCCCAGGGACCCCACCCTTCTCCCCCAGCACTTCCCTGCACCCCCTCCCGTATCAATGTTACAATGAAGTCATACTAGAGTAGAGTGGGACCTAATCTAATATGATTAGTGTGTTTCCAAGAAGAGAAGAAAAGACACAGAGACAGACACAGAGGGAAGACAGTCATATGAAGATGGAGGCAGAGATTGTAATTATGCTGCCACAAATCATAGAACATATGGGGTTACCAGAAGCTAGAAGAAGCAAAGAAAGATTCTTCTCTAAAGAATCTGGAGAGAAAGCAGTCCTGCCATTGCCTTGATTTTAAACTTTTAGTCTCCAGAACTGTGAAAGAATAAATTTCTGTTACTTTAAGGTACCTGGTTTGTGGTATTTGTTAAGGCAGCCCTAGCAAACTAATCCAGAGGGAAATCTGGAGAAGGAAAGAGTGAGGAGAAGATATGGAAGTTAAGAGAAAGGGGTACCTGGCGCTGTGAAAATTTGGACACACCACCACATAACTTACCTTACTACACAAGATCTCAAATTTTAATTAAACTGTGCCCAAATATATAAGTATCTTAAAGAAAATTTCTCATAAAAGCAAGTTACACATTTTCTACATTCAGTGCGATACGGAGACAGTAGAAATAGGAGACCTCAAGCCACAGAGCATACAGCTAAGGAACGAGCAGAACCATTTCTGAGATCTGCAGGCTCTCACAGGCTGCACGGTTCTTGATTTGGCTGAGTTCAAGTGAATTAGAGATGAATATCTGAGCATCAAGTGACCCGTAAGTGAATTAGCGTGTCCTGCATTAGGGTTAATGTTGTGTTTCTGGTACCTATAGCAGCCAGTTCTGTCATAGGCTCTAAAGAAAAAATGCTGATTGCTGAATGAATGAGTCTCCAATAACCACAGCAGGAGAAATGGAATAAGTGGCTACTATAATGGCTTGCAAGCTATCTAATGAAAAAAATTAAAAAGTAATACACTATGATTTTGTGTGCAAACATGGTTTCCAGCCTTTCATAAAATGCTAGAATGAATAGTCACATAGCTATTGGATGTGAGAGTCATTAAAAGGCTTTCCCTCCCCAACATTAACCTCATTTACAGACAGTGTCTAACATCTCAGTGTCAGTTATTTTTTCCAAGACATTGCTGCTTTAAGATAATCACAGCTGAAATCCAAATGAATCTGGTGCTGAGAAAAAATTAGAGATTAAATTTTTAAAATAAAATTGATTTTTTGACAAGGAGCAATAAGAATGAGAAAAGAAGTCATGATGTTCGCCCACCAGTTCAGAACATACCCAATGGCAGTTACCATGACATTTGAGGATGTGACCAGTGCCCCTAGATAGTACTTAGAAACAGTCTTTTCCTGGGTGGATATGCAAACTGACATGTTTTCAATCAAGTAAATACCCATTAAATATTGAATAAAATTTCAAATACAAAAGCTTTATTTGAAGATAATTTTATAGCACACTTCTCCACAAAATGATGACTTTTTTTTAACATTGTGCAAGTATCTTTGCAAGAAACCTAACGTGACAGTGCCTCATTTCAAATATACTCATCTTCACAAAGGATACCTCTTGCTGATAATTATCTAAACTAGCTTCAGTTTCTAATATGTACATCTCTGTTTGCTTCAAGATAGTAATTCTAAATTGTGTCTCATCTCAATTTTCTTATAGCATTTTACTCAATGTATCTTGGCTTTGTATCTCAATATCTTCAGACAATTATTTTCAAACTATTTATGTAATGAGAATTAGGTTCATATTTTATTATAACAGGGTTTGAAACATATTAAATGTTCAATCAATTGAAATATAGTATGCCTAATGCTGAGAGATCTGTGTTGCAAGATATAATGAATACTTAATGTTTTACCATTAGGAAATATACAATCTAGAAGGAGAGGGAAAACGTGCAAAAAATCTTGAGGAATACAATATATTATGTAATTAAGGACTAAATTGTATGGCTGGTACAGATTATAGTAACTATATTAGTTCAAGAGAGAAATTGATCAACAAAGATGAAAATATCCTAAGGAACATTTTAGGGAAGACACAAAATGAGAGTCTATCACTAGTGACTCAAGATGAATTAACAATATTCCTTTCCTCTGGGAATACTGGGAAAATAGTATAATGAGAGTTTGTATGGCACAGAAATAAGGATGGTGGTAATCCTGGAGCATGAGATACCAAAGGCAGGAACACCTGGCTGAGATTTATTCTGGCAGAGCCCTGGGAATCCAGGGGAATATCCAAGAAGTCCTCAGGAGGGAGAGGGCATGGGGCACACAGGTGAGATCATGTTAAAGAAAATCCAATGCACTTGCAACTTTTCCCAAACCAGCACGTAATAATCTATAATAAAGCAGAAGGTGAAGAAAGAGCATAAGATAAAAGTGGGAGGAAAATGTTTGCTCTCTAAAGATAGAGCAAGCTTGTTTTTTTCTTGTAAATTTGTTTGAGTTCATTGTAGATTCCGGATATTAGCCCTTTGTCAGATGACTAGGTTGCAAAAATTTTCTCCCATTCTGTAGGTTGCCTGTTCACTCTGATGGTAGTTTCTTTTGCTGTGCAGAAGCTCTTTAGTTGAATTAGATCCCATTTGTCAATTTTGGCTTTTGTTGCCATTGCTTTTGGTGTTTTAGACATGAAGTCCTTGCCCATGCCTATGTCCTGAATGGTAATGCCTAGGTTTTCTTCTAGGGTTTTTATGGTTTCCGGTCTAACGTTTAAGTCTTTAATCCATCTTGAATTGATTTTTGTATAAGGTGTAAGGAAGGGATCCAGTTTCAGCTTTCTACATATGGCTAGCCAGTTTTCCCAGCACCATTTATTAAATAGGGAATCTTTTCCCCATTGCTTGTTTTTCTCAGGTTTGTCAAAGATCAGATAGTTGTAGATATGCAGCGTTATTTCTGAGGGCTCTGTTCTGTTCCATTGATCTATATCTCTGTTTTGGTACAAGTACCATGCTGTTTTGGTTACCGTAGCCTTGTAGTATAGTTTGAAGTCAGGTAGCGTGATGCCTCCAGCTTTGTTCTTTTGGCTTAGGATTGACTTGGCGATGCGGGCTCTTTTTTGGTTCCATATGAACTTTAAAGTGGTTTTTTCCAATTCTGTGAAGAAAGTCATTGGTAGCTTGATGGGGATGGCATTGAATCTATAAATTACCTTGGGCAGTATGGCCATTTTCATGATATTGATTCTTCCTACCCATGAGCATGGAATGTTCTTCCATTTCTTTGTATCCTCTTTTATTTCATTGAGCAGTGGTTTGTAGTTATCCTTGAAGAGGTCCTTCACATCCCTTGTAAGTTGGATTCCTAAGTATTTTATTCTCTTTGAAGCAATTGTGAATGGGAGTTCACTCATGATTTGGCTCTCTGTCTGTTATTGGTGTATAAGAATGCTTGTGATTTTTGCATATTGATTTTGTATCCTGAGACTTTGCTGAAGTTGCTTATCAGCTTAAGGAGATTTTGGGCTGAGACAAGAAAAAAACAAACAACCCCATCAAAAAGTGGGCAAAGGATATGAACAGACACTTCTCAAAAGAAGACATTTATGCAGCCAAAAGACTCATGAAAAAATGCTCATCATCACTGGCCATCAGAGAAATGCAAATCAAAACCACAATGAGATACCATCTCACACCAGTTAGAATGGTGATCATTAAAAAGTCAGGAAACAACAGGTGCTGGAGAGGATGTGGAGAAATAGGAACACTTTTACACTGTTGGTGGGAGTGTAAACTAGTTCAACCATTGTGGAAGTCAGTGTGGCAATTCCTCAGGGATCTAGACCTAGAAATACAATTTGACCCAGCCATCCCATTACTGGGTATATACCCAAAGGACTATAAATCACGCTGCTATAAAGACATATGCACACGTATGTTTATTGTGACACTATTCACAATGGCAAATACTTGGAACCAACCCAAATGTCCAACAATGATAGACTGGATTAAGAAAATGTGGCACATATACACCATGGAATACTATGCAGCCACAAAAAACGATGAGTTCTTGTCCTTTGTAGGGACATGGATGAAATTGGAAATCATCATTCTCAGTAAACTATTGCAAGGACAAAAAACCAAATACCACATGTTCTCACTCATAGATGGAAATTGAACAATGAGAACACATGGACACAGGAAGGGAAACATCACAATCTGGGGACTGTTGTCGGGTGGGGGGAGTGGGGAGGGATAGCATTAGGAGATATACCTAACGCTAAATGATGAGTTAATGGGTGCAGCACACCAGCATGGCTCATGTATACATATGTAATTAACCGGCACATTGTGCACATGTACCCTAAAACTTAAAGTATAATAATAATTTAAAAAAAAGAGCAAGCTGCAGATTACTTCAGATTATCAATGCTATGTCCCAGCAACAGGCTTCCTTTCAGCTAAAAGCTGCAAAGAGTTTATCTATTTTAAAGATTCTTCTTTATCAGATGTTGCTTAGCCAAAGGAAAAAAACTTGTGCAAAGATAAAAGAGTCTTCATTCTTTCTCCTTTTTAATTGAATTTTGACATGTATAGGAAATAAATTTAAACAACTATTTTAGGTGATGGATATTCCATTTACATGGATTTGACCTTTCCACATTATGTTAATATTTTAAATTAACACATGTACTCAGAAAAATGTGTACATCTATCATATATCAAAAATGTTTTCTAAAAAGAAATAGGGGTAATAATCCAATAAAATTTGGCTCAGTCTTCTGCTAACTGTTGCCATCTGTAGCAATTGATTTCATTAATGAAGAGACTGGTTATACTAGTAGGTTGAAAAATCAGGGGTTGAAGTCCAGAGGCAGGCAGAATAGCATGACATATCAGCTTCATGTTGCCAATGATGTCAGAGGCTTTTTCTACCACTTTCTTTCACCATCTTTAGCCTGTGGCTTTGTTTTCACCTTGCTTCATGAGAAGATATTACTGCTAAAACGCCTGCCATTATATCAGCATTTCAAATAGGAAAAAATGAGAAGCAGGAGGAAGCATGGCATAGAGATAAGGGCAAGTGCCAACTGTATGAAGAAGATAATTTCTAACTTTCCTTTCAGTTCTATGAGTCTAATGGCATTACAGTCCTAAGGCAACAGAAAGGGTGTTTTAATATTAATATAAGGCAATCAAAACATCCTTCTATATTCAGCACTATGATAAAGATACAAACATTTTGTTAGAAGAAAACCTAGAGAATATATATTTCTACATGTTAGTATTTTTAAAATATGAATTATATCATAATTATCATTGCAATGAACATCTATAAAGTGTTTTATCTGACACAAGCAGTAGGCAAAACACTACATTAATTTTCTCATATAAATATCTTATTTAGAGCAGGAGACAAGTATTGTGATTATACCTAAATATAGATAAGAAAGCTGAGGTTTAAAGAACCTTTTTCCTATTACCAAGACATAAATAAGAAGAACAGAATTTGAATGACTCTTCTAACAACAAATGCATTTAATTCAATACATACTTAAAAAAGAATTCTTAAATACAAACTATAAGTGCTTTCTTGCAACTTCAATAGTGGGGATTGGCAAAGAAGGAAGTGTGCATGCAGCTAGAATCTCTATCAATGTCCATTAGAAAACAGTATTATTTTTTATGTGCAATGGATTCAGTGAGAAACTAAAATATGGCTGCTAATTACCAAACCAATTTAACAAAGAACAAAATATTTGCTTTAATAGATCCTATAGCAACCAAACTTAAACGTCAGAAATTCTCTTTAACAACAATTTCCCTTTTCCCAAATTGCCAAAAGAAGCTTGGAAACATCTCTATTAAGAAATGTCAAGAGGCTTCATAGTGATTGAGTCTTGAGCTCAACAAATAAAAGAAAACAAAGCTATTTAGCTAATGAGAACTTCTTAAAACATTAGATAATAAAAAATGAACATAAGGCTTAAAAAGCATGAAAGGAGAATTCCATTTGTCTTATGACAAGCTATGACTTACAAGCTATGATACCTTCTTATTTTAAATATAGTCTTATGTGAGGATTAAACTATTCCATTAGTGAATAAGATTAGCTCTTTTGTATTAACCCGTGGACATCATTTTCATTTAATTTCATAATTATAGAGCCACATAATCTTTTATTGCATTCTCAATTAAATATTTTCCCCTTCCATCAGACACTATTGAAAAAAAAGGAAAATCAAATAAAAAGAGTGAGCCAGGTAGTAGTCATCTATAAATTATGGAAAAAGCAATCAAGACATTTCAATGGGAAAGAAGACTAAATTAGAAATGAAAAAGAAAAACTAGTAGAGAAAGACAGGAAATATAGCAAGAGAAAGAAAAGGGAAGAAAGAGAGAGGGAGAGAGGAAGGAAGGAAGGAAAAAAGGAGATGTAGGGGAAGAAAATGAGAAAAAAGAGTGGAAGAGAAGGGAGGAGGAGGGGAAGATTGGAAGAAGAGAGGAGAGAAGGACAGGAGATTTAAAATCAATAGAAAACGTACAATTTAAAAGCAGAATGGACTAAAGAGAAGATTCCACACCCTATCAGAGTTTATCTCTGTCTTGTTCATGTTTCTTCCTCAGCTACCCACGTAAACTACAAAGATTAGACATATCTAGTGTAAAGCTGGTAGAGAAAACAAAACAAAGGAATTATATTAGCCTGTTTTTGCACTGCTGATAAAGAAATACCCGAGACTGGGCAATTTATAAAAGAAAGAGGTTTATTTAGTCTTTCAGTTTCACATGGCTGGGGAAGCCTCACAGTCATGGAAAAAGGCAAGGAGGAGCAAATCATGTCTTGCATGGATGTCAACAGTCAAAGAGAGCTTGTGCAGAGAAATTCCACCTTATAAAACCATCGGACCTCATGAGACTTATTCACTATCACAAGAACAGCATGGGTAAGACTTGCTCCCATGATTCAATTACCTCCCACAAGGTCCCTCACACAACATGTGGAAATTCAAGGTGAGATTTGGATGGGGACACAGTCAAACTATGTCATTCCACCCTTGGCCACTCCCAAATCTCACATCCTCACATTTAAAAAACAGTCATGCCTTTTCAATAGTCCCCCAAAGTCTTAACTCATTTCAGCATTAACTCAACAGTTCACAGTCCAAAGTCTCATCTGAGACAAGGCAAGTCCCTTCAACCTATGAGCCTGTAAAATCGAAAGCACAGTAGTTACTTTTTAGGTCCAGTGGGGGTACAGGCATTGGGTAAGCACAGCCATTTCAAATGAGAGAAATTGGTCAAAACAAAGGGGCTATACGCACCATGCAAATCCAAAATCCAGTGCGGCAGTTAAATCTTAAAGCTTCAAAATAATCTCCTTTGACTCCATGTCTCACATTCAGGTCATGCAAATGCAAGAGGTGGATTTCCATGGTCTTGGGCAGATCCACCCCTGTGGCTTTACAGGGTACAGCCTCCCTCCCAGCTTTTCATGGGCTGGTGTTGAGTATTTCCAGCTTTTCCAGGTGCATGGAGCAAGCTGTCAGTGGATCTACCATTCTGTGGTCTGGAGGATGGTGACCCTCGTCTCACAGTTCTACTAGGCAGTGCCCCAGTAGGGACTCTGTCTGGGGGCTCTGACCCCACATTTCCCTTCTTCACTGCCCTAGCAGAGGTTCTCCATGAGCGCCTCACTGCTGGAGCAAACGTGACTGGACATCTAGGCATTTCCATATATTTTCTGAAATCTAGGTGGAGGTTCCCAAGCCTCAATTCTTTACTTCTGTACGCTCACCGGCTCAACACCATGTGGGAGCTGTCAAGGCTTGGGGCTTGCACCCTCTGAGGCCGTGGCCTGAGCTCTGTCTTGGCCCCTTTCAGCCATGGTTGGAGTGACTCAGATGCAGGTCACCAAGTCCCTAGGCTGCATACAGCATGAGGGCCCTGGGCCCAGCCCATGAAAACACTTTTACCTCCTAGGCCTCTGGGCCTGTAATGGGAGTGGTTGCCACAAAGGTCTCTGACATGCCCTGAAGATATTTTCCTCATTGTCTTGGGGATTAACGTTCTGCTCCTTATAACTTAAGCAAATGTCAGCACAGCAGGCTTGAATTTCTTCTCAAAAAATGGGATTTTCTTTTCTATTGCATTTTCAGGCTGCAAATTTTCTGAACTTTTATTTTCTCCTTCCCTTATAAAACTGAATGCTTTTAAGAGCACCCAAGTCACATCTTGAATGCTTTGCTGCTTAGAAATTTCTTCCACCAGATACCCTAAATCACCTCTCAAGTACAAAGTTCTATAAATCTCTAGAACAGGGGCAAAATGCCACCAGTCTCTTTGCTAAAACATGACAAGAATCACCTTTGCTCTAGTTCCCAACAAGTTCCTCATCTCCATCTGAGACCACCTCAGCCTGGACCTTAATGTCCATATAATTATCAACATTTTGATCAAAGCCATTCAACAAGCCTCTAGGAAGTTCCAAACTTTCTCACATTTTTCTGTCTTCTGAGCCCTCCAAATTATTTCAATGTCGGCCTGTTACCCCATTCCAAAGTTGCTTCCATACTTTTCAGGTATCTTTTCAGCAGCACCTCACTCTACTAGTACCAATTTACTGTATTAGTCCATTTTCATGCTGCTGATAAAGACATACCAGAGACTGGGAAATTTACAAAAGAAATAGGTTTAATTGGACTTATAGTTCCGCCTGGCTGGGGAAGCCTCACAATCATGGTTGAAGGCAAAGAAGAGCATGTCACATCTTACATAGATGGCAGCAGGCAAAGAGAGAACTCGTGCAGGGGAATTCCTCTTTTTAAAACCATCAGATCTCATGAGACTTATTCACTACTATAAAAACAGCACAGAAAAGAGTTGCCCCATGATTCAGTTACTTCCCACCAGGTCCCTCCCACAACACGTGGGAATTCAAGATGAGATTTGGGTGGGGACAGAGCCAAAACATATCAGGAATGTATGATTGATGATAAGCTCTTATCGTGGTTTTGAAATAATCCCTTTATGTCACTGGATTAGTAACATAGTCTCTGAGGGTCTGACTCCTATGGACAATAGTTTCCTCGTGTATTAGATGAGGACATTGGAATGAATAAATGCAAACACTGCTTGTGGCTTTTAGAATTTGAGTTACTTCTAATCCCTCTCTCTCAGAAAATCCTCACAGGAAAATACACATATCCTTGTGAAATACTTAATCTTTGGATGCCTACGATATCCTACTTTATTCCTATTGTTTGTTTAATTATTTATTTTACCATGTCTCTCTCTTTCTCTACATGTTTGATTGGGAGTCTTCTGGTCAAGCGTGTTGCATTTACTGTATTCATCTGTTCTCACACTGTTAATAACAACATACCCAAGACTAGGTGATTTATAAAGGAAAGAGATTCAATTGACTCACAGTTCCACATGGGTGGGGAGGCCTCACAATCATGGCGGAAGGTGAATGAGGAGCAAAGTCACATCTTACATGGCGGCAGGCAAGACAATGTGTGCAGGAAAACTTCCCATTATAAAATCATCAGATCTCATGAGACTATTCACTATCACAAGAACAGCATGGGAAAGACCTGACCCTGTGATTCAATTACCTCCCACCCTGTCCCTCCTGCCAAGTGTGGGGATTATGGGAGCTACAGTTCAAGATGAGATTTGGGTGGGCACACAACCAAACCGTATCATTAACCCACCGTGATTGACTAAAATATATTAACTGGGGAGAGGTTGGCCTTCAGCAACTCTTAAATCCTCTTTGCTACTCACAAATTCAGCTTCCACATTCCTCCTCCTAGAATCTTGCATCCCCTGAGTTTCTGCTGCCTGTATGAAGCATCTTACCCCTGAAAACTTCTCTCCTCAACTGGACATTCTTAGGCCAATTTTATTCTCATAGATTTCTGCTCTTCAGCAGTAATCAATGACTGATATCATATAATCCAATAATTTCATCAGCAAAAAGGCTTTTGCAAGCTTAAATTGGCATGAATATGGATGAACCCAGAATTGTACCCTTCTTGGAAGATGTTGGGATTCTGATATCAAAAAATTGAGCGTATAATTGACAGTGAGGGGGTAGTTTTCTTTTGAAAAAAAGTGAAACACAATAGTCAGCCATTTTTAGAAGTTAACATTGTATCAGAAACTGAGAATTTGGAAAGGTGGGAGTGAAGAAAAAATTTCTTATTTCCAACTAAGTTTTGATTGACCTAGGTGACAAACTATGAAGTTGGCTTAGGTTATTTCAGGAACAAAGAGTGTGTGTGTGTGTGTGTGTGTGTGTGTGTGTTTTAGGGGTGGGTGAAGAGAAGAAAGTTGAGCTGTCCTCGTAATATTAAGTCAAGCCAGGATCCTTCCTAGAATAGGGCATAGACACAAAAATTAATCTTTGTTTTGAACTTCCATTTCATGAAAGTTTTATAGAGCACATACACCACAAATTCTTACTAAGTGTTATTGCCCTCTATGAGGAATACTTTTAGGTTAGGACTGAATTCAGGGTGAGGCTCTGCCAATATCACTGTCCTCATCCCTGTGAAGAGAGTGGGTGTCATTGGTGAATCCCAACAGTGCCCACCTTTCCAACTGTCTTAAAGTCATTGGTAACAGAGGCAGGTACTTGTCAACATGCCGAGGAAGCAGCTGAGTAAAAGGAGATAGTGTAGGTGATGTCCTGAGAACATCTCAAAAATGAATGAAGAAGTCCTTAATGGGCAATAAGGTCAGTGAAGTCTCAAGTCCACAGAGGACTCACCACAGGTATGGAAATGCATAGCCCTTCAAGGATAGTTATAATGAACCATGGAATTGCAGCGAATTTTGGCTGATGTGTAGCAAACATAACAATAACGTTGTTACATTTGTTAGCATTTTAAAAGAAATTATAAATATTTTAAAACACTTTAATATTTCAATTTAGTTATATAATAATGGTAGTTATTATTACTCAAATTTTATTTGACATTCAGGGATACATTTGCAGGTTTGTTACATAGGTAAATTGCCTGTCACAGGGGTTTGATGTACAGATTATTTTTTTACCCAGGTAATAAGCATAGTACCTGATAGGTAGTTTTTTGATCCTTAATTTCCTCCCAGCTTCCACCCTCAAGTGTACCCTGGTGGCTGTTGTTTCCTTCTTTGTGTCCATATGTACTCAAAGTTTCATTCCTAATTATAAGTAAGAACATATGGTATTTAGTTTTCTGTTCCTGTGTCAGTTGGCTTAGGATAATGGCCTCCAGCTCTACCCATGTTGCTGAACAAGACATGCTTTCATTTTTTATGGCTGCCTACTAATTCTTTGTGTATATATACCGCATTTTTTAATCCAGTGTACCATTGATGGGAATTTAGGTTGATTCCATGTCTTTGCCTTTTTGAATACTGCTGCAATGAACATACACATGCATGTGTCTTTATGGTAGAACAATTCATATTCCTTTGGATATATATGCAATAATGGGATTGCTGGGTCAAATGGTAATTCTGTTTTGAGTTCTTTAAGAAATCACCAAACTATTCTCCACAATGGTTGAGGTAATTTACACTCCCACCAACAGTGTATAAATGTTCTCTTTTCTCTGAAACCTCATCGGCATCTGTTACTTTTTGACATTTTAATAATGGCCATTCTGACTGGTATGAGATGGTAACTCATTGTGATTTTGATTTACATTTCTCTAATTATTAGTGATGAGCATTTTTTCATATGCTTGTTGCCCACGTGTATGTATTTTTTTAATTGCTTGTTCATGTCCTTTGCCCACTTTTTAATAAAATTTTTTGGGGGTTTTGCTTGTAAATTTGTTTAAGTGCTTTAAGATTCTGGATATAAGACCTTTGCTGGATGCATAGTTTACAAAAATTTTCTCCATTCTGAAGGTTGTCTGCTTACTCTGTTGATAGTATCTTTTACTCTGCAGAAGCTATTTAGTTTTAGTTAGGTTCCCATTTGTTAATTTTCTATGTGGAGGCAGGGGTGGGGGGCATCAGCTTTTGGCATCTTCATTATGAAATCTTTCCCAGGTCCTATGTCTAGAATGGTATTTCCTAGATTATCTTCAAGCATTTTTTTGGTATTAGGTTTTACATTTAATCCTTAATTCATCTGGAGTTGATTCTTGGATATGGTGTAATAAAGGGTTCCACTTTCAATCTTCTGCCTATTGCTAGCCAGTTATCCCAGCACCATTTATTGAGTAGGGAGTCCTTTCCTCATTGCTTGTTTTTGTAGATTTTGTTGAAAATCAGACGGTTATAGATGTGTGGCTCTCTATTCTGTTTCATGAGTCTGTGTGTTCATTTTCATACCAATACCATGCTGTTTTGGTTCTGTATCCTTGTATAGTTTGAAGTTAGATAGTGTGATGCCTCCAGCTTTGTTCTTTCTGCTTAGATTGCATTGGCTATTTGGATTCCTGTTTGGTTTCATATGAATTTTAAAATAGTTTTTCTTTTCTAGTTTTGTGAAGAATGCCATTGGTAGTGTGAAAGGAATAGCATTGAATCTGTAATTGCTTTGAATAGTACAGCCATTTTAACAATGTTGATTCTTCCTATTTATGAGAATGGAATGTTTTCCCATTTGTTTGTGTGATCTCTGATTTCTTTGACCCGTGTTTTGTAATTTATGTTATACAGAACTTTCACCTCCCTGGTTAGCTGGATTCCTAGGTATTTTATACTTTTTGTTGTTATTGTGAATGAGATTGTGTTCTTGATTTGGCTTTCAACTTGGATGTTGTTGGTGTCTAGGAATGTTACTGATTTTTGTGTACATTAATTTCGTATCCTGAGACTCTGCTGAAGTTGTTTATCAGATTGAGGAACTTTTGAGCAGAAGCTATGGGGATTTCTAGGTATAGAATTATATCATTTGCACACAGAGATAGTTTGACTTCCTCTCGTCCAATTTGGATGCCTTTTATTTCTTTCTCTTAGCCGATTGCTCTGGTTAGGATTTCCAGTGCCATGTTGAATAATAGTGGTAAAAGAAGGCATCCTTTCTTGTGCCAGTTTTCAATGGAAGTGCTTCTAGCTTTTGCCCATTCAGTATAATGTTGGCTGTGGGTTTGTCATAGATGACTCTTATTATTTTGAGGTATGTTCCTTCAATGCCTAATTTGTTGAGGACTTTTAACATTAAGGGCTGTTGAACTTTATTGAAAGCCTTACTGCATTTATTGAGATAATCATGTGGCTTTTGGTTTTAGTTATGTTTACGTGGTGAATCACATTGATTGATTTGCGTATGTTGAACCAACATTGCATCCCAGGAATAGAAGTCTACTTGACTGGGGTGAGTTAGCTTTTTGATGTATTGCTGGATTCAGTTTGCTAGTATTCTGTTGATTATTTTTGCATCTGTGTTTATCAAGGATGTTGGCCTGAAGTTTTATTTTTGTGTTGTGTCTCTGCCATGTTTTGGTATCAAGATGATGCTGGCCTCATAGAATGAGTTAGGAAGGAGTTCCTTCTCCTCAATTTTTTAGAATAATTTCAGCAGAAATGGTACCAATTCTTTATTATACATCTGGTAGAATTCACCTGTGAATCCATATGATCCTGGGCTTTTTATTATGGATTCAATTTCAGAACTCAATATTGGTCTGTTGAGGGATTCTATCACTTCCTGCTTCAATCTCAAAATGTTATATGTTTCCAGGAATTTATCTATTTCTTCTAGGTTTCTAGCTTGTGTACATAGAAGTGTTCATAATAGTCTCTGAGGGTTTTTATATTTCTGTGGGGTCAGAGATAAGATCCCTTTTATCATTTTGGATTGTGTTTATTTTGATATTCTCTCTTCTTTTTTTATTAGTCTAGTTGATGGTCTATCTATCTTATTAATTCTTTCAAAAAAAAGAACAGGTCCTGGATTCTATGATCTTTTGTATGTTTTTTGTGTCTCAGTTTCCTTCAGTTCAGCTCAGATTTTGGTTATTTCTTGTCTTCTGCTAGCCTTGGGGTCAGTTTTCTCTTGTTTCTGTAGTCTCTGTAATTGTGATGTTAGGTTTTTAATTTGAGATGTTTGTAACTTTTTGATGTGGCATTTAGTGCTATAAACTTCCCTTTTAACACTGCTTCACTTTGTCCCAGAGATTATCATATGTTGTATCTTTTTTCACATTACTTTCTTGATTTCTGCCTTATTTTCATTATTTACTCAAAAGTTATTCAGGAGCAGGTTAATTTCCATGTAATTGTATGGTTTTGAGTGATTTTCTTAATATTGATTACTATTTTCATTGCACTGTGGTATGAGAGCATGGTTGATATGATTTGTTTTCTTTAATTTGCTGAGAATGATTTTATGCCTTATCGTGTGTTCGATTTTAGAGTATGTGCCATGTGCAGATAAGAAGAATGTGTATTCTGTTGTTTTTGGGTGGAAAATTATATAGATGTCTATTAGGTCCATTTAGTCAAGTGTTGAGTTTAGGTCACAAATATCTTTGGTAGTTTTCTGCCTTGATGGTCTGTCTAAAATATTAGTGGGGTATTAAAGTCTGCCTCCATTATTATATGGTTATCTAGGTCTTCATGTAGGTCTCTAAGAACTTGCTTTATGAATCTGGATGCTCCTGTGATAGGTGCACATATATTTAAGATAGTGAGGTCTTGTCATTTAGCCTTTGAGCCATTTACCAATATGTAATTCCCTTCTTTATTATTTTTTATCTTTGTTGGTTTAAAGTCTGTTTTGTCTGAAGTTAGAACAGCAACTCCTGCCTTTTTATGGTTTTGATTTGCTTGGTAAATTTTTGTCCATCCCTTTACCTTGTGCCTATAGGTGTCATTGCATGTGAAATGGGTCTCTTGAAGACAGCATACTGTTGAATTTTGCTTCTTTATCTAACTAGCCCCTCTGTGTCTTTTAATTGAGACATTTAATCCACTTACGTTTAAGGTTACTATTGAGATGTGTGGGTTTGATCCTGTCATCATGTTGTTCACTAGTTATTATGCTGACTTTTTTGTGTTGCTGCTTCATAGTGCCTCTGGTCTATGTACTTAAGTGTGTTTTTGTAATGGCGGATAGTGATCTTTCCTTTTCGTATTTAGCTCTCCCTTCAGGATCTCTCCCAGGGCAGATCTGGTAGTAACAAATCCCCTCAGAATTTACTTGTCTGAAAAGGATCTTATTTCTCCTTCACTTATGAAGCTTAGTTCGGCTGGGTATGAAATTTTTTTGAAAATTCTTTCTTTAAGAATGCTGAATGTAGGCCTCAACCTCTTCTGATTTGTAGAGTTTCTGCTGACAAATCTGCTATTATCCTGATGAGGTTCCCTTTGTAGGTGACCTACCCCTTCTCTCTAGCTGCCTTTAACACTTTTTCTTTCATTTTGACCTTGGAGAATCTGATGACTGTGTGTCTTTGGGATGGTCTTGGGTGGTATTTTGCAAAGAACCTTTCCCTTTCTTGAATTTGAATGTTGGTCTCTCTAGTGAGGTTGGAGAAATTTTCATAAATGGTATCCTGAAATATCATTTTCCAAGTTGCTTGGTTTCTCTCCCTCTCTTTCAAGGACACTAATGAGTCACAGATTTGGTCTCTTTACATAATCCCACATTTCTCAAAGGCCAATTTGTTCATTATTCTTTATTTTTTTTCTTTATTTTTTGTCTGAGTTATTTCAGAGATCCAGTTTTGAAGCTCTTAGATTCTTTTGTCAGCTTGGTCAATTCTGCTGTTAATACTTGTGATTGCATTACGAAATTATTCTTGTGTGTTTTTCAGTTCTATCAGATCAGTTTGGTTCTTTCTTATAATGGTGATTTTTTTATATTTTTTCCTGTATTCCTTAGGTTTCCTGGATTGAGTTTTGACTATCTGCTCTATGTCAATGATCTTCATTCCTACCCATATTTTGAATTCTATTTCTGACATTTCAGCCAATTTAGCCTTGTTAAGAACCATTTCTGTGGAACAAGTGTGGTTGTTTGGAGCTAAAAAGACATGCTGGCTTTTTGAGTTGCCAGAGTTCTTGCACTGTTTCTTTCTCATTTGTGTGGGCTGATGTATTCTCAATCTTTGACACTGCTGTCCTTTGGATGGAATTTTTTGCTTTTTTCTTCTTTGATGTTCTTGGGGGTTTGATTTATAAGACAATGTGGATTCAGTTGACTGGCTTCAATTCTAGTCCACTCTTGGATCTTGGAGAATCCCTCTCTGATTAGTATCTCTATGTATACATTTCTTTTGTTGGGTTTTCTGTTTCACAGGGCTCCATAAGGCAGGGACAGTTAGCAGACAAGCTATATCTTTGCCAAGTTGGCCGTAATCTGCTATCTGTCTGCTTCCTGACAAACATGGGGCTGCACCTGTCTGCAGATTTCAGGTAGAAGTGGGACTGCTGGTTTGGAAGATCTAACATGTGTCGCCTATCTGGTTATGAGAGGCAGGGGTGGGTGGAGTTGCCCACCTTGCCATCCGAGTGTTTCAATGGCAACAAGAGGATGCACCTCCTGGCAAATTCAGGCAGAAGTAGGACCACTGGGCCAGAAGCAATAGCAGGTGTGGTGGCTCACCTGGCTACCAGCACGGGGTGGGGGTGGGCATGGGGATAACTTGCCCTGCCATCCAGATGCTTCCTGGGACAGTGGAATGCTGTCCTCATTAGCTGAGTTCCCACAAAAGCAGGACCCTGGCCCAGAGGTTCTAATTGGCATTTTCTGCCTTACTACCCGTGGCAGGAATGGGTGGAATTGTGTGCTGTGCCATCCAGGTGTTTTCTGGGACTACAGGAAGCTGTGCCCTCCAGTTGAGTTCTCACAGAAGCAGAACCAATGAGCTGGAAACTCTAGCAAGCGTTGCCTGCCAGGGTGTCAGTTGTGGGGATGCCTTGGGTCACCTACCCTGCCATCTGGGTGTTTCCTGGGGATAGAGGAGACTGCACCCACTAGCTGAGTTCACACAGAAGCAGGGCAACTGGGCCAGAAGCTCTAGCAGGTGCTGCCTGCCTGGCTACCAGTGGTAGGGGCAGGTGGGGTCATGTGCCCTGCCATCTGGGTGTTTCCTGGGACAACAAGAAGCTGCAGCCTCCAGCCGAGTTCACACAGAAGTGGGGCCACTGGGCCAACAGCTTTAACAAACATTGCCTGCCTGGCTACCAGTGGTGGAGGTGGGTAGGGTCATGTGCTCTGCCATCTGGGTGTTTTTGAAGACAACAAGAGGCTGTGCCCTCCAACTGAGTTTATACAAAACAGGACTGCTGGACTCGAAGCTCTAGCAAGTGTTGCCTGCTTGGCTGCCAGTGGTGAGGATTGGTGGAGTCGCTGGTTGAGTTCAGATAGAAGCAAGATGGCTGGGCCAGAAGTATGCACTAAGTGCTGTCTGGTAAGCTGAGGTAGAGCAATCTCACTGCTCCCAGGCACTACAACTGCAGCTTCTACTGGGGCTATGGCACCAGTGCTGTTCCCCTCTATTTCTCAAGGTTCATAGTGGTCTCCTTGGACGCAATAGTTGCCCCAACAAAATGTCCAGGTGGCTCTCTGTCTCATTCTAGAAGCATGGTATGGAGTTGTGGGGTGGCCAGTGGGATTCTCCTGTTTCCAGTCTTGCACAGATCCCTGTGGTAAGCATGAATTGCTCTAAGGGCTCTCACTCACTCACCCTTTTCTGTGTAGGAAAGGTTCCCCTGCCTCCACACTGAACCCAGATAGGCTGGCGCCCAGCTTTGCTCCTCTCTATTCTCTGTGTTCCCCTGCTGCCTAGATGGATCCCAGTGTGGTTTCTCAGATGATTGGCCTGCAGGGTTAGTGTTCACCAGGCCTACCCCCAACACCTTTTTTTTTTTTTTTTTTTTTTTGGACAGGGTCTCACTCTGGCACCCAGGCTGGAGTGTAGTGGCATAATCTCAGCTCACTACAGCCTCTGCCTCCCAGGTGCAAGCCATTTTCCTGCCTCAGACTCTTGAATAGCTGGGATTACAGGTGCCTCCAACTATGCTGGGCAATTTTTGTATTTTTGTATTTTTAGTAGAGACAGGGTTTCACCATGTTGGCCAGGCTGGTCTTGAACTAGAGACCAAGTGATCCATCCACCTTGGCTTCCCAGGCATTAGCCACCATGCCTGGCCTGGCCAGCCCTTTTGTTTCCTCTCCAAGAGAGCTGCACAGATGAGCTGCTTCTAGTCTGCCATCTTGGCCCTGCCATTTTGGCCCCGCCCTCTGGTAGTAATTATTATAGTCATTTACGTGATTCATCAAATTGATGAAAATATTGAGGCTCATAGAGGGTAGAGTACTTGACAATGTTACACAGTTAGTGAGGAGCTGAGCGAACACCTATAGGCCAGTTCCTGAAATATAAATTCAATATTGTCTCCTTTGGCAGAGTTATTAATAGAGTCCTCAATAATTATTCTATGTTATCTGAGAGCATGAAAATGGGCATGAAGCTTCCCCAACAGCCAATTAAATTTCTAGCACAGAAGGATGAAGAAAATCGAACACTGAATAATTTCATAGGGTTGCTCTTTGCATTTCTCTGATCATATATTTCTCTTCAATCCCTTTCTCAAAGGTTCTGAAGTTCAAGTGCTCTATGGCAGCATACAAATCAGTGAAATTTAAATCATCAAAGCTTGGTTGGACTCTATTCTAGCATGGAATAGCTTTACTCATTAGAGTTAACTTGAAATGCAAGTGACCGATACACCAATATAGCAGTGACTGGAATAATATAGCAGTTTATTTCCACTTAATAGTTTTATATAAATGTAGACCTCTCTATATATGTTTTTTTCTATCTCTCCAGAATTTTCTTTCTTGTTTGCTGCATTTGTAGCTCTCAGTGGTTTGAAATATATGTCTTAAAATTTCATCTCACTGTTTTAGTTTTTCTTAAAGTTTGGTCTATCTCAACTGGAAATGAAAACATCGTAAAGATTTGTTTTAAATCAGCATAATGTATTAGAACCAAATAAAGGAATAAAGGTGGAAAAGTGGGTAAGATGGAGGGAAGCAAGGAAGAAAGGAGAAGAAAGAGAAAAAGAAAAGATAGGAAAGGATATTGAATGGCTTTAGAACACCTACATTCAGGAAACTTGGAAGTTGTAATGAAAAGTGTTTGAAAAACACTTTAAAACATAGCTCCTTGCCATTTATTTATATTTTGACGTGAATACTAAATCATGCTTCACAACTTATGGAAGGGATCTCTAGAAAACTCAGAGATCCCTTCACCTCTCTTCCCTTCACCTAAAGTTATCTTCCAATTGGCTGACATGGAATATATTATGAATCTAGTCTATCGAATTGTATCCATAGTCTACCATTAGTGTCTTTTAAAGTTCTTGGACCAAATTAACTCGGACCATAAAAGTAAAGGAAAATTTTCCAAACCTAACATACTAGGGGAAGAAATTGTCCTACTAAACAGGTATTTGGGATGCACCTAAATTATTTTAAATTTAAGTTTATATAAAATTAGATGCAACACATAATTATTTACCTTCTTGCATTGTAGGCAGTAGGCATAATGTAACATTATTCCTGAATCATTATTTATCTTCACTTGTAATATAGCAATGCTTTCAGAAGCTCCTGAAATATATAAGCTATACCTCCCTAAGGGAAAGAGCCATATACAGATTTTTAAAATTCTGTTTGACTGTGTATTTAACATTTTCTCTCTTCTTCCCTATTGGCAGGTATATTTTTGTAGTATCATTAGTAAATTTTGAACCATTCAATGAGGCATGCTTATTGATGCATGCTCTAGGATGTCTACTTTTTGTTCACTCATAAATGATTCAGACTTTTCTTCTTTCCCAGGCTTATTTGCATTCTGTGTGTTCAAAATTGCTGGATAACTGAACTCCAATTTGCTTAAAAAGTCTAGAAGTTAAATAATGGAAGGTTGGATCATGATTTCATGGCAGATCAGGTGAATTTTGTCATTATTACCAATAAGACAAACTTTCACTTCTTTGTCACTCTGTGCCTGACAAGTTGATCACTTCTTTTTTTGCTATATTCTTAATTATCCGTTGCCTTTCTCTTTCACAGAAATGTTAAATAGCTTTTTATGCCAGCCAACTCTTGATTAAAAGTCATTAAGATATGTTTAATGAATAACACAATGTCTGAGTTTAATTAAGTTTTAAAAAACACCTGTTTCCAAACTTACATAGGACAAAGTATTTTGTCAGTAGGAGAGGAGAATGCCTCTGTGTACTTGGAAACAGATGGCTTGGTGGCATAACTTAATTCCGAATTTAATGTTAAGTTTTGATTAATTAAAGGAGTTTTGTTTGGATAATAAATTATTCCTCTCAAATTATAGGTTAAGGTTTGAAACAGCTTGCTGATCATTTGTCTCTTCAAAGTACAGAGTTGTTAAGATCCAAATTAACTGCCATATGCTGGATTTCTTTGTTTTGAAAGTGTTAAAAATGTATTTCAGTAGATAAATGGCCTGGTCAAGGACTCTGGGGGGAGTTAGTCAATGTTATTTGAGGATGTTCGTGCTCTCTCATCTATCTCAGAAGAAAGAATGATCCTATTACAATAGGGTGACAACCAGGGACATACTAATAAAAAAAGTGGTGTAGGTTCTATAAGGAATCTTTTCTCTGGTTATCTGTAGGGTGAACAATAGTCACTAGAACAATGGTAAATCAAGCACCAAGTTCTTGAAAGGGTGGTAAATAATCAATTCCATCTGCTCCTTAAGATGAACTGGGTTACTACTGTCACAATTTAGCATCATTTTCTGCTCTGCATCTTCACACCTGGATCAGATTGTTTCCCATTTCCACTGATAGCTTGACACCATTGAAGCAATAGTGTGGCACTTGCTACGAATAGCACCAGACTCAGAGAATGGCAGAAGGATTAGGAGTTAGTATATTCTCCTAAGTCAGTCTGTATATATAGGCTTCCCATTCATTTCTAGGAAATGGAGAGAGAAAAATTACAGCACGCCAAAGAGGACTTATTCAAGAAGACCTGTCCATGAAACACAATTCCAGATGGGTAACACAGAACAAAGAGCCTCAAATAGCATTAACGACATTTGTTGAGCTGCAAAAGGAAGTAAAAGGTCAAGAAAGGTGTGAGTTTAAAGTATTATGTTCCTTTTTTTCCAGTCATTTTAGCCCATGGAAACTTTTCACACTTTACTTTTGTGAAGAATAGCATTTGTGATTCACATGACCTCATGCGCTGATCTTGTTTGGTCACAATGAAAGTGTCCCTGACCTATAGCCGGTTTCTTTAGGAACAAAGTTTTCAGAAACACTAATCTGCTTCTCTGGTCAAATCTTCCACGAGCCAACAGACTGCCCAGAAATGTCTGCTGCCAGCCACCAAATACTGAAAACAGGGCTTCTAGTGCCATCACATGGCCCAAATAGGAATTAAACAATTGTTAGTGTCTATTCAGCACTCACTCTTTGTCATTATTTTAAGCACATATAACCCCCACAACAACCATATGAACTCTGCATCATTATTATGCCATAATACAGATTTGGAAGCAAATGCACAGACAGGTTAAGTATCTTTATTATACTGATTTGATGGAAATATCAGATGTGTGGAAGTTGGGGGATGATACGGTAGAGATAGGCATATTGACAACAGGAGAAGTCACAGCTGACAGTCTGATATAATGGAAGGGCATGTAAAAACCAAGAATAATCCTCTATTTCCATTGTCCCTGTTCTTCCCAGTTTCCTTTTCCTTTCTTCACACTGAAGAGTGTTTGAGAGGTGCCTGAGGGCTTGGAGATCAGTAATAAGAGGTGAACAGAGGAGATATTCCAAGACACAGTGACAATGTGCTTACCAGTGGCCAAGGATGTGGGTAGGTTAGGAGATGCCACATGGAAGCATTCTGGCTGTGTGCTCACTAGCACCCAAGGATATGGCATTTGAGGGTAGAGGAAGCTACACAAAGCACTTTGGCAGTCTAGGTTACAAGGTGCTAAAGGGGATGGGTGCAGAGGTAGCAGATGAAAGGGGAGCACAGTTGTAAGACTGATAATATTGAACAAATAAGTGTATAAAAAATACACTATGGATAGTGAAAGCCAAGTTTCTAACTGGAGAAAGTAATTCAAAATACTGAAAAGGTAGAAAGAAATATGTCCATTGATTTGTCAGAATATAATTAGAGTTATGGTTATTAACCTATATGAGACATATACATATATATGCATGTATATATGTGTGTGTGTGTATATATATACACACACTTATGTACGTGAAAATTTCTGAATATACATACTTATATGTATGCATACATATATGTTCATATATTACATTCCTTGATCTTCCAGAAAACCTAGAAATAATGAAAGTGAAGGCATCTCACTAGAAATGAACATACGCAGCACCCAGATGTTGATATCTAAATATCACCAGGGGTCTTTAAATAAATATTTTTGAAATGCTACATTCAGGGGCTCTGAGAAAAAAATAAGATGGGCCTACAATATATTGTGGTAAATCCTAAAAGAACATTGGCAACATGTCAAGAGGCCACAAGAGCTAGCTTGAAGGGACTCCTTCTGGACAAACATGGTACAATTAGAACATCAAAGTAAATAGTTATAGTGATGGATTGCACCACATTGAGTAAAATAGAAATCCATGAGTTCATACTGATATAAATGAATGTATGAATAAATGTATAGTTGATGGTGAGAGTGGAAAACTCTTCCTTGTGGTAGAATGCCCATAATAGATGTAGGTGGAAAAAGAAATTGAACATCAGAGTTTAGCACTCATTATGTTGCTAGTTGTTTCATGTAATAGTCAATAATTGAGGCTAAAGCTAATAAGCAAAGGTTTAATGAAGAACAGGGCATTGGCATACTCTGGAAAAATATTTATTGATTACCAAAAATATTGTGAATTTACAGTGAGGCAGACATTATGGGACCAGGCATTTATGGTTAACATCATTAGTGGTGGGATGGACAGATATTGCCTGTCCCTGATATGATGCTATAAAGAAGACCTCAAAATTATTTTTAAAAATCATTTAAAGTGTTATGGGTCTGATTATGAGGTGACACTGGACAGACGCAATTAAGGATCATCCTACAAAATATAAGATGTATAGATTTTAAATCTATCCAGGATATTAAATACAGAGAAAGACTAATAAACATGTAGTTTGGAGAAGACTGAATTGACACAGCAATTAAGTTAATGGGTATTCCTAGATGACATTCTGGACCAGAAAGAAAGTGTCATATCAGCATTGATTTTCTGATTTGGAAGTGTTTATAGTAGTTAGATAGGAGACATTATTTGGTTGAAATAAGCACTGAAGCATTTAGGGGTGTTGGAGATATCCTATCTGCAGCTTGCTTTTAAACAGTTGAAAACAAAAGACTGATGATGACATACATACGTGTTTGTGTGTGGAGAGAGATATAAGGAGGCTATAGAGCAAATGAAGTAGAAAAGAATTTTAACAGTGGGGTTATCTGAGTGGATTGAAAAGGTGTCCTTGCACTGCCCAGTGCTCCCCTCTTATCTGCAGCTTTCCCTTCGTGGTTTCAGTTACCTGAGGTCAACCATGGTTTGAAAATATTAAATGGAAAATCCCAGAAATAAACAACTTGTAAGTTTTAAATTGTATGCCATTCTGAATATCCTGATGAAATCTCAACCATCCCACTGTGTCCATT
This sequence comes from Pan paniscus, assembly GCF_029289425.2. NCBI lineage: Eukaryota > Metazoa > Chordata > Mammalia > Primates > Hominidae > Pan > Pan paniscus. The sequence continues at coordinate 60,971,001 of NC_073266.2, forward strand.
TATTATCCCTTAGTCCGGCATGTTTATGCTATCTGCACCACCCACCTGTTAATTAATAGCTATCTGGGTTATCAGATTAATTGCTGGTATATCACAGGCCTTGGGTTCAAGTAACCCTTATTTTACTTAATAATCCCAGCACTCCAATTGTTAGACTAATTTTAGTATCCAGTGTGTGCATTGATGGTCTTACTGTGGCATGGAGGCCAAGTTCTCTATCCCTTGCAGAACCCCGAATGCTTCAAACAGAACATTCTCCCCATCTCTTTTGGAGTTTAATCTATATAATAACGCTACCTGGTAGATGCAAATGATATTTTCTACTCATTTTCATCGATAAAGAACCTGACATAGATTAAGTAAATAAAGTAACGTCTCAGGCTAAAAGACTCGTTAAGGAATAAATCAAGGCATCAAGTCACTTATATGTTAGTGCAGCATTTTTCCAGTAGGAAACAGTGCTCTGAATTTTGGAAGTAAACAGTGTCCATACAAAATTGGTCATACATGTATTTTGGGCACTGTCATCCAAAAGATTTGTGGATATGCAGGCAAGGTGTTTACATCATACTTATTTAGGTGCCCCCACCTCCACCCCACAGCAGAAGACAATTTTTCCAGGTCCCTCCAGCTGGAACAATTTCTCAACTGATTCCAGTAGGGAAAAGGCAAAATAGAATTCAGCTCATTATGTAAATCAATCATGTTTCGTCTCATGTTTATTTATCCAATGCTAGCTCGATCTGCTAAATCAAGTTAGTAGCGAGATCCTCTGAATCCTCCATTGACTTTACTCAGGCATATTGGGTGGTAGTCTGGTCATATTTTACACCCTCTGCTTCATATGTCTAAGGCTCAGGTTTATAATTCTAACTTTAATGGCCCAAGACCTGAGCTGTAAGGTGAAATCCTTTATATTGTTCATAATGTTCTGTTTAGTAACAAATGATGTTTAGAGATATTGGTACATTTTACAGTCATGAAAATAACACAAGATTTTCTCCAACAATCATCTTCCTTTTAAATTGTTTTAATTCACATTTTCTCCATAGATGCTCGTGAAGTCTCTATGATGTAGGTAAACACATTTAAATTTTATTATGCTTTATTGATTAGGAAATTAAGAGGCAAGATCAAGGATTATAAAACATTTTCTCATAGACCCAAAATTAGAACTCAAGTTTCTGAATTCTTATCTTGTTGCATTTATAACACAGCACAAGGATAGAGCTCAACTCTTACTTATTTTATTAATAACAATTGGTTGTTTGAAATCTGTTAGGTTATAAGTGTATATAACTATGCTGTTTGAGAGATAGACTAATAGATGGGCAGTGTGATAAAGGGCTACACAAGAGATGTGCAGAGGGTTGGGGTAAGACAAAATCTGGGGAGCTGACCTAGTTTCAGGGAAGACCATTATAAGATTAGGTAGTCTTTCTATAATCTGGAAATAAGTTAATCAGGCAAAAAGGATGCGTAAAAAATGGGATCCCAGGAATGCATGCCAGTTTACCCAATAGGCAAGTAAAGTACAGGTTGTTATGTACAGGTTGTATATTAATCTGTTTTCTCACTGCTGATAAAGACATACCGCAGACTGGGCAATTTACAAAAGAAAGACGTTTAATTGGACTTACAGTTCCACATGGCTGGGGAAGCCTCACAATCATGGCAGAAGGCAAAGAGGAGCAAGTCACGTCTTACATGGATGGTGGCAGGCAAAGAGAGAGCTTGTGTAGGGCAACTCAGTTTTTTTTTTTTAAACCATCAGATCTCATGAGATTCATTCACTGTCACAAGAGCAGTGCAGGAAAGGCCGGCTTCCATAATTCAATCACCTCCCACAGGGTTCCTCCCACAATATGTGGGCATGTGGGAGTTACAATTCAAGATGATGGGTGGGGACACAGCCAAATTGTATCAGGTTGTTTCTCTGCTTTAGAAAAGCAGAGATCTAAAAACAATCAGAAACAAGTATAAAGAATTTGATATTCAAAATATCTGACTGTCTACCACAGGAAAAATTACTTTATTCTGTTTTCTTACACTTACTTAATGATTTAATATTATGTTTATTTTGAATAACATGAAAGTAGAAGAATATCATGTCTTTCCAGTAATTAGCCACTGGCATTCTCAATCCCATCTTTTTCAGGGGAGAGAAACAGTATATGGACATTGAGAATCATAAGTTTAGTCTGGCTTAAGTATACTCAGGTAACCAGAGTAATGGCAAAGGTGTAAGCAACTCCTTGTTAGCATTCTCTATATCCAACAACATTTTGTGGTGTGGAAGGGGTTCAGAATTTGTCCTAAGAGCACTGTTGAATCCTAGAAGCAGCATAGCATAGCATGATAAGAGCTTGAAGTCTGAAGTGTGAATCTTCCTTTGCCACTTACTAGCCAGGACCCAGGACAAGCTTTTTAGTCTTTTGGTGCCAGTTTCCTCATCTCAATTGTGAAGATTCAATGTCTAAAGACTCCACTTAATAAGTGGTAAATAAGCATTGCTTATCACTGTTTGGAGAGTTTAATGAGGTGAATGGCATGATCAGATTTGCATCTTAGTAGTATTTATCTAGCTGGCAGTGGGCAGAATAGTATATGTGACTAGAGTCAGAAAGATGAATGAGGACAAAGATGCAAGCATGATAGTGGCATCCAGAATTCACTGAATGGAGGAGAGTTGGAAAGAAAAGAGTGAGTTTCTCTAATAGACATGATAGGGAAGGTAGGGTTCAGCGGGACATCAACATTAACTCCCAAATAGATGAAAATGTATTGTGGGGTCCAGTCTTCGAATGGTCTTGGAATATGAATTAGGAAACCAAGACATAATTCCAGGTCTCCGTGGCTTTATTTGTGCCTGCAGCAAATCTGTTAATTGTGTGGATTTTAGACCCCTGGCTCTCATTATCTGAAAACTAGGGACTAGTCTCAATTGTGACTAAGGTGCTTTCAGCTTCAGCATTTGGTAGTTATAATGCTAATACATGATCAACATCTACTAAAAATTAACAACAAGCAAGGTACTTTCTCTGTGGAGCTGAAGTCTACGAGTATGAAAAGAGCCTTTAAACATAGAAGTGCATCTTGCATTTGTTTTTCCATTAGCCTTGATTGCTGTTTTTTTGCTTTTATTCAGCAAGATGTAGAAGCTTCCAAGTAAATTTTAATCTAGTCCATTTTTGAAGCCAAACTAACATTTTCTATAGACTTACTATTCTGAATGAAGGGAAAATGAGTTTATCTAAAGCTCTTATCTTTAAATATTCATTGTAGAATCAAACTTATGAAAACTCTTCAAAATTAATAATTATGATTGCATTAATAAAAGGAGAGTTAGAAAACAGTTTGCAAAATTTTGAGTTTAGAAAGCATTTGCATGTTTAACATTGAGAAGTAAAGAGCAATTGATGGTAGCTCATTTAAGGATGGTAGTACATGATCTATTATAACTGGTTTTCATGAAAATCAAATGATTGAACGTATTTAAAATGATGTGTCTTTTTAAATTATATATGCTACAAGGTATCAGTGGAGGGCTTCTTTAACTTCCAGTGATAGTAGCAGATTTTTACTTGGGATTTCTGCATTGATTTCATGTTTAAAATTCTAGAAAACTATTATTTTTAAAAATGGCAAAAACCACAATTACTTTTGCAACAACCCAATAAATAGACAGCAGCCCAAGGTATTGTCCTGTGTTAAATTTATTTTCCTCACACATTCCAATAACTGACATTTCCCTTGTATTAACAAAATGAAAATGTCTTGTGGGAAATTATGTTATTTTAAGCCTTATTCTCAATGTCTTTAAGTAGATAATCAGACCAATGCCATGAGACAGACAGCAGTAATGGATGCTTGGGGCTATCATAGAAATTAGGAAAGGAAAACTTTAAAAAAATTTTTGGTGAGAAGTTGGTAGTGTGAGGAAAGTTGGTATTGAAATTCGGAGAAAAGAGGGAGATGGTCTAGAAGGGTGTCAGAATTAGACTTGGGAGAATAATGGAAGCAAACTGAGGATACCAACTTGGCCTAGATTTGTGGTGACTTCTGGTGGAAACTTTTGAATTTCTTTTAACTGAGATAAAGATTAGTTTGAAAAACCTTCGAGACTTAGCTTTCTGAGTTCAACTCTATTTTGTTTACCATGTAACAAGAGATAATGCAGAACAGAGGACAAAGAATAATCTAGATTTGTATGAAAATTTTATTTTCATTTTCAACCAGGATATAGCTATTATGTAGCCATAAGCTCAGGTGAGCAATTCAGATCATTTTATATTTTATATAATGGATTGTGCATGACCATTGTCATTACTGGCAAGGACAATAAGAACCTCAAACACTATAGGAATTTCCCGGCTTCTCATGGCCTGAAATGTAATCCAGCTTTAAGAGATACCAACAGTGGTTGCAGAGTCACACAGGTTACCTCAGGTCAGCACCATCCAGGCTGAACAAGCCCCTTAGATAGTCTTATCCAGTGTCATGCTTGGGCTACCCATAGTCTTCCACTTGCTTTCCTTAATGCCAGTTGACCTGTGTACATTTCGGCCTCCTTAGCAGAGCTACCAGGAAGAAGAGAATAGATCTTTCTTCACACCTACCCCTCTATCAGCCCCAGGTGTCTCTTCCAGTTTAGGAGAAATAGTCCATTTTGTTTACTTCAGGGCAGTCTGTCCATAACTGAGAATCCCTTAATTTCTCTAAAATTTTTTGACTTTTTAAAACCCAAAACAGGTGACTTTAACTTTCTATTTTGCCATCTGCTTCTCTTTGAGAGAAAGTACAGGCATGCATTGACTTCAATAGGAAAATAGCAAGGGAAAAACCATGAGAGAAAACATACTCTGCCACCCATGGTGCCTACATACATAAAAACAATGTGAATCCAAATAAACCGAAAACAGTACCAAACCCCATCAACCAGTAGGTGGAGCTGTAACCTATCAAATAATAATGGCTGAAGCTTTTTGAATAAAAACAGACTGAACATTATGTAGAATTACTATGTTCCAGACACAGGTCCAAAGGCTTTACATGTGTTAACTCACTTAATAAACCAACATACCATGTTTATCAAGTAATGTTCTTATGCCCATTTTAGAGAAGAGCAAATCAAGGTTCAGGAAGGTTGAATAACTTGCCCAGGGTCACACAGCTTATAAGTGGAGGTGCTCTATCCGTGCCCAGGTAGTCTGCCTCAAGGGTCCTGCTTCTAAAAATAGAACATACTGCCTCTTTACCTATGGTAGAAGAGTTTATCTTTCTTCCCTTTTCATTTATCCATTTTATAAATGGTAAATAATTAAATATATATATATATATATCTTTAAGTCCTTTTCCATGTGTTAACCTTCAGATAAAATAGAAACAAATTTTTTTCCCTTTCTTGGCACTCTGACAATGTTTTTTTTAAATAAATGAGCCATATCTGTTCATACTTCCAACTCTGGCTCATGCAGTTCTCTCCATCATAAACCACCCTTTAGTCTTTCCCATTAATAATATACTGGTCCTTCAAGTACAGCTCCATATGGCCCACATTCTATAAGGTGAATCTCTTTTCACTCCAGAGTACTCACTCTCATATTAGTTTTCTTACACTTCTGTTATACCAATTATCATTTTCAATTTGTAATATATGTAGTTCTATGCCTGGTCTGGCACAATGTCCATTTCCGTAAGGGATGTAGCATATTTTCACTTTATATCCCAGAACCTAACATTGTGTTAGCAAACTCAATGCACTTTTTTAATGAATGAGCTATTTTTACAGGAATTTGTAGAAAATGTAGAAAAAGAAGAAAAAAAGTCAGTGTCTTCCACTGTTAAAGTTGTTGATTTTGAAAGATGTTTGTGGCACATGTTTTGAAATTTATACTCTCCTTGTCATTTCTCAAATAGAAACAGCTGTTCCTTAAGTTTAAGACAGAAACTTGGTCTGAAAAGTGACACACGCTCTGTTTCTGCAGATGTCTCCAAAAACAGAAGTTGTTGCACCTGACAGTGAATATTAAAGGTTTGGCCTGCTTTATCTCTCGCTTTCACAATGAATCATATCTCAATAAATTCTGTCTCACCAAATAATGATCTCATCTCTACTTTGTAAATACCATTTTCTTCAAAAGATTGCTTCCAGTGAATTACTGACATAGAAAGTAGGGGAGGATAAAAGGTCATACAGTCTGTCTGTCTTACTGGAGACTACAGCCCTCCAACTTTAAATGAAATGATCTAAGTAGGTAACTGAAAAAGTAGCCCAACTCAATCCTTCAGCTCCTGTTGAGTTAGTAGGTTTTATTCAAACAGGTCTTGGCTGAGTTTTCCTTTCAGTCAGCAAGCACAGACTAACTCATTGCCTCCAAATGCTGATATATAACTGCTTTATTTGGTAGTTTCCATTTTAGCTGCAAGTACCACCCTCCATTTTTAGTTGCAAATGCCATCACTGTTTAATCATAACAAAGTTTTTGATACACAAATGTTGGAGGCAATGACAATACTATTAATAAGTTGATCTGTGTATTTGGAAACTATTTCTGCTCAGATTCTACTTCCAAAGCAGGATTACTTCAAAACAGAAAAAACATTATTTAGCTTTCAACTACATCCCAAGGAACAGGTTTCATCAGAGATCACAATTAATTTTGTACATGTTCATCATTAAGAAAACTAGAATGTGATGTATTAATAATGGAGATTCTGTATTTATTTTTAAGATACTTCAGTTTCATGCTTATTGTACTCACTTCCCCAGCTCTTAATACAGTCACCAATGGCCTCCATAAAACTAAATCAAATGGACATTAATCTAAACCTTATTTGATCTCAGTAGCATTTGATACTCTTAACCACTTCTTCCACCCTGAGTTATTCTCTCTTCTTGCTCTCTGTGATAACCCATCTTGTTTCTATTTTTATGATCTTATACGGAGCCCTGAAGTTATTTCAACTTTTATAGGCCTGATAGAGGAGAATAAAATAACAGAGAATCTCAGAAGGATCCTCCTGTCTTCTTATTTCATACTTTCTTTCTGGGCTATCTCATCACGTTCGTGCCCTCTTCAATTGCTAGTGATATGCCTTTTATTTTCAAATTTTTATATATGTATTGTCATATCCATCCTTTGAGATCCGGATTCATGTATTTATCTTCCTACTCAATTTCCCTACTGTTTCCAGATACCTCAAAATTTTATCTCACAAAAGTGAACATATGCTCTTGGGCATCTATCAAGACTGTTTTTGGTATCTATGGATCAGGAAACAAAACCTCTACTTTTTTTGCAAACCAGAAAGCTAGGGATGACTGTAAGCATCTCTCAGTCTTTATCTGCCCCTCTCCCTATTTAATAATGAAAAGATTATTACTTATTACCTAAACATCTCTTGAATCTAACTGCTTGTCTTCACCTCATTTTGACACCCTAATAAACTCCAAACCTTTCTTATTTGAGTTGCTCTAAGAGCTTCCTAATGTGACTTCCAACATCACATCTATCTTTTCACTAACCATCCACACAGAATTATATTTTAAAATTACAGATCTGATCATGCGGCACCTCTGATTGCACTCCCCAATAAAGTCCTGTTACTTTAAGAATAAAGACCTCAATCCTTCACGGCCAGGTTCCTTTTGGTCCGGCCCTTGCCTTTTCCCACCTCACCTTATGCTCCTTTTTCATGCGCCCTCAGTGTTTCAGCCTCACTAGTTTTTCTTCAGATTCTCAAATATGCCTAACTCCCTCCCACTACAGGGTCTCACTCATGTTATTCCCTCTGATGCAAGACTCTTCCTGGTTTCCTCTTTACCTGGTTGACTCCTACACTAAGGACAGTTCTAATGCCACTTTCTTAAGAATATACTTGCTGAGCCTACAAATCATGTCATTTCCCGTAGTCATAATCTTCCATAGAACATTTGAAAACATTTAAAAAATAAGTCTGTGTAATGAATTGTTTTCTACTGTGTATTCTGGTAGAATGTAAGCTCTACGTGGAAAGAGCCCATCCTTGTGTTTACGACAATATCACTCACAGCTCACACAGCACCTGCCTGGAGTAGGTGCTCAGGAAATACTTGTTGACTGTTGAGTGAATTACAAGTCCGTCAGTAAGCTTACTTGGGGCACTCACTATTAAGAGAAGGGATTGTCAGGTGAGCAAAGAAGATGTAATGGGACAGGAAGATGTGGGACAGGAATTCAAAACACCTTCATCTTGAGGAAATGTCACCTGCAGTTCAGTTTTCATTCTCCAAAGTCCCTTCCTAGCTTTTACATCCCAGCCTTCTTACCATGATTTATACTACTTTCTTGGGAAAAATATCTTTAAATTTCTTTCATGTATTATTTTTCTTTTATGTTTTTCTTGCCATATTTTCCTCCTTCTTGAAGAATCTAGATAATTATTTGAACTGATAAAGTTTTCTAGGGGTTGGCATAATATAAGACACCCTAATTTATCTTAATCACCTTACTGGTATTCTGTTATGGTCAGCATTCCTGGCTCATTCAATTATTATGTGCTTATTTTAAAGGAATTGTTATGATAATGTTAAACAAAATGAGTTTCACGTTCACTTCTTATTACTTTGTCATTTCAATGTATCTTACCCCAACACACTTATCTCCCCCTGTTGGGTAATCTGAAAGTCAGGACACTTGTGGTTGCCTGTATAAAGTGTGATCCAAATTGACCCAATAAAGAGATAATTTATTGGTTTGCATAACTGAAATGTCTAGGGAGAGAACTGGTTCTGCTATCACTGTACTGTTGGAATCAGATGATGTTTTCAGGGCTCAATTTATTCTCTATCTCTGGCTCTGCCTTCTGCTATGTTGGCGTCAGTCTCAGGTCCACCTGGTAGCAAGATGATGGGAACAGGTCCAGCTCATACATCCATTCAAGTTTACATTCAGCAGGAGATTCAATCTACTCCTCCAACGGCTCAAACAAATACAATTAATAATGATGTATTGTTCTTGAAAAATGCTAAGCAAGCGGATAAGTGCTCTCAACCCAAAAGTGATAATTCTGTGAGGTAATGTATTTGTTAATTAGCTAGAGAAAACCATTCCCCTTTTTATATATACACACACATATATGTGTGTATATAATATATATGTGTGTATATATGTGTGTGCATGTGTAAACATACACACACACTTAAAAACATCATCTTGTACAAGATAAATACATACAATTTTACATGGCAATTGAAACATAAATAAATAAAGTTTGAAAAAAAGGACTTGCATTGAAGCTTCAAAGTTCTGATTGGCCTAGTAAAGAGCACATATCCATTGGCAAGCCACCCAGATTGGGGATAGAATGAGCTGATAGGTTCACATTCATTGCTCATATGTTCCGCTCCTGAGGCTGGAGTTATAGTCAGCTTCCTAGGAACTGCACATCCTGAGAGTGAGGGAGGAGGCAGAAGCCCTAAACAGATATGGTAACTGTTTCTCAGTGTGTGATTGGATATTTTATACCTCAAAATACAACAAATACCTACTATATTTACTTCCTGTTGCATTTTCCAGATATACAAATTCTGTCTGTACATAAGAAATATTGAATAAATTAATAATCATTAGTGGCTTATTAATAAATCATTAATGGTTTATTGCCTCTAGAATTGCAAGTTTATGTGCCAAATCTATGTAGCCATATGTCAGAGGGAAATTTAGTCTTTTTATAAGATCCTAAATAAAATAAATGGTTATTTTTAAGACTAAGTAAAAGATACAGAATTCCAAAGACCAATATGTGAAAAAGCAGTATTTTCAAAGAAGAAATTTGTATTAACTTAATAATATATTCATAAATAATAATTAAATATCATATACTGTCTCAGCCCTGTGCTACTAGGCATTTTTTGTTCAGTTATTTTGAAAATAAAAATGGCCATAAGCCTGTGCTCCCATCATCTTAGAAACAGTGGAAAAAGGATAGGTAGTCATTGGTTAAGTTCATGGGAAATGGCATGAATATTGTATAGTGTCCTCAGTTTATAAATGACCTTTTTCCCTCTGGTATCATGTATATTTCTCTCTATTAAAGAGTTTGAGAAAGACAAACATGGGCTTACCTGCTACAATTTCTAACTGCAATAAATGTGGGTGCTAGTTATGAGTTCAGATTCAGTAAAGGGAGAAGGTAGGCATTTACTCTTCTCCCTCAGGACGTAAAGAGACATTTTGTATATTAAATTGTGTTTCCAAGACTAACAGCACCTGCCAAAATTGCACATTTGTAACCAGGAAGTAGCCCACTCTTCTACGAGAGCCAGTTTCAATATGTAATTAGAATTCTGCTTCCTCAACTCCGTAGTCTATCACTAGAAGTATTTCTAGCTGCATATTGCAAACACAATTCTGTTTAGTATACGTGGCTTTCTTGAATGTTTTGTTCTGGGAACCATTTACCATTGATTTGTGTCCAGGTGCATTTATCATGTTAGCCCAGCACAGTAATTAAATGGCTAAAGTCGTGCTGTGTATGAATACACTGTGCTCATTATTACCATTTTACTTAATTCAGCATCATCTGTAGACTTCTAAATATTGCTCCTACATCATAATCTGGTACATCCTCAATAACAATCTTGCAATGTAAATGTCTTTCATTTCCAGCTGTGATTTTTGCTCCTAAAGTTTCATCAATTGTAGATCACAATGTAGATATGTGTAGTAATGAAATTGCAATGCTGAGAAAGACTTAAATAGTTCTTAAGGTTTGTCTCTTCTCTTTAGAAGGAATCTCATTCCAAAACATTAGATGATATTTTATTTTCACATACTGAAAAAAATTCTCAGTCTTCCTCCAGTGCTTATTGGATCTTACATGGTGGATATAAAAATGTTCTGCTCAGTTCTCCTGCTGCAGGGAGTGTGATTGATAGTCCAGGTGCTATCCTTCTGGATCTACCTCATTTTTACTGAGGCCATGGCTCTTACAACTATTCCCAGCCAATGACAGTGCATTGCAGGGCCTGAAAGCCTACCCATTCCAACAAGACATGTTATTCCTCCAACAGATGACTTACCCTTGGGGCTCTACATTAGTTTTGCCAAACCTTTCTTGGTGCAGTGCTGCAGTCACACATTCTTGCTATCCCAACCCTCCGTCTCCTTCTTTCCCTCTCTTCTTCTACAGGAAGAGGAGCGATACCTGTATCACAGTCTGAAGGCTCTCTCCTTCTTCCTCTTCTCCATAGTTCAACATACTTCTGCCTTGTCTAATTTCATTTTGACATCTGCTTCTTGAAGAGAACTAATACACCTTACTTTTAAAAAATGTTTTCTTACGTTCAATTATAATTTGATATACTGGCAAAAAATGACACTCCCCCTCAGTTTATTATTTGGTGGAAATAGAGAAAAACCATATGAAGGATAAAAAAGTTTATATCTGAAGAGTCATACTAAGGCTGAAAGCATTCTCACTAGTACAGAATCCCTTTCACTTAATGTGTCATTACTAACACAAATATCTAATTGTATCCTTTATTTATATCATACTTCATAGAGTCCAAGATAAATGTTCTTCAAGTTTTAATATTCTGAAGTTGTGATATATCTTAAAAGCGTGCATTTGTCATAAGTTAAGTGACAGCTTTTTTCCTTAGTAATAGATTAATGGAGAATCTTAAAATTAATGGAATCTAAATTCTATCAAGTTCTGTATCTTCTCTCTATACAGTATTTTCGTATTTTGAGTGTGATGTTTGTGTGTGTGTGTGTGTCACTGAACCTGTAGTACTTTATATTTTTTCCAATTCCATTTGATCAATGTTTTGTGTGATGGGAAAGAGATCTTTGAATTTCTCCATGTTCCAGCTCCATTTAGCCATCCTAATACAACACTTCTTTCCTAGATACCTGAAAGGAAATCTTAAAACTGTGTTCAAAAATTGGAAATGCTTGATCCCATGAGATTTTCTTCCTACTGAATTATTTGTTTTGTGGATATGTGAATATGTTGAAGACTTAAAATAAGTATGCTCTTTCAGAAGCCAGATCTCATCTATTTTCATTAAATCAATTTCTCATTTGCATTCGTTTGTGGTTCATTTGCTTCCAAGAAGAAGCAAAGCATGTGTTAGAAATTTTTAAAAAGAGTCACCACCACAAATAGAAATTGTAGTGTAATCTATTTGATAAGCAAGTTAAAGATCAACATAACATCCAGAGCAAAAAAAAAATTACTGAAACTTATTCATAATATAATATAGCAATTAAGAACATCATATGAAGTAAGAATTGAGTTCAAATCTGTATGATATTAGGTAACTAGACTTAGTTGATATTTGTTAATTATATAAGTGACCTCATGTATCACTAGGTATCTGTGTCAATTATTGAATTTATCATCTGTCAGGTTCAGTGTTCTGTTTTCTAATGCTGGTGCTGGAGCTGGGATTCTAAAAACCATACCTCTGGTTTGTTTGTGGTTCCCTGTTGGGCTCTGCACTTCAGGGAGAATGCAAGGCTGGAGAAGGAAGCAGGGACTATTTCCTTTCTGTCTGCTTGTTTTTCTTGTCATTATCACCATAGCAACACTTCTTCACTCCAGCAGCAGCAGCAATTTCTTCCTGTGGCAGCAGCTAATCCAAATTGTATTTGTTCCAATATTTGTAGAACCAGCTCTGAGGTGAAACTTAAGGGTTTATACTGTGCTGGCACTGGCTTATACCAGCTTGCCAAAGTTGACTGTGCTCTTCTCTTCAAGAGTTCCATGATGTCCAGTTGGTAGTTTGGCATCAGCAAAGATGGGAATATGCCTACCATGGATATCGACACATGCTAAACAGCAGGGCTACTCTCACCTCTACCAGACAATGCCAGTTTAGCAGCCTGCTACCCCTTTAGAGTTCTCTTTTTAACGGTTTAGTTGCTTAGTCAATAACATTATATGTGACAAAAATGTCTTTAAAATTTTTTTCTGTTCAAATAGCTAGTGTGTTTTCTGACTTCTGACTGGACCCTAAATGATGTAGTATATTTTTTTCAACTATAAAACAAGGAAACTTTCAATAATCATAAATTTCATGTGAGGATAAAATGAGACCACATAAAAATACTTAGCCTGTTACGTTGTAAGCACTCTAAACATAACTCTGGGGCCAAACAATGTATTAAATTTTAATCTATATTTTTAGCTTTTTTTTTCTTCCTCCATTTTAAGCCATTAGAAAAAGAAATATCAACCAGCGCAAACTTACCCACAATGGGACATTTGGTAATGTCTGGGGACATTCTTAATTTTTACTACTGGGGAAGGGTGCTATAGACATCTAGTGGTAGAGTCCATGGATGCTACTATACAACTTCGCAATGCACATGACAGACCCGCATAACAGAATTTTCCAGCCCAAAATGTTAATATGCTAAGTGGAAGAAACCTGGAGTTTGATTCTTAGTATTTCCTTTTTCTAGAAATCTTGGCTAGGCTGAAAATAGAATTTTTTTTCTTTTTTTTTTTTTTTTTTAGATAGTCTCTCTGTTGCTCAGGCTGGAGTGCAGTGGTGCGATTATAGCCCACTGTAACCTCGAATACCTGGGCTTGAGTGATCTTCTCACTTCAGCTTCCCAGGTAGCTGGGACTACAGGCACGTACCACCACACCTATCTAATTTTTTATTTTTATTTTTGTAGACTGGGGGGGGTCTCACTACACTGTCAGGGCTGGTTTTGAACTCCTGGACTCAAGTTATCTAACCTCCTCCATCTCCCAAAGTGCTGGGATTACAGGCATAAAACACTGCACCTGGCCTTAAAAATATATTTTTTTAAATCAATGGTTTCTCCTTATCTTGTGAAAGCCAGGGCTTGTTGGAAAACTAATACTGAGAGAGAGAGACAGAGACAGACAGACAGACACAGAGAGAGAATATTTCACAAAAGGACGGTAAAAGGACAGAAGAAGAGAGAGAGGTTTTTCCAAGGTCAGAGAATGAGTTTTCAAGACCTGTAACTTGGTGACAGTATACTAGGGCAGTGGCAAAACTTCAGAGGCTGATAGTTGTGTCAAGGGAGGCTGGGCTCTAGGTTGTAATTTCCCAGCCTGACAAACTGTTTCTGTGCCCAAGAGTCTCATAGGGTCAGAGGCTTGAGACCATGGTCTGCAGTGACCAAATAGGTCTCACTACACTTTGCTGTTTTCGCAATCCTTGAAGCAGGGAGTCCCCAAAATAACTCTGAATTTCCTGCCAGCCAGACAGATTGGGACCTAGAAATTAATGTATAGAAAATGGAAGAAAAAGTGATTTTATTTTTTGGAGAACTGATTTTGTAGTCTGAGTGATATCCATTTTCTTTACAGTAGTATTCCAATCATGGTGGCAGTAATTCTAGTGGTAGCCGTAGTCCTGGAGATAATAAAAGCATTGGCAGCTATAGCAGCAGCAACATTAGTAATGACTTCTTGTGATGATCATCATTAGTATTTCTGCTATTTTCTTTTTACCACCGGGCAATATTGATATACCTATTTCAAATAAATTAAGGTTTCTGTTTTAACTTATCTCTTTGTACAAATATGTATGTCAAAAATAGTAGAAAAATAAGCACAGGCAAAAATTAGAGATAATATGTGAGAGACTTTTTTAATATTATGAATTTATAAAATCATAATATTTTTATAAAATAATTCTCATTTCATAAAGTGTTACTATTCAAACTGGTGCTTCTATCTGTGACTCTTGACTATAAAGTACTCATGGATATATTTGTATTATCAACATTCCCTATACCATAAACCTGTATGATCATATTTTTATTAATCTGTCATGTATAACATGGGTGTATAACTTGATCAAGGGTTTTGAATTTTTCTTTTTATTGCAACATTTACATTGACATCAGAAAGAAATTCTCATATCTGCCAAAATTGTTGTCAACAAAATCAAGATAAAATGTTGAACTGACCTGATTTCCTACAACAAAGAATAAACTATTCAAGGCAACTAGTACCTGTATCCCCAGTAAGGTCTGAACACAATTCTGCATAAGATGAATACACAGCCCTGGTGACACAGATTTGGGGATGATAATGGTGAGGAAGACTCATGAATTTGCAGTGGAAGGAATTTGAACAGGAAACTGCGTTCCACCTCAGCCTTTAGGGAGGTACAGCTCTATTGGCTATATTGATTGATGAAATTGCTGAGGCTCCCAAGATTAAGAAACTTGCCCAAGGTTCTATAACGTTGATTACCCTCGGAATGCTGTACAACGTGAAAGTTGGTTACAACATAGGATATTATATCCTTTAGTTTATGTTCACTATGAGTAATGGAACTCCTCATCCCACCAATAAACAAAGCAGCTTAAACAAGGTACGAGTTTACTTTTTATATATGTGCCTGGCTGAAGTCCATCCCAGTGTGATGTGATACTCCATGGCATTGGGAAGACAGGTTCCTTCCACACTCAAGGTGACATCATTGCCTAACATCTTGCAGGATCTCTGGCTACTATGGCTACATTCTAATATGTACAAAGGTAGACCCACTGGCAGGAAGAGAAGGGTTAAGCCCTTTGTTTTAAAGATAATTTTTGGAAGTTGCATATACCACTTCTTATATTCTATGATATTAGCCAGAATTTAGCTTCAGGTGAAACTAGAAATTAGATCCTATTCTAGGTAATCAAGTATATAGCTAAGGATTTAGAACAGGAATCAGCAAACTTTTATGTATAAAACATCTAGGATAGTAG
The DNA here is from genome assembly GCF_029289425.2 of Pan paniscus. Lineage (NCBI taxonomy): Eukaryota > Metazoa > Chordata > Mammalia > Primates > Hominidae > Pan > Pan paniscus. The sequence goes on from NC_073266.2 coordinate 60,986,741, forward strand.
ATATTTTGGGCTTTGCAGGCCATATGGTCTCTGTCGCATGTATTTAAGTATTTGTGCTGTTATAGTTCAAAAGCAGCCATACACAATATGTAAATGAATGAGCATGGCTATGTTCCAGTAAAACTTTATTCAGAAAAACAGGTGGTAGGCTAAATGTAACTCAGTGGCCACAATTTGAACTCCTGTTCTGAAAGATAACAGGTATTGGGAGACAGCCAGTGGTCTCTGACACTATGCTATTGCCAAGTGCAGTATGGAAGCACAATGAAAAATAGCTTTTTGCCAGGTCTATTACTTTCAACTTGAAAACACTCTTCTGGTAGCTGACCTTAGGGTGACTAAAAACTGGGTTTTCCCAGATCACAGTGGTTCATGTCTGCTTTCCTGGCGTCTGATCCAGTCCTTCTCCACCTCAAAGTGCCCCCAAATTCAGGCATGCTGTTCATAGATATTTACCAATCAAAAGGAAAGCATAAAAAATGTTATATAAGCATTTGCATCAGGCTTTATATGTAACAGCTAAAAAACTGACAAAAACCCAAATGTACATAAACAGAACAAGGAGTAGACAAAGTATGTTATATCCATTCAGTGGAATATTGCTCAATAATAAAAAGGAGCAAATCACTGATTCATTCAATAACTTGGAAGACTCTCTCAGAATAATTATGCTGAGTGAAAGCAGTAAAACAAAAAGAATACATATTTTGTTATTCCATTTATCTAAAACTCTATAAAGATCAAATAAATTTATAGTGACAGAAACAGATCATTGGATGCCTGGGAAGGTTGGGGGCAGAAGAGGCAAGACTTAAGGATTGCAGAGGGGCATGAGAAAGCTTTTGTAGGTGGCATGTTCACTATCTTGATTGTGTGACAGTTTCATAAGTGTATACCTATATCCAAACTTAGCAAATTGCACACTTTAAATATATGCAGTTTATGTGTTAATTGAATTTCAGTAAAGCTGTTAAAAAAGCGTTTCAGTTTGAATCATAACTTCTGTGATTACCCTACCTAGCATATGCCAAAAGAATTTTTGTTGAATTGAAATGCTGTTTCTTTTTCAGTAGCACCCAAACAAAAGGCATAAAAATAAATGAATAGTGAAAACAGAAAAGGAAAGTAGAAAAAGGAAAATCTCTTTAATACATACACTAAAGTTACTAAACACTAAAACTACACCTTTCGAGGCCACCAAAAATGCTTGTAATAGACAAATCATAGAAGAATTCCTAGGATTTTGTGACTGAAATGGCTGCTTCTGCGACCCAATCAACTTCACTTAATTTATGGACTTACAAATGAATGTGACTGACTGCTCACAAGTAAATTATTTTCCTCTAATTGGTCTCTCTAAGTGATAATATAAACAAATTAGCCATGACAGTGATGAATCCTGTTGGCTGTATCTGCAGAACTAGATGTATAAAGACTTGTATTTTGCTCATATGTGCTCCAAAACTTTACATTACACTAGATTCATTTCGCTATATGAATAGAATTAGAGTAATTCACCTCTAAAACTTTTTTTGATTCTAGAAGGCTGTGATTCTTTTATCCAAATCTTCTCATACCACCTTTGCTTTTGTAAAACACATTAACCTGCCTGTGCGCCATATGCTAAATGGAGATGAACAGTGCATCTGCATTTAGCATATGATTCTTTTCATAGCAACGCCTCAGGATGTATGGGGCTTGTTCTTAATGTGCCTGAATTCTGATTGATTTTGATGTATTTTTCTTCAAAATCTTTGCCTAAGTTACCTATTCATTCATGATCTGCTGCCTTTTGAAATTTACAGAGTTCAGGTTTTCCAGCGTTATCTCTTGGACCTCATGAAAGTACATACTTCTGCTGCTGTTTGTGCTCTTGGTCATCTCCAGTACGGAAACTTCACTTTGCTTTGTCTTATTCCTCAAAGTCTCAAGCCCCAGAGGACCAACCATCCCAAGACAGAGTTAGGCATAGTCAAATGAAAAAGACCATACCACAGAAAAAATATGAACTTAATATTTTTGTCCTAACTATATTTAGGTTCAATTTAAAAACCACAATTTTTGCCAAACCTTCCCCAATTACTTGGCTTTTCTCATAGCTGTATCCCTGTTTGGGCTCATGGCATCCATTAGCTGTTACTTTCATCTCTATTTTCTTGAATACATTTAAGGTATATTCCCCACATAGATCAGAAACTTCCTAGTATGTTTCTAAAATATTTCATGGTCCATAATTTACATTATTCTTCTAAAACATTTCATGGTTTATAATTTACATTGTTCTTCTGAGTCTCTGGAAAGCACAAGCACAAAGAAGTTGTTCAGTAAAATATTTGAGTATTGTTTGATTGCTCCTAATTGGTACTATCAATGGTTTCAGTTTTTCAGAGAGTAAATACTTTCTATTTCCTGCATATACATATGAAAGATTTTCTATGCATATATATACATATATATATAATTTTGATGGTTTTCTATTGTAAGAATATAGTCATCATAATAACCTACCTCCTGAAATTATACCTGGATACAATAAATTATGATAAATGATATTAAGTCTTATGGACCTGACTCATCAAGAGTAAAGGAAGATATGTGTAATATGCTCTTTTGAAAAAAGAGATGAAGAATGAAATCTACCTTTGAAAGGTTAATGGTCAATAATTTTTTTAAAAAAGTAACAAAGGGACCAAACTGAAATAATAAGCATTCATTTAAGGGAATGCATTCCCCAGAAGTTCTTCTTTACTGAATATCTCCTGAAGGTTCATTAAAGAATACAACTCCACTCAGTTAGCTTGTGATCTTTGATAATTTCCATGTCTTTCAGATTTTGCTTTTAAGGTCCATGACCATGACATTCATTCATTTATCAACAAATGCTTTTGACTTAATACCATATACCACATACTGTAAATAAATTAGATATAAAATGAACTTTATAATTCAATGATATCATTTAGAATGTCCTCATTTGTCTTCATTTTCATTCTGTAGAAATTTTAAAATAAGTTGATTTCTGTACACTAAGCTGAAATTTTTTCAACACAATGAGTTTTGGAGTTGTTTTTACCACTTTAATTAATGGTGGAATCAGCTAATGTTAAAAACTTCTTAACTTGAAGGGAGGCTTTTATTGATACGGTGACCTCCTAGATGCTGATAAAGGGCATATTACACAGTTACACAGTAAACAGAGTTGTCCTGATTTCCCTGTGTGCTAGAGTACAAAACTGGTGAGGTCAACAGCCCAGCTGTCTTTGTGGAATAGTTAGTGTGGCCTTCTATAATTGACATCAATGGTCTTTGCAACACAGCACTCCTTCCTTTTCCGATGGGTAGATACATAGACAAGCATATATTTATGTCCTGCAATAGCTGTTAAGAGGAGAAACTTTTTTACAGGAAGTGTTCAATGTTAAAAGAACATGAATCTGATCCTGAATGGCCATGTTTCCTGCCATGTGAACAGAGACTACAATTAGCATAAAGTCAGGCAGAACTTATGTGGAGAGAGAGAGAAAGAGAGACGGGGAAAGAAACCCAGGTGACATAATTTTATCCCTGAATCCAGGAGCAAATGGACCAAGCAGAAATATTTAGAAGTGGGAGATAAAGAGGCAGAGCTCTTATAATCTCATTTGAACAACTAGACTCAACTGAACTGAAGCCAATTTCATCCTTGAATTTTTTGGTTGTATCTACTAATATATAAATATATTTTCTTTTTTGTTTTCTTGAGCTGGTTTGAGTTGATTGTCTTTTCTACTGCCTTAAAGCCATTTTTTTTCAGGCTACTGCAACAAATTACTTTAGACTAGTTGACTTAAACAACAAACATTTACTTTTCATAATTCTAGGGGCTGGAAAGTAGAAGATTAAGGTGCTGGCAGGTCCACTGTCTGGTGAAGACCTTTTTTTGGTTTAAAGGTTACTTAATGTTTTCTTGTATCCTCACATGGTGAAGAGGAAAGAGAGGGAGAGCAAGCTCTCTTGTCTCTTGTAAGGAGGGCACTAATTTCATCATGAAGAATTCACCCTCATGACCTAATTGTCTCTCAAAGACCCAACCTCCTAATATCATCCTATTGGGGATTAGGATTTCAACCTACTAAACTTCTGGGGGATATAAGCATGTAGTGCATAACAACCTCCAGTCAAAATTTTTCTACTTATTTGACTTTGCTTTATTCTAAAAATCTATTTTAACGTTGAGTTCAGGTTTCACACCAATGGATCATTCTATTGTTACTGAACAATCCTTTTAACAAATTCCACTAGACTCCAAGATGCGCCCATTTCTACTGAATTTCATGACATAGAACTATGCTCTTCTGATTTAGAGATTATATCTGATTCTAGCTTTATTACTCATGGCTATAGAGAGAAATTAGCTGGAGAGCTATTTGAAGTCATTCTTCTAACCAAAGCTCTGATTTTTCAATTTCTGACCAAACTTGTACGAATCAGGGAGCTCCATCACCACTTTGATTTCTTATAAACTGTTACATTTGACTGAGTCATGGAGATGTCAATGTCAGACCTGGAGGTTGGTTAGTGGTGGGAGGCCATATTCTTTTTGCCTAGCAATGTTTTAGAGGCACGGTGTGAAAATGTTTACATCATTTAAAGTCATTTTTTCTAAAGAGGCCATTTGAGCCTCAACACAAGAAGCCTCTGAATGTATCCTTCTTTCTTGCCTCAACTTGGGCTATAAATAAGTCAAGTGATCCATCTACTCATTTGATGGAGCTAATATTTTGCCAGTTTAAGTATGTACATAATTATATGCAAAACTTTTAAAGATTTGTAAAACAAAAGAAATACTGTGATAGCAAGAATAAGATTAATTAATCTCTATAAGTCACCCCAAAACTTACTGAGTCTCTCTCCCTTTCTTTTTCTCTGGAAGATTATTATCTCTTTAGTCTTCCTCTGTGGAATTCTCAATGCTGTTGTTTTTTTCTTTCCCCCATTTCCCTTTCTCATTATTTCTCTTTGCTTACATTTATTTCTCTTTGCTTACATTTCTCCATTTTTTCTTCAACTTCCTTTTTTCTATATTCCTTTTCTCTTTTTCTGTTTGTGTCATCTTCCTTCTGTCTCTCTTCCACTAACATTTTATTTTTATATTTCTTTTTTATTCTCTATGCTCTAATGTCTTTTCTGCTCTTGCATATTAATGACTCATATTTGACAGGTTTTTATATATAAATATATCACAGAGATTAGCCCATTTTCTCTGATAGTTGAGCTAGTAGAATTGTCTATGTAATTCTTAAAATAAGGCTTTATTGTTTGAGTGAACCTGGAAAAGCTCTGCTACAGCATGTTTTTTTCCAAGATGTAGGCCTGTCTTCATTTCAGGAAATCAAATCCGTATGCCACCTGGTGGCTATCAAGAAAAGTACAGCCAGAAACAAAACTACCTTCAACAAAATCAGTGGCATATCCCAATACACTGAGGTAATGCATGGTTTATTCTATTCATACAGTGCATGTGATGACATGATGTCATTCATCTGAACCTCACCACTGAGCAGTACTACCATCAGCTAGACAGGGATTTGTTATACCTTTCATACTTCCTAATTCCCCATTTCTTAGGGGAAAAAATTACTTTCCTCATTTCCTGTCTTCTCTAGTCATTCATATAAAATCAGAAAATTCCAGAACTGTTAAGGGAAATGAAAAGTATCTAATGCAAACTTCTCATGATATCCAGCCAAGAAGTTAGTGGTGGATCTATGAGTAGAACACAGGCTTCTTTCTTCCCTGTAAAATGCTTTCTGACATTATTTTCACCTTCCTCTCAGGGAGCTTAGTTAAATTAAGACAAGATGTAGTTAGGAGAAATAACTAAGAAGCATAAACAAAGGAAAGGGAATACCATGAAATCTATGAATAAATTTGGGTTACTTCTTATGGTTTTTGTTATTTGAAATGAAGATTTTATTTATATAGTTGATCAAAACAAAGTAGTGTAGAGGTTGTTTGCCATACTGTAGTGGAAATTTTCTAAGAGGAATGGCATCAGCTGAGAAGGAACAAGGCAGAGGAAAACCTGGGGCTGAAGAAAGAGACTGGATTGTGGGGAGTGGTAGGGGTTCATTAACCAGGATCCAAGTATGTCAAAAATTGGTATATTACTAAATATCCAGAGAGTTGCAATTTTCTGGGAAAAGTAGTTCATCAGAAGTGGAGATGGTGAGCAGTATTCCTAATCAGGTGAGGCAGCTACATCAGGCTTCTAGTTGGGTCTTAAATGGCAGAGTTGCATTTATTTCTAGGTAGAGGAGTTACTGGAAAGAATTAGAATAGCTCTGTGTAAGGGTCTTAATTTTACTGATGCCATAGGAGACCTGCATTCTTGAATTTAATTGTGCTATAGGTCAAAAATTCAGGGCAACGGTTTACCGTTTCAGTGTGGGATAACACAGAAGTGTTATGGAATACTTGGTGTGTCGCTTCACCAGCTGGAAACCTCTGTGACCAGTGGCAGCTTTGCCTGAATTTTACTCTGACCTTCTGGGCTCCTTCTGCCCACTCAGCCTGGCAGGCTGCATTTGGCTCATGCTATTGGCCTGGATCCTATGCCTGCCAAGGAAAAGCCAGGCACAGAGTGACCAGGGGAATGTGAGCAAGCATGGGGTCTGGCCACTGCGCACAGCCAGGCACGCCGGTGCTGACAGGGTGGGCAGCACCAGCTGCTGGAACAGGACCCAGCTCCCTATGAGGCTGTGGCTGGACCAGGCTCACCGAGAGCAGCTTCCATGGCTGGCACCAGGGAACACAGGGGTGCCTGGAAGCTTGGAGGTTCCAGGAACTGCAGGGCTCCAAAAAGGGAGTCACAGCCCTGGCTTAGGGAGTTAAAGGGCTGTAGTGCTTCTCTCCTTAGCCTGTAACGTGGTGAGCAAGGGGCGTGTGTCAGCCCTATTGGTGTTACTGCTCTTTTAGCCCCGCCATTTGGCTGGTCCCAAGTCTTGTCTTGCATCCCGGAAGAATGATGTAGGCAGACAAGTGCAGGATGAGCAAGACAAAGAGGAACTTTATTGAGGGATAGAACAGCTCAGAGGAGAGCCACAGTGGGTAGCTCCTCTTTGTAACCAGGGTGTCCTGATGAGTGTCCAGCTCTTAGCAGAGAGGGTAGCTCCTCTCTGCAGGCGGGTCTTCCCATCATGTCTTCTGGTCTGGCTGAGTCCAGGGCTTTTCATGGTCTAGAGGAGAGGAAGTGCATGCTGATTGGTCCATGGGCGGCCACGGCGGGCCCAGAGAAAGCACCAGAAGTTCCCACTCCGGTATGTGGGACCAGCAGCCCAGCCCCCAGGCTTCAGGCCCTCCCCGGCTTGAAGGTGGAGCTTCACCTGGGACCTGCCCTCTTTCACCCAGGAGCCTGTCTGCTTCCTGCCTCCATTCGTGGCACCCAGGCTGTTCACGACAAGGGGCACCTGCAGGCCAGCACTGAGCTGCCCTCAGCTCCCCCATCAGATTCCCTCCCATGCTCATCTGTGCCCAAAGCCTGGAGGGGGCCGAAGCAGCAGGAGGCTGGCATGTTAGCTCTGCCCGAGCATGTGCACACCTGGCCTGGCTGCCACAGCTTCTGGCCTTGGCCCCAGATTTGCTCCAAGATCAGAGTGGGTGCCAGGAATGGGGAGAGGCCAGGCAGCGGAAGCAGACACCTGCAGGCCTGCAGGGGAATGGGGGTCCCTTCTGGCCCCAAGAGTGCAAAGATGCCTGGGTCTACAGCCAGGACGCAGGTCTCATGCCTGCTCCAGGCCCTCAAGAGCACAGGGAGGCCCGGGTCCACAGCCATGACTTGGGTAGCTGTAGTTGCACTTGGGAATGCAGGGCTCCTGCCTGCTCCCTGCTCCTGCCTGCTCTGTGGAGCGTGGCACTGCCCCTGGCCCAGCTCCTCCTTGGGGCCCCTCTTTGCCCGCCCCCTCAGTGCCGGACCACGCTGCTCCCCTGCCGGTGGGACATGTGGCTCGACCCCACTGCAGTGGCTCCCAGGGCAGTGGGTTCGGGGGGTCTCCCAGGGGCAGGTTCTGAGGACTGCCGCCTCCTCTCCGCGTTTTCCCTGCAGCGGCAGTGGGTGAGGTGCAGGTGGCATAGGGCCCTAGCCAACCTTGCACAAATGAACCTGATGCTCTTGGGGCCAGTCCCGGCTGCACCTTCCACTGGGTGCTCGTGGGCTCCCAGGATGCACAGGGAGCGAGGTTGAAGCTCCAGTGGAGGCTCCAGGCCTGGGAGTTGGTCCTGCCCTGCCATGAGAGGTTGGGGGTGGTGCAGTTGGCTGCCTTGGAAATGCAGGGCACAGGATCCCATTGCCGCCACTGTTGCTCCCTCAGCGGCTCCTGCCACCACCGCAGGTGCCTTCCTGCTGCAGCCGGCCCGATGGCAGCAGCTACTCCAAGTGCCCCGCCCTTGCCATCAGAAGGGTGTGTAGAACCAGGCTGAGTCACTCTGAGCTCGCAGAATCTAGGGAAGTTGCTCTATCATTCCAAATACTAGGCCTATTTGTGCCAGAAATATTGTCTCTAGTTATCTTATCATTAAAACGAAGCTTCCTATAGCGCACCGTAATCTGGCTAAGATTCCTTTATTTAATACTGTTACCAAAGGTACTCTGTGTTGAGCAGAGTGACTGTTTCTAACACAGTACTAAAAAATCAGATGCATTTTCTGCCAAGATGGATCTGGAATTTATTTCCTTGGGAATTTCCATGCAGTCTAGTTACTGCTAAAACTACAGGTTAATATCTTGTTTTTCCATTAGTAGGTGTAACTGGAAAGTCATACATTAACTTAATGTCAGCTTAAATTATTTTTAAATGGACATTTCATAGACATAGATTCAAATGATATCTCCCAATCTAATACATTTGCCATAATCTTTTAACCGTTTTCCCGTTTGCCCCAAGATTATTTGCTAGCAGCGCTTGCAGCTGCAGCGTTTACCCTGAGATAACTTTGCTACCAAATATCATTTATTATTATTATTATTATTATTATTATTTGCATCGCTTTAGTATATAGACTTTAAAAACAAAAGACAGCATTCTAAATATAGCATTCTGTTTTCAGTAGTGGTATTTCCATTTACAAAATGTAGTAATTCTCAATCGCTGAAAATGTCAAATCCTAGAAAACATAGTATTCCTACGTGTCATGTTAACATCGTTCTCGAATAGTTGGCCAAATAGTCATTTGATGAATCTGCTTTTTCCGAAATAGACAATCCTGATGATTCAGATGATTCTGATGTTAGTTCTGTTTAGAACAACTCCAAGAACAGTTTTTATATTTTATTTTCACATTGAAAATCAGTCAGATTTGCTTCAGCCTCAAAAAGCCTTTTTATATAAAATTAAATGAGCACTGGCAGCGAGATGCACTTTCTTTTCCTAAACAGGAAAAGAGTTAAAACTAAAGCAGCTTTGGCCAGCTGAAGCCAGTAAGTTAAGAATTAAGAGGGAAGCATCACCTGTAGCCACATAGCAGGTAAAAGGAAACATGATTTCATCACATAAGTGAAACTGTGTCAAGAATGATAGAGGAAGAGGCAAAATTGGGGCACTGCAGGATAGAGCATTTTACTCAGAGCCTGTTGAAAAATGTTAGCTCCTGAAGTCTTAATTTGCTCTGAACTCACTAATGTCTTATTTCAAATAAATATCAACTGGTTCCCAATAAATATGTCATTGCGGTTTATGTAGTTAATACTTGAATAAATTAATATCCATAATGCTTATCATACACTATATATACTCCATTCTTTTTGGCCTTTAATGATGACAAGTTGAGTGAGCAGCCAACCTCGTTCCTTGTCCATTTTTATTAGCAATTTGTAGCCTAGATATTTGCTTTTCACTATAACCTTCTGTTTTAGTTGTTGGTTATCATTAGCTTTTGGAAAATAAAACGTATCTTTCCATTGAAAAGAAAAAGAGGTTGGGAAACTGCAGACTAGGGAGTTAATGAATACTTTTTGAATCTGATGAAGCAGTTATCAGTACATACCAGACAATCTTATTGACAATTCAACAGACTAAACTGTTCAAGATGACTGACAGCTCCATTTGCCAGGCAGCAATGTTGAATGACAGTTTCACTTGCACAATGTCCATTTTGAGTGGCATCTCAACACCGAAAACACCTAGTTTGATTGACAACCTCACATACGAAGAAGTGAAGCTAGGATATCTCTGAGAAGCTGAGGAAAGGGTGTGGGAAAGATGTGTTCCTTGGGCTTTGGGTCTGCCCTCATTCTTTTTCATCCACACTGTGAACATCTCATCATCTCATCATTTTACTTTTTATACTATTAAAAATGTATTAAATACTCACATGTAATGTAGATTAGCACTTGATTTCTCACAGCTGTGCTGCAAGTCACATAATGTCATGTCCTGTCACATGAAAATATTTGCATTCCTCTAAGTGACTTAATATATAATGATATGTTATTATTGAAATTTTAGTCATGCCTATCAAGTGGTTTTATTTTTATATTAACCACCAAAAAGTGACTGATAAGACCCAACATTATCTATAGCTTATGCATGGGGCATAATTTCTGTATGATTTTAGCAAACATCTTTGACTTTAGATTTGAATTCACTGGAATATACAAGAGTAGTGGGCAACAGAAAATAGCTGCTTAAAATGTTAATTTAAGCCTAAAATGTCAATTTAAGCCATACTAAAACCTAAAACTATTGAGCTCCTACTATTGTAAATGACACAATACAAGGAATGCTAATTAGAAGATCTAGTGACTGGAAGATTTCTCAGAAGTGTTCAGCAGTAGTCCATCCGCAGCTGAATTTTAATGCTAAGTTCCAGATACTACTTATTAAAGAAACTGTGGAGTTACAGTATATTCACAACACTGCAACTAGTGCAGGGAAGAGATAGCCATTCATTTTATGTGTGGTTTGATACAATGAACTTGATACCCTTTACCTGAAGATTATAGGATTAAAAGGAACATGAGGGTTGATGTCAAACAACTAAAGAACTATTATTTGCAAAAGAACAGATACTTATTTTTTGAAAAATAAAATGAAAATGACAAGAAGAAAACAAGGGCCTCTGGTTAGAAATCAGGGAATGCAAAATTCAACTGAATATAAAAAAGGTTTTCTAACAATTAGAGCAAGTAAAAATGTAACAGTTTAGCTCTTAAACACCACTAGGATTTAACCTGACAAGAATGTTGACACTATTACTACAATTTGTAATAATACCAATAATTGTCACCTATCTAATAATCTTTTGGGCTCTTTAAAAATAGATTCTCTAATATTTTCTAACAATATATAGTATAGATTCATAACCCCCCAAACACACACATACACAAATGCAATTACTTGCCTAAGAACATATAGCTAAATTTTGATTTAAAGAATTTCCAGGTCTTATTCGGTGCTTGAATTAAATGTCTTCCTCTTACTTTTCTCCCGAGTGTATGCCAATTCAATTCTGTCAAGTGTTCAGATATATAAGAGGAACAATTTTTTTAAAAACCTATTAATGTTGGAGATCATGGGAGAGGGGTCATTTTTTATCTGCCTTCAATACAAATAATGCCATACCTTTGTCTAACAACTTTTAAGTAAGGAGATTAGACTCTTTGGCCTTATGGTCTCTTCTAACATTAAGAAAATGTAGAATATCTGTCTAACATTCTGTAATTTTTAAAGTACTTTCTCAATAGTTTCATATTTAACCAGCAAGCATCCTGTAGAAGGATGATGACCGCTATTAACACTTCTGTGCTACCAACAAAGAAACAGCAGCCCCCTAATGTCAAGGACCTTTTTAAAAGTCACTGAGGACCTGACCGGAGAGCTTACATAAGAACATGACCTCCTGGCTGCTGCTCTAGAAAGAACTATTCTACTGTGCTATGCCACTTTACTTCCATTTTCCTTCCTCTTTTTCTAAATGATTTTCAAAAAGCCTTTTCAACATTACTTGCTTTTTCCATCCTATCTTTACTCTCAAGAGAGCAGCTGATGGTTGAGTTCTGGCAAGAGTGTCCATTTCCAGTGCTCATAACTTGTAATAGTTTCTTACTTAGTACCAGATCAAATATGTAATTTCTATCTCAGCTTTAAGGAGTTCTATAGAATAGTCCAGATTATCTTTCCAGGTGTATTTTATAATATCTTCTATGTTAGTTCACAGGGCTACCACAACAAAATGCCACAGAATGGGTGGCTTAAGTAACATAAGTTGATTTTCTCACAGTTCTGGAGTTTGAGGGTTCAAGATGAAGGTGTCAGCAGGTTAGATTTGTCGTGAGGCCTTTTTTCTTGGCTTGCAGATAGGTGCCTCCTTACTCTGTCCTCACGGGGTCTCCTTTCTGTGCACATGCGTAGCGGATGTCTCTTTGTGTATTCAAATTTCGTCCTTATAAGGACATCAGTCAGATTGGATTAGAGCCCAACCTATAGACCTCATTTTAGCTTAATCACGGCTTTAAAGGCCCTGTCTTTAAATACAGTCACAAGCTGTGCTGAGGTACTGGAGATTAGGAATTCCACATGAATTTGCTAAGGTTGAGGGTGGCAAGAAACACAAAATTTAGCCCATAACTGCCTCTGATCATACCTTACATTTTAGCTAGAAATGCAGAATTCCCATTCTGTAAATAAAACCTACATTTTCCCACCACCTTATCGTTGAACTGAATATCTTTGAGATGAGAGATAGTGATTATGTATGTCTAGCCAGCTTATTAATAGAGGTGAAAACTGGCACCCAGAAAAATTAGCTGACATGCCCAAGGACACAGAGCTGGTCAGTTAGCAGCATGGTTAGAATCAGATAAAGCCTTAGGAATATGGTAGGGGCTTTGCACCAATGGTAATTTTCCTCTCATCTATTCCTTCTGGTTGAAGTGAGGTTCCTACTCATTTTTTTCTGATTGGTACTTTATCTATTAAAAGATTCTTTGTTTTGTTTTGTTTTTTTTTGAGACAGAGTCTCGCTTTGTTGCCCAGGCTGGAGTGCAGTGGCGTGATCTCGGCTCACTGCAAGCTCCGCCTCCCGGGTTCACGCCATTCTCCTGCCTCAGCCTCCCAACTAGCTGGGACTACAGGCGCCCGCCACCACGCCCAGCTAATTTTTTGTAATTTTAGTAGAGACGGGGTTTCACCGTGTTAGCCAGGATGGTCTCGATCTCCTGACCTCGTGATCCACCCGCCTCGGCCTCCCAAAGTGTTGGGATTACAGGCATGAGCCACTGCGCCCGGCCAAAGATTCTTTACCTGGTACCTCTTAGATGAAGACCTCCGTGATTCCCCCAGCCAGCACATAGCCTTCTCTCCCCAGAAACTTTAAGGCTTCTTATTATAGTATTTCCCATGTTATAGTTATCTATGTACTTTTTTCAACTTCTCCAACTGATGTAAGTTTCTTAAGCAGTGAATGAATGAAAGAATAAGTTATTGATTTTCTATGGTAGTGTCTAATATCTTGGTTTGCACATGTATATACCAGATGTTTAATAAATATACATTGCTTAGATTCCTTTTTAAACATCAACCCTCCTGTTATAAAATTGCCCCTCCTTTTGAAAAATGCAGTACTAGAGAAAGGCAAAGACACCTTAGAGATATTTCCTATGCTCCTCAAGTCAGAGGCTCTGAGAGCTTCTTTTTGTTACAATGCTTATCATTTTGACTTTTAATTAATGGGTTACATATTTGTCTCTCCCCTCAGGAGTCTGTGAGAAACTTTAGGAGAGCAACTATGTCTTATTTATTCTTATCGTTAGTATTTATATTGGCACATAGTAGGTGCTCTGAAATTGCTGATTGAGTAAATGAGTGAATGAACAGGCCCTCCTAATAGGAGTCCGGGAATCAGGTGCACATTTTAAGTTGGAACTGCTTTGTATTTAAAGACATCAAATAGGTATAGACTGCCATCTAGTGGAAAATGTACACCAATGCTATCTGAATATGGAACTCCTTTCCTAGGACATGGCAGTGAATTTGTACTAGGCTGCATATACCCTTACAAATGTCTTACAACTAAATAGAGAATATAATAAAATTTTCATCGTCCAATGCTTACCACAGCAATATACAAGTTATAAAGTTTTTATCACATAATATTTTAAAACCTATTTCTTTGATGAAAAACTATAGTGAAAAATTCTCTGGAGTTGATGAAATCAGGATGCACTCTCCAAGTTGCTCAAACATGCAACTGTATAGCCACCCTTTCAAATAGTGTTCTTTTGTTAATTTCATCTCCCTGCTCTTTCTTTCATGTCAGTTATTCTAGTTAATTTTCTACTAGTGGACACGGACAGCTCAGCTGTAGGCAGATTTTTCCTAGTCAAGCATAGTATCTCTCATTATTATTACATTTTATACATTTCAGAAATATTACAGACATCAATAACTTTTTAGTGAAATGAGTAGACACTAGATTCTGTATCTGTATAATCTTTGCACTGTGTGTGTCACTGAAATTGAAAATATTAAAAACTTAGAAGCTGTGGACCCAGAAAATCTGAGACAGATTTGAGTTAATTTAGAAAGTTTATTTTGCCAAGATTAAGGATGTGTGCCCATGACACAGCCTCAGCAAGTCCTGACAACATGTGCCCAGGGTGGTCAGGGAACAGCTTGGTTGTATACATTTTAGGGAGATATGGGACATCACTCAATACATGTAAGAAGTATATTGTTTCAATCTGGAAAGGCGGGACATCTTGAAGCAAGAGCAGGAAGACTCCAAGTGGGGAGGGAGACTCCAGGTCACAGATAGGTAAGACACAAAGGGTTGCATTCTTTTGACTTTCTGATTAGCCTTTCCAAAAAAGGCAATCATATATTCACCTATCTCAGTGAGCAGAGGATAACCTTGAATAGAATAAGAGGCAGGTTTGCCTTAAGCAGTTTCCAGCTTGAGTTTTCCTTAGTGATCTTGGGGTCCCAATATATTTTTCTTTCATAAAGCCCAATTGCCAATAGCTTTATGTTTTAATGATCCTTTTTCTGGTCATTATTTCATTTTTTAAATAAAAAAATGGAAACATCATATTAAGAGATATTTATTTAATGCTATTCTATTGAAATAGTATACTTAATTTACATAGAAGTTTAACACATGGCTTCAGATTATAAGAAGCTTTAAATCTATTGACGATGCTCATGTTTTTACTCAAAAATCTATGATAGGAATATTTCCAGTTCTACTCATAATAGAGTTTTAGCTAATGAACTTACCCCAAAACCACTAAAAAAAAATCAAACAGTACAAAATATATGAAGCAACTATTTCAGGCATTAGATAATAGGTATCACAACGTTGAGATCCTTGAGAGAAAAAAAAACACATGAGGTGAGTGTTAAATCCACACTGGCTTTCTGCCTGGGGGCACCTTCCATACTGCTGCAGCAATAAAAACTTTAAAATAAAGCACAGGAAGTCAAAACACTGAAAAAATTGAGCAGAGCATTGGTGAGTTTTTGGAAACTTCAAGCGCATTAATATATAGGTAATTAGAGTTTTGCAAAGAAAAGCAAAAACACTTAAAAAATAATGGTCACAAATTATCAAATTTGATGAAAATTCAAAGTCCACATATCTAGAAAGCTCAATGAATTCCAAATACAGAAAACATGAAGAAAACTACACAAAGTTACATCATAATGCAATTGTGCAAAGCCACTAATAAAGCAAAAAAAATATGAAATGCAGCATAAGAAAAAAATGTATTACCTACAGAAGAACCAAGATACGGGTTGAGGCAGATTTTTTTTTAATAGAAAACAATGCAAACAAGAAGACAGTGAAACAATATATATATAAAGTACTTTTAAAGCTTACTGAATATGGCCTGAGAAGGACTCCATGCTTCTATATTTGAGTCCTTGTGGATGAACTGTAACCTAGCTTAACAGGCAGAAAAAATGGAAAACCTATGTTAGTAGTGTGTACCTGTAAAAGGTCCTGGCCAATACCAGCAGCCATACTTCAACACTGCTGAGTGTTCAAACTATGTTCAAATAATGCATATGCCGAGCTGTAACCAATCCAGCCATTCTGTACCTCGTTTCCAATTTCTGTATGTCGTTTCTCTCTCTCTCTCTTTTTTTTTTTTTTTTTTTTTTTTTGTCTACAAATCTTCTTCCACCACGTGACTGTGCTGGAGTTTCTTTATTTTTATTTTTATTTTTTTTTGAGACGGAGTCTTACTCTGTCGCCCAGGCTGGAGTGCAGTGGCTCGATCTCGGCTCCGCCTCCCAGGTTCACGCCATTCTCCTGCCTCAGCCTCCCGGGTAGCTGGGACTACAGGCGCCCGCCACCACGCCCGGCTAATTTTTGGTATAGTAGAGACGGGGTTTCACCGTGTTAGCCAGGATGGTCTCGATTTCCTGACCTCGTGATCCGCCCGTCTCGGCCTCCGAAAGTGCTGGGATTATAGGCGTGAGCCACCCGACTGCGCTGGAATTTCTGTGATTCTGCTGTGATTCTGGGGACTGCCCGATTCACAAATCGTTCATTGCTCAACTAAATTCCTTTAAATTTAATTCAGCTGAAGTTTTTCTTTTATCAGTATCAAAAGGAAAAAAAGCTTATAACCTAAAATTCTATATTCTGGGAAAGTGTCATTCATAAATGACAATGAAAATAAGGAAATTTCAGAAATACCAACGCTGAAAGAGACACCCATACTACAAGACATATTGAAAGAAGAAGCTCTTCAGACAGAAGGAAAGTGATACCATACGTAAATCTGAATCGACACAAAGGAATGAAAGTTACTAGAATAGTGTAACTAGGTAAATATATAAAACTTTGTAAATATATAAAACTTTGAAGTATTATTTAAATATATGTAACTTTGAAGTATTATTTATAAATATATAAATATATATACCTTTGAAGTATTTAAATTTATTTAAAACATAATTGTTTTAAAAATAATAATTGATGTGGGAGTTAATATCTAAAGAATTAAAATGAATGACATCAATAGCACAAAAGCTGGAGTGGGAAATTGGAAGTTTATTGTAGTGTACTTTTATTATACATACAGTGGTATGTATAATAAACTTGGATGTAGATTGTGGTAAGTTAAAGTGATATATTATAAACCCTGATGCGTCCATTAGAATAAAACAATAAATAGTTGTGGCTCATATGCTGTCAAGGAAGTTAAAGAAAATCATAAAAATTACACAATTATTTCAAAAGAATACAGAAAAAGAAGGAAGAAGGAGCAACAAACAGTTAGAAAAAATAAATTGAAAGATGATAGGTTAAAGCAAAATATATGATCAAATGAAACATAAATGATTTAACCATCCAATTAAAAGGAACAAATTGTTAGATGGGAAAAAAGAGCATAATCCACATGCATGTTGCCTGCAAACAAACCCACCCTACATTTAAACATAAGGTTATGTCATAAGTAGCAGGATAAAAAGTGATACACTAAGCTAAAACTAATCAGAGGAAGGCATGAGTGAGTATATTAATGCTATTCAAAATAGATTTCAGGGCTAAAAACATTGCCAGTGATAAGTAAGTTCATTTCATAATTATAAAGAGGTCAATTCATTAGGATAACATAAAACTCCATGCAGCAAAAATAGCTTTGAGAATAAAGGAGGCAAAAACTAATACAACTGCAAGAAGAAATTGTCAAATTTATAAATTGTAGCTTCACATACTCATCTCTCAATTATTATATATATATTATATATCTTGTTAGAACAAGTGACAGAAAAGCAGAAGAAACATAAAAGACATTAACAACACTACCAACCAACCTGACCTAATTGATGCTTATTGACTATTTCACCCAACAACAGAAAAAGACACATTTAGTCCATATTCTAAGCTATAAAACACAACTATAAATTTGTTAAGACATGTTTTATTGCTTAGAATATGCTTAGAATATAGAATAGAATAAGTAAATTAGTCCTTATTCTAAGCTATAAAACATGTCTTAACAAATGTAAAACAATCTTTCACAAAATGTATGGTCTCAGGCCACAATGGAATTCAGTAAGAAATGAAGAAAAAGACATTTGAAAACCCCCTAAATATTTAGAACCTAAATAAAACACTTTTAAATACCATTTAGGTAAAAAAGGAACACATCATTGAGAAATTAGAAAGTGTTCTAAAATTAATAAAAATAAAAACACTCATATATAATTATGTAGGATGTCATTAAAGCACAGCTTAGAATGCAGTTGACTATATTAGAAATCAAGAAAGGCCTCAAATCGATTATCTCAGTTTCTACCTTTAGAAACTAGAAAAAGAGAGCCCAAATAAGAGAATAAAGGAAATAATAAACATAAGAGTGGAAATCAATAAAATAGAAAACAGAAAAATGGATAGTTATTTGAAACAAATTTTTTTTAAATAAAATTTTTTTTAGAAGAAAGTTGTTGATTTTAATCAATAAAATGGATCAAGCTCCAGCCGGACTGGTCAGTAGAAAAAAAAGGAACAAATTATTAATATCAGGAATGACAAAGGTCATGTCTCTACAGATTCAGATAGTAAGAGGATAACATGAAAATACAGATTGAGTATCCCTTATCTAACATGCTTGGGAACAGAAGTGCATCAGATTTCAGGGCTGTTTTTAATATCTGGGTAAATTCAAATATTTAGATAATATCTTGGAAATAAACCCAAGTCTAAACATGAAAATCATTTATGTTTCATACACACCTTATTCACATAGCCTAAAGCTAATTTTATATATTTAATAATTTTGAGCATGAAACAAAGTTTGCATACACTGAACCATTAGAAAGCAATGATGTCACCGTCTCAGCCACCCTTGTGAATAATCTATGATTGTTTGTCATTGCCATCATTCCTGACTCTGTATTTGTATGCGTTCAATAAGCAATCATTTTCCAAAACTTATTCACACAGAAGTGCTTAACAATAAAAAATGTCATTCCATTAATACAGTGAAAAAATAATGTTGTAGTATAACTTATAGTATCATGTAGGCACTCAAAAAGTTTTAGATTTTGGAGCATTTCAGATTTTGGATTTTTGCATTAGGAATATGCAACGTGGATGGTGAATAGTGTTAATGCTGATAAATGTTTAATAAAAACATGACCAAAACCAGGACACATTACTTGAGAGCCTAAAACTCCCAAAGCTCACTTAAGAATAAATGTTAAAATCTGAATAATCCTATTTAAATTTAAAATATTCAATTTGTATTTAAAACCTTTGAAAGAGGGAGAGGGAGAGAGTGACAGAGGGAAGAAGGAAGGAAGAAAGGAAGGAAGGAAGGAAAGGAAGGAAAGGAAAGAAGGAAGGAAGGAAGGAAAGGAAAGAAGGAAGGAAGGAAGGAAAGAAGGAAGGAAGGAAGGCTGGCTTACAGAACCAAAACCTGATGGCTTTATTTAGAACTAGAGTTCTAAGTGAACACTTGAGGAAGAAATAATGTAATGTTAATTTGACACAAACTCTTCTAAAAAGTTGAAAAGGAGAAAATATTTTTCAACTCATTAATAAAGGCTAGTATTACCTTAATACAGAAGAAAAAGAAGGCTTTACTTAAGAAACTAAAGAGCAATGTCCTTTATTGGGACGTAAATATTCTTAACAAAATTTTAGCCAAACACAGGTACATATGTATACACACACAAATAATCTATCATTATAATATGAAATTTATTCTAGGTATGAAGTTTATTCTAGGAATGTGTGGTGGGTTTAATATTCACAAATAAATATAATTTACCATATTAACAAACCAAAAATTTGAAAATGCATATGATTATCTCAATAGATGCAGGAAAAACCTTGACAAAATCCAGTACTCATTCCAGATTTTAGAATTTCAGCAACATTGAAATAGAAAGAAATATTATCAACTCAATAAATAGCATCTATAAAAACAAAACAAAGCAAACAACAAAAAAACCTCATCATATCAAAGATGAAAAGTCTGAATGCCTTCCCCCTAAGATCAGGAATAAGACAGGTTCTCTGATCTCACTACTTATTTTCAATGAATTTTCTAGTTAGTGCAAAAAGAAAAAAGGAAATAAAAGGTATTTATATTTTTAAAAATTAAAAGTAAACATTTTTATTTCTAAATGACAAGATCATTTCTGTAGACAATCTGATGGAATTAAGAATAGAACTACTAAAACTGACGTTAGTTTAGCAAGTTCGTAGTACATAGGGTCAATACAGAAAAATCAGTTTTTTCTTGTAATCTAGCAACTAACAAACGAAAATTGAAATATTAAAAATGCTATTTATAATAGCATCAGAAATATAAAATACTTAGGGGTAAATCTGACAACAGATGTGTCAGAACTGTACTCTAAATATTATACAAACATTGCTGAGAGAAGTTAAAAGAGACTTAAATTAATGAAGGAATATACCATTTTAAAATGTCAGAGACTCAATATTGTAAATTGTAAGTTCTCCACCAGTTAATCCATGGGTTAAATGTAATCCTGGTCAAAATCACAGCGTGTGGATATTTGTAAAATTGACAATTTGACTTTAAAATTCATACGAAAAGGCAAAAGATCTAGAATAAACAATTTTTTTTAAAAAAAGGATCAAGACTACTCAATTTTAAGACTTATAAAGAAACAATTATTAGTATATTATAGTATTGGCAAAGATAAACAGCTAGATCAAAGGAACAGAATAATGAGTTCAGAAATAGATTCACACATAAATGGCCAACTGATTTTGACATAGTTGCAATTGCAATTTAGTGGAGAAGGGGTAGTCTTGATGTGTAATGTTGAAATTTGCATATGTATATTCCAAAAAAGAATTTCCTCCACTCTTCACAATGTATGTTAAAATTAACTTAAAATATGTCATTGACCAAAATATAAAACCTTAAAGTAGAAAACTTTCAGAAAAAACAACTGGGCCAATTTATCTCCAAGTATTTATATTTTCTGACCTCGTGTTAGGCAACAACATCTAAATATAACACCAGAAAAAACAGCCACAAAATAAAGTAAAAGTAAAAGAAGGTAAATTTGACTTAATCAGATTTAAAAAAATAACTACACAAAACTGTGAGAACATAATTGTAAAACATATACTTAATAAAGGACTTATATTCAGAATATAAGGACTACCAAAACTTAATAGTAAGAAAACAAACTACCCAGTAATAAAATGGAGATAATCATGTGGTTTTTGTTTTTAGTTCCATCAGTAGTGACCAACCCTTTCAACGTGAGGACTTTTTTGCCTCTCTGTGGTGGTAACATCATGAAAATTATGCACAGACCTATTTTTTTTAGGGTCATAAGCGATTGTTACTGCTAGTGTATTTTATGTGTGGCCCAGGGAAGCCAAAAGATTTGACACCCATGGTTTATGTAATGAATTACATTTATTGATTTGCCTAGGTTGAACTAAACTTGCAATGCAAATATAAAGCCTACTTGATTGTGTTGGATAAGTTTTTTGACGTGCTGCTGGATTCAGTTTACCAGTATTTTGTTGAGGACTTCCGCCTCAATGTTAATCAAAGATAGTGGCCCGAAGATTTGTTATTGTTGTTGCTGTGTCTCTGCCAGGTTTTGGTATCAGGATGATGCTGGCCTCATGGAATAAGTTAGAAATGAGTTTTTCCTCTTTAATTTTTGGAATAGTTTCAGTAGGAATGGTACCAGCTCTTCTTTGTACAAGTAGTAGAATTTGGCTGTGAATCCATCTGTCAGTCTGGTCCTGGGCTTATTTTTTTTGGTTGGTTGGCTACTTATTACTGGTTCATTTTTGGAGCTTGTTATGGGCCTTGTCAGGGATTTGATTTCTTCCTGACTCAGTCTTGGGAGAGTGTATGTGCCAAAAATTTGTTCATTTATTTTAGATTTTCTAATTTATGTGCATAGAGGTGTTCATAATATTCTCTGATGGTTATTTGTATTTCTGTAAGGTCAGTGGTAATGTCCCCTTTGTCATTTTTAATTGTGTTTATTTTAATCTTCTCTATTTTCTTTTTTATTAGTCTAGCTAGCAATCTATCTGTTTTTTTAAATTTTTCAAAAAAACAACTCCTAGATTTGTTGATCTTTTGAATGATCTTTTGTGTCTCAGTCTCCTTCAGTTCACCTCTAATTTTGGCTATTTTTTGTCTTTCTCTAGCCTTGGGATTTGTTTGCTCTTTTTTTTCTAGCTCCTCTGTGATGTTAGGTTGTTAATTTGAGATCTTTCTAACTTTTTGATGCAAGCATTCAGTGCTGTCAATTTCGGTCTTAACACTGTCTTGTCTGTGTCACAGAGATTCTGGTATGTTGTATCTTTGTTCTCATTATAATGTTTCAAAAAACTTGACTTCTGCCTTAATTTCATTATTTACCCAAAAGTCATTCAGGAGCAAATTATTCAATTTCCATATGATTGTATGGTTTTGAGCTAACTCCATAGGCTTGATTTCTAATGTGATTGTGCTCTGGTCTGAGAGAGTGGTTGTTATGATTTCAGTTGTTTTGAATTTGATGAGAAGTGTTTTATGTCTGGATTTTAGAGTATGCACTGTGTGAAGATGAGAATATATATCCTGATGTTTTGGGATGGAGCATTCTGCAGATATTTATCAGGTCCATTTGATCCAGTGCTGAGTTCAAGGCATGAATATCTGTTAATTTTCTGCCTCAATGATCTGATACTGTCAGTGGAGACTAAAGTTTCCCACTATTATTGTGTGCGAGTTTAAGTCACTCTGAAGGTCCTTAAGAATTTGTTTTATGATTCTGGGTCCTCTTGTTTTGGGTGAATATATATTGAGAATAGTTAGATATTCTTGTTTAATTGAACTTTTTGCCACTATGTAATGCCCCTTTTTGTCTTTTTTGATCTTTGTTGGTTTAAAGTCTGTTTTGCCAGAAACTAGAATTGCAACCTCTGCTTTTTGTTTCTGGGTCCTCTTGTTTTGGGTGAATATATATTGAGAATAGTTAGATATTCTTGTTTAATTGAACTTTTTGCCACTATGTAATGCCCCTTTTTGTCTTTTTTGATCTTTGTTGGTTTAAAGTCTGTTTTGTCAGAAACTAGAATTGCAACCTCTGCTTTTTGTTGTTGCTGTTTTCTATTTTCTTGGTAAATTTTCCTTCATCCATTTATTTTAACCTATGTGTGTCCTTGCATATGAGATGGGTCTCTTGAAGACAGCATGTCAATGGGTTTTGGTTCTTTACCCAGCTTGCCACTCTGTCTTTTAATTGGGGCATTTAACCCATTTACATTCAAGGTTAATATTGACATGTGTGGATTTGATCATGATGTTAACTGGTTATTATGCAGACTTGTTTATGTGCTTGCTTTATAGTGTCATTGGTCTGTGTATTTCAGCTTTTGTAGTGGCTGATAATGGTCTTTCCTTTCTATATTTAGTGCTTCCTTGAGGAGATTTTGTAAGGTAAGTTTGGTGCAATAAATTCCCTCAGCATTTGCTTATTTAAAGGTCTTATTTCTCCTTTGCTTATGAAGCTTAGTTTAGCTGGATATAAAATTCTGGGTTGAAATTTCTTTTGTTTAAGAATAATGAGAATTGGCCTCCAATCTTTTATGACTTGTAGAGTTTCTGCTGACCTGTCCACTCTTAGTCTGATGGGCTTTTCTTTGTAGGTGACCTGGCCTTTCTCTCTAGGTGTCTTTAACATTTTTTCTTTTATGTCAACATTGGAGAATCTGATGATTATGTGTCTTGGGCATGATCTTCTCATGAAGTATGTTACTGGGGTTCTCTGCATTTCCTGAATTTGAATGTTGGCCCGTCTAGTTAAGTTGGGGAAGTTCTCATTGAAGAAATCCTGAAATATGCTTTCCAGAGTGCTTATACTCCCACCCCCAACTCTTTCAAGGACACCAGTGAGTCAGAGATTTGATCTATTTACATAATCCCATATTTCTTGAAGGTTTTCTTTCTTCTTTTTTATTTTTTTTCTCTATTTTTGTCTGCCTGTTTTATTTCAGAAAGTTGGTTTTCAAGCTCTGATATTCTTTCATGTACTTGGTCTATTCTGCTATTAATACTTGTGATTGCATTATGAAATTCCTGTAGTGTGTCTTTTAGCTCTATTAGGTCTGTTATTTTTTTTCTTTACTGGCTAATTTGTCTGTCACCTCCTGCATCATTTTATTGTGATTCTCAGCATCCTTGGTTTTGGTGTCAGCATATTCCTCATCTCAATGATCTTTGTTCTTATACATATTCTGAATTATATTCCTGTGACTTCAGCCATCTCAGCCCAGTTCAGAACCAGTGTTGGGGAGGTGGTGAAACAGTTTGAAGGAAAGAAAGCACTTCAGCTTTTTAAGCTGTCAGAATTCTTGCTGACAACTGGTTCTTTCTCATCTTTGTGGGCTGATGTTTTCAATCTTTTAAGTTGCTGATCTTTGGATTTTTTTCTTTTATTCTGTTTGGTAACTTTGAGGGTCTGATTGTGGTATAAGGTGGATTCAGCCAATTGGCTTTATTTCTAGAAAGGAAGGCCAGCATTCAGCTCCCAACTCCTGGACTGTGTGCTCTAACTCTGGGGGACTTGTGTTGGACAGACTTTTTTCTCTGGTTTCTCAAGGTTAGGAATCCACTGTGCTGGAGTGCGAGAGGATGAGGATGAGGTGCTTCCAGACCACTGATCATTACACTCCAATGGGTAGTATTGGCCAAATCACTTTGTAGTGTGGTGACAGCAGCATCTGTCCTCATTCGCATGTTCTAGCAGCAGCTGCAGTGTGGTGAGGTGCATGCTCATTTGCTGTGGCAGGGTGCCAACAGGTCCCTGAGATAATTCATCACAGTGGCACAGGCAACGTGACTAGAGTGGTGCAGGAGGCCCAGATGGAAACTGTGTGTGTGATTGTGCTGGTAGTTATGTTGTCACAGGAGCAGGACACTGGCAGGCACTTGTCTGTATGCATTCTCTCTGTGCCACAGGCAGGGGTGGTCACAATAAATAAACAAGCTAAAGACTGAGTAAAAATATTACATATTTTCATATAGAGAGAGAAGGAGAGAAAAAAGGGATTTCTCTTCAGAATATATAAAATATTTACAGAAATCAGTAATGAGAAATTAAACATTTCAATTAAAAAATGGGCAAGCTATACTTCACCTAGGAAGATATATGGATAGCCAAACACCACAAGAAAAGATATTCAATATCATTCATCATAGTAGATTAAATGGTGGCTCTCAAAAGATATGCTCATGTCCTAATCTCTGGAATCTGTAAATGTTATTAACATTCACAGATGTAATTATGTTAAAGATCTTGATATAAGAAGACCATCCTCGATTATCTGGGTGGGCCCTAAATCCAATAACAAGTTTTCCCATAAGAGATAAACAGAGGAACAGACAGACACAGAGTTGAGGACAATGTGAAGAGAACAGACAGAGATTGGAGTAATTAGATTCCAAGTGAAGGAATGTCAAGAGCTTCTAGAATTGAGAATCTTTAGAGGGAGTACAGCCCTGCCATCTCCTGGGTTTCAGACTTTGGCCTCCAGAAAAGTGAAAGATTAAATTTTAGTTGTTTCAAGTGATTGAATTTATGTTAATTTGTTATAGCAAATACAGAAAACTAATATAGTCACCAAAAAAATGCAAATTAAAACCACATTATACCAGTACCATCTTCTGAAATGGTAAAAATAAAAAAGATAACATCCATTGTTGGAAAGTATGCGAAGCAAACAAAATCTCACACATTGCAGATATAAGTAAAAAAAAATAGTGTTACTATTTAAAAAACATTTTGCAGTTTCTTGTAAATGCTTTCTTAATAACTAATGATGAAATTATTCTATATCTTGACAAATGTGTGAGCTACCCAAGTGTTCATATTTGTCAAATTGTCAGCTCTCACCAAACCATACAGTTAAGAGCTGGGCATTTTACCATATTTAATTATACCTTTATAGGAACAAAACAAAATTTCAATGCAAATTTAAATTAAAAAACGATGATAGCAAAAATAATTGATGGTGATAGAAATCTGAATAGAGGTGGCCTCTGTAAAAATATTGATGAAAAGGGTCATAAACTTTTTGGAGTAATAAGGATTTTCTTGATCTTGATTTGTGTGTATGTGTTTGCCAAAACTCATCAAACTACTCTGACCATCTCGACATTTTACTGCAGGTAAAGTATATCTCAATAAAATTAAAATAATATTTAAAATAAACTGTGATTCCAAGTATATAGGGAAATAATTAATTAATAAATATAATAGAAATGCTTTCTATCTGCCAGTGGTGGTATATAATGCAGATTGAGAAGGACAAGTTCCTAGAAGTGGTAAAGTCAGAAACTGAAGTGTGTTTTCATGCTTTCCTTGTTTAAAAAGTAGACTCAGGGTACATGTGCAAGTTTGTTATATAAATATATTGTGTAGTGATGAGATCTGTGCTTCTCATGTATCCATCACCAAAATAGTGAACTTTGTACCCAATAGTTAATTTTTCAATCATCACCTCCCTCCCAACCTGCCTCCTTTTGGAGTTCCCAGTGTCTGTTATTCTCTTCTGTATGTCCATGTGTACCTAGTGAAATACTGAAGCATTTTGTAGACAAAAAAGTCAGAAATCAGAGTGCTTTAAAGGCAATAGAGTGATAACATTAATAGAAGAAAAGTGACAATAAAAAAAGATCCTCTAGGAGATGATAAATGAAACACAGTGTGTAGAAAGAAGCAGCTAACATGGCAAATTATGGCCATGATATATGTCAAATGTAAAACTAGACACAGGCTAATTTATGAAAGGCTTTGAATTTCAAACCATAAGATCTCATAGCCATACATAAACAATATACACCTGCCCGTTATTTCCACTCAAAAAAATGTTTAGTATACTTATAGTAAGATCCTTAGTCACCAGTGTCATAGACAAATAAGAAGAAAAATATATTTTCTTAATTATGGACAATATGGGAAAGAAGTGCCCTAACAGACTACTATTCTACTCTCAATATTCCAGGATGAGAGAGTTCAGTGGCTTAATGTGTCTTCCCTTCAAGCCACGAACCAATAGAAATATTAATTTTTGCAAGAGAAGTCTCTGGAAGTCACTTAGGAAAACAAATGGGCCTTCAAATTAAAAAAAATCACTTACCAGCTGTGTAATTTTAGAAAGTTATTTGTTTTTCTTTTATCTTCAATGTTTCACCTTAAAATCAGTCAAATACTCACAATATACGGTTATAATGAAAGTTTCTGTGAGTTAATGGGTATAAAGTAACTGGCACAGCTGTCAGGATGTGGCAACTGTTCAATGTTGTGAGTACCTCTCTTTTCTTGGTCCTCCTGCAGGCTGATTTGGCTGACAACAGCTTGAGAATGAATCTCTGAAGGACAACTAGACAATGCCCTGGTTCTTGGGAAAACATACGTAGAACTTTGTCTCAGAACAAAGGAAAGGCTGCCCACATAATGTCTTCTAGTTAATTTGAATGCACAGCATATCTTCTCTGTAGGGAAAGAGCCCCCACAGGGGTTAGGGTCCTTTGACTTAGAGATTGAATTTCTTGTTCTTTGTCATAACTAACCATGATTTCTTACTCAAAATCTTCTCTCTTGGCATCCTTGACACCACAATCTTAGTTTTGCTTAGGTCTTTCTTACTTCTACAACCTCTTTTGCTAATCTCGTTTTTCCTCATGGGGACTTGTCTGTGGATGACTCCCAAATCTTGGTCTTCAGTTCAGATTTTTTTCCTGTGCTCCAGACCTATATTTCCACTGCAGGTTATGATATTATATTTCTATTTTCATGTTACAAAAGCATCACCAACTCAATTCTCCTTTAACAATTGAACTTACCCTCTAAAACCTGTGGGTGAAGGGGTGTGTGTGTGTGTGTGTGTGTGTGTGTGTTTAGGCATATACACGTTCCAAATATAAATGAATGCCATCATTAGCTACCTGACAACTAAAATAAAAGTCTAATGTTGTCACTGACTACTTTGGCTTCCTCTTGCTATATCCACCCTCCACAGATCACCAGTTCTATTTACTTATACATTTTTTAAACCTATACCTTTCATTCGATTCCAGCAGCCTTCATCCTAGTTTAGGCTGTTATGTACTCTCTGTGAGTTTGTGCAAGAGCTGCCTGATCCTAACTGAGCTCACTGCTTCTATTATCATTTCAAAAGTTTTTTTTATTCTTTTCTCTATACAGAATGATCATTTTAACATACAATACAAAGTAAATGTAACAGGTATTATATTTAAAATAGGAATAAACAAACAAATATGAGTACATCCCTGCCTAACTCTCTCCAGTATTTCTTCCAATATCTTCAGAATGTAATATGAACTCCCACAGAGAGTCCTTCATGATCTAGCCTCTCCTTACCTCTCTATCCTTAATCCTTAACACTACTGCTAGCATGCATTGTGTTCTTCTACTTGTAGTAACTTGGCATATTAGAAAATTTTTTTAGCATGTCATCCTCCCTTGAATTTTAGAACTGTAATTCCTCATGTGGCTTGTACTCCCCGACACTGTTATTTGGGTAATTGTTTGGATATTGTATCATCTTTAAATATTTGTTCATCTCCCAGTTTTGAATCTTACTCTCATTCTTTTCTAAAACAGTAGATGAAAAGTTAAAAGGAACCCTGTATGACTGTTGCAGAAGGAGTATAAAGGGAACTGTGCAGGGGTCGAGGGAAGGTTGAGTACATTTCTCTTCCCATGTGCACTATGCAATTTTGTTGTTTGGCGTTCAAGGCAGCATTGATGCTAAATTCTTCTCTCTCCTTCTAAATTGATGGTTATGCTGAAGACAGGGATGCCTTTGCTTGAATTTAGATGTGAGACAAATCTGATGAAAAACTCAGAAGTACAATTGAATTCATTGAGGAAAAATTACAGTAAATGTATATTTTTTATTTTATCAAAAACATTATTTAATACAAAGCATAGGAAAAATCTCAGCTCATTTTTTCTTTTATGATAATCACCAGTATTTTGACTTATTGAACCTTAAATGTATTCTAGATTTCATGTTAGAATAAAAGCTTACAATAGTCAATCTTTTTCTCCCAAGCTTAAACTTGATCTCAAAATTTCACATGAATGTTGGAAAATCTTATCTTAGGTCATTGCCAACTCTTATATTGCTATTGCCACTTGGTCTCTGTGCCTTCTATAAGATCTAAACCGAGAAGACAAAGACATCTTCTTATACAATCTTCTCCAGCATAAGAGAAGCAGGTAACACTCCATCTTAACTTCTGCAATAAACTCTTTCCTACCTCTGAGAAGACTGGACCCTTGTCTCACTTTACAATATCTCCACTTCCTCTCAGTACAGCTGCACTTTCATTCACCTCAACAATGAACAATCCATAATATAACATTATGGCCCTCATAAAGAGCAGAAAAGTGGAAGAACATGGGATATAAAAGAGTCCCATTTGGTTTGTGCTTATACTTACTCTTAAATTTTTAGCTTGTATACTTAGAGAAGGCTAAGACTAAAGTTATTATCGTTTCCTACTTCCAATCGTCCTTTCTAATATCACATGCTTTTATTTTCAAGAGTTTTAGTTCAGATTTGTTTTTGTTCCTTCTCCTAATTTGTTATTTCCCTACGAAGTTGATGTTCATTTAAATTTCTTTATGTGCTGACCAATTTATTACTCCCATTCTTTCTTGCATTTGAGTTCTTCTTTGGGGTTCAATATTCTCCTTTTGAAGCGCATCTTTTTGAAGTACCTTTAGTGAGTATCTGTTGGTGAAAACTTATCTGCCTGTTTGCTGGAAAATGATGTGATTTACTCTTTTATCTTTAATAATTTTTTTGAACATAAAATCCCTGCTTTTAAAATAGTACAATCTTCTAAAAAAATAAAAGTATGTATGTAGACATATACATACAGTAACACATTATACATTTGGTTACTTTTCAGATCTCACATGTTCAATATTATGTTTGATTTTCAAACATATAAAACTATTGTGATTCTGATTATCATACTTGAATATATGAATTCA
The DNA here is from genome assembly GCF_029289425.2 of Pan paniscus. Taxonomy (NCBI): domain Eukaryota; kingdom Metazoa; phylum Chordata; class Mammalia; order Primates; family Hominidae; genus Pan; species Pan paniscus. Next base: position 61,016,767 of record NC_073266.2, read on the forward strand.
AAGCCCTGAAGTAAAATACTTGCCAGCTAAAATCCAATACTCAATTATACTGTAGGAGTTCGTATGAAGTAAATATCTTTACTGCTTCTTTGTTTTTAAACTCTATGTTCTAGGATACACGTACAGAATGTGCAGGTTTGTTACATAGGTATACATGTGTCATGGTGGGTTGCTGCACCTATCAACCCATCATCCAGGTTTTAAGCCCCACATGCATTAGGTATTTGTCCTAATTCTTTCCCTACCCTTGCTCCCCACCCCCTGACAGGCCCCAGTGTATGATGTTCCCCTCCCTGTGTCCCTGTGTTCTCATTGTTCAACTCCCACTTGTGAGTGGGAACATGTGGTGTTTGGTTTTCTGTTCTTGTGTTAGCTGCTGAGGATGATGGCTTCTAGCTTCATCCATGTCCTTGCAAAGGACGTGAACTCATTCTTTTTTATGGCTGCATAGTATTGCATGGTGTATATGTGCCACATTTTCTTTATCCAGTCTACCATTGATGGGCATTTTGGTTGGTTCCAAGTCTTTGCTATTGTAAGTAGTGCTGCAATAAACATACATGTGCATGTGCCTTTATAGTAGAATGATTTATAATCCTTTGGGTATATACCCAGTAATGGGATTTCAGGGTTTCTCATTCTAGATCCTTGAGGAATCACCACACTGTCTTTCACAATGGCTGGACTAATTTACATTCCCATCAACAGTGTAAAATCATTCCTATCTCTCCATGGCCACGCTAGCATCTATTGTTGTTGACCTTTTAAGAATCGCCGTTCTGAGTGGCATGAGATGGTATCTCATTGTGGTTTTGATTTGCATTTCTCTAATGATCAGTGATGATAAGCTTTTTTCATATGTTTATTAGCTGCACAAATGTCTTCTTTTGAGAAGTGTCTATTCATATCCGTTGCCCATTTTTTGATGGGGTTGTTTGTTTTTTTTCTTGTCAATTTGTTTAAGTTCCTTGTAGATTCTGGATATTAGACCTTTGTCAAATGGGTAGATTCAAAAATTTTCTGTCATCCTGTAGGCTGCCTGTTCACTCTGATGCTAGTTTCTTTTTCTGTGCAGGAGCTCTTTTGTTTAATTGGATCCCATTTGTCAATTTTGGCTTTTGTTGTAATTGCTTTTGGTGTTTTAATCATGAAGTCTTTGCCCAAGCCTATGTCCTAAATGGTATTGCCTTGGTTTTCTTCTAGAGTTTTTACAGTTTTGGGTTTCACACTTAAGTCTTTAATCCATCTCGAGCTAATTTTTGTATAAGGTATAAGGAAGAGGTCCAGTTTCAGTTTTCTGCATATGGGTAGCCAGTTTTCCCAGAACCATTTATTAAATAGGCAATTCATTCCTCATTGCTTGTTTCTGTCAGGTTTGTGGAAGATCAGATGGTTGTAGTATGATTTAGAAGATATTTACAAGGGCATAAACATCTTTTCAATCATAGAAGAGCTAAAGGATTTTTTTTTTTTTTACCAGTAAACCTTAATTAAATGAAATTGTTAAACACGTTCTTCACACAAAATGAAAGTTATCCATTAGAAAGATAGGGACATAGGAATAAAGAAAAATTAAAAATGAACAAAAAGGAATATCTAAATAATATCCTATAGGGGTTCTAAATATAAGTATAAATTGTATGTAAGTCAAAAATTGCATATAAGTTAAGAGAAATATTAATGGAGTTTAAATAATTTTGCATATTTTAGGTAGAATAAATATAACAAGTTATTTTAGTCTTCAGTAAGTCAATATGCATGTTCTCATCTCTGGGGTAGCATATATATATAAAAAATATATATATTTATATATATAAATATATATTATATATTATATATATTTTATATATTATATATTTTATATATAATATATATATTATATATAAAATATATATAAAATATATATATTTTATATAAAATATATATAAAATATATATATTTTATATATATAAAATATATATATTTTATATATATAAAATATATATATTTTATATATATAAAATATATATATTTTATATATATAAAATATATATATTTTATATATAAAATTTCTAAGCCAATAGAGGGGAAACAGAATAATAAATAATTATTAATTCAAAAGATGTTAAGAACAGGAGAAAAAAGAGCATAGTAAATGGTAAGGCTAAATTATTATACACAAAATATCAGTAATTGTATTAAGTATGAATGGACTATAAGCTCCAATTAAAGACTAAATGAATAGAAGACATCACCACAGATTTTACAGACATTAAATAATTATAAAATAATTTTATTTAAAAATTTTTACTAATTAAAAAATTCAAACAAAATGACAAATTTCTAAGTAAATAAAAATGTGGAAAATGGAAACAAGATGAAATAGAAAATTAGAGTAGTCTTCTGCCAGGAAAAATAAATCTAGAGTTATACATTTTCGACAAACAAAATTTCAGTCTCAGAAAGAAGATGTGAATAAGTTGAACAAGTATTCATGCATATTAGCAAATGTTCTTATATATAAATAGCATAATTTTATACATAGAAAATTTTAAAATTATTTACAAATTATCAGAGTTAGAGAATTTTGTAAAATTATTTCATAACAAGTCAATATATAAAATTAATTGTTAAGGGTCCAGAAGGAGACTCTCAAATATAGGATCGCCTAATTTATGACAAAGATGTAATGGTAGTACAACAAAGAAGTGATGGAATTTCCTGTAAATGGTGCTAGATAAATTGATTATCTAAATGGAAAAAAATGGATTGTGACAACTGTCATCTCCCATCATAATCAAAAATTAATTCCAGATATTAATGTTAATGTAAAAAGTTAAATAAAAAAGGTTTAAAGGAAATTAAGGGAGAAATAAATTTGTGGTAAAGAAATTTCTGTCAAAAAATATATTAAAAACATGGGAAGGAAAAAATAATATATTGAATTGCATTAATATGAAGAATGTCTCTTCATCTAAGGGCACTATTAAGGGAATAAAACTGCAAGCCACAGAATATGAGAAGATATTTGAAATTCATAAATCGGATTTTAAAAATTTGTATCCAGAATGTATGTAATAAACTACAAATCAATAAGAAAGAGGTAGAAAACCTAATACAAATATCAGCAAAAGACTTGGATACTTCAACAAAGAAGATATGCATTTAATTAATAAACATGTGAAAGATTATCAATTTAATTGGTTATCTGGGATATGCCAAGAAAAACTATAGTTAAATTCCACAGCACAAAAATGAAATAGTAATTTAAAAAAAGCAAAAATTACCTAGTGTCAGTTAAGCTGTATATCAACAGAAACTTTCAAACAATGCTGATATAACCACTCTGAAAATCTTTTTGATAGTATCTTATAAGGTTGGGCATACACGTATTTTCAGACCCAACAATTTGCTTCTTACATACCTAACAGATTTTTATATTCACTAAAATATATGGGCAAGAATCTTCATAAAAATTACCCTAAAGAGTCCCAAACTGAAAATAATAAATAACCAGTAGAATAGAAAAATATAATATATAAATTAACAGTAGAATACATAAATAATACTATATTTATACAATGGTATATTGTACAGCAATAAGAGTGAACTATCTACACTACCTGCAACAATGTAAATGAATCTCACAAAATTATTTTAGGCAAAGAACACAAGACAGAAAAAAGTACATAACCAAATTTCAATAATGTAAAATTATAAAGCAGTCAAAACTAATCTATGGTGCTAAAAGTCAGAATAGCAATGACTCTAGCAGGCAGTGGACAGGTAGAAACTGCACAAAGGGTTTTGGTAATATATTGCTTGATCAGGGTGCTAGTTTCAGATTTGTTTATGAGTACTCATCAAGCTGTATCCTTACAATGTGTACAGTTTTCTATAGGTACTTAAATAAGTGAAACTACACTAAATATGTAGATCAGATTAGGTGCCACCTGTTTAGAACTTTAGTCACTTCCCATTATAGTTAAAATAATCAAAATTATAAAATCACTTTTATTATGGAAAACTTTACACAGATATGAAAAATTTAGATAGATTATATGTTTTCTAGAAAATATCTTATTCCAGAAAAACGATAGAATTTGAGGAGTCCAATCACTTTAGAAGTAATTTGAAGCACCATTTGTTAAATAGGGAATCCTTTCCACATTTCTAGTTTTTGTCAGGTTTGTCAAAGATCAGATGGTTGTATATGTGTGGTATTATTTTTGAGGGCTCTGTTCTGTTCCACTGGACTGTATCTCTGTTTTGGTACCAGTACCATGTTGTTTTGGTTACTGTAGCCTTGTAGTATAGTTTGAAGTCAGGTAGCGTGATGCCTCCAGCTTTGTTCTTTTGGCTTAGGATTGACTTGGCAATGCAGGCTCTTTTTTGGTTCCATATGAACTTTAAACTAGTTTTTTCCAATTCTGTGAAGAAAGTCATTGGTAGCTTAATGGGGATGGCATTGAATCTATAAATTACCTTGGGCAGTATGGCCATTTTCACGATGTTGATTCTTCCTATCCATGAGCATGGAATGTTCTTCCATTTGTTTGTGTCCTCTTTTATTTCATTGAGCAGTGGTTTGTAGTTCTTCTTGAAGAGGTCCTTCACATCCCTTGTAAGTTGGATTCCTAGGTATTTTATTCTCTTTGAAGCAATTGTGAATGGGAGTTCACTCATGATTTGGCTCTCTGTTTGTCTGTTATTGGTGTATAAGAATGCTTGTGATTTTTGCACATTGATTTTGTATCCTGAGACTTTGCTGAAGTTGCTTATCAGCTTAAGGAGATTTTGGGCTGAGACGATGGGGTTTTCTAGATATACAATCATGTCATCTGCAAACAAGGACAATTTGACTTCCTGTTTTCCTAATTTAATACCCTTTATTTCTTTCTCCTGCCTCACTGCCCTGGCCAGAACTTCCAAACTATGTTGAATAGGAGTGGTGAGAGAGGGCATCCCTGTCTTATGCCAGTTTTCAAAGGGAATGCTTCCAGTTTTTGCCCATTCAGTATGATATTGGTTGTGGGTTTGTCATAAATAGCTCTTATTATTTTGAGATACATCCCATCAATGCCTAATTTATTGAGAGTTTTTAGCATGAAGGGCTGTTGAATTTTGTCAAAGGCCTTTTCTGCATCTATTGAGATAATTATGTGTTTTTTTTCTTTGGTTCCGTTTATATGCTGGATTACATAGGCATGGGCAAGGATTCATGTCTAAAACACCAAAAGCAATGGCAATAAAAGCCAAAATTGACAATGGGATCTAATTAAATTAAAGAGCTTCTGCACAGCAAAACAAACTACCATCAGAGTGAACAGGCAACCTACAGAATGGGAGAAAATTTTTGCAATCTACTCATTTGACAAATGGCTAATATCCAGAATCTACAAAGAACTCAAACAAATTTACAAGAAAAATGCAAACAATCCCATCAACAAGTGGGTGAAGGATATGAACAGACACTTCTCAAAAGAAGACATTTATGCAGCAAACAGACACATGAAAAAATGCTCACCATCACTGGCCATCAGAGAAATGCAAATCAAAATCACAATGAGATACCATCTCACACCAGTTAGAATGGCAATCATTAAAAAGTCAGGAAACAACAGGTGCTGGAGAGGATATGGAGAAAGAGAACACTTTTACACTGTTGGTGGGACTGTAAACTAGTTCAACCATTGTGGAAGACAGTGTGGCGATTTCTCAAGGATCTAGAACTGGAAATACCATTTGACCCAGCCATTCCTTTACTGGGTATATACCCAAAGGATTATAAATCATGCTGCTATAACGACATATGCACACACGTTTATTGCGGCACTATTCATAATAGCAAAGACTTGGAACCAACCCAAATGTCCAACAATGATAGACTGGATTAAGAAAATGTGGCACATATACACCATGGAATACCATGCAGCCATTAAAAAGGATGAGTTCATGTCCTTTGTAGGGGAAGCTGGGAACCATCATTCTGAGCAAACTATCACAAGGACGTAAAACCAAACACCACATGTTCTCACTCATAGGTGGGAATTGAACAATGAGAACACTTGGACACAGGAAGAGGAACATCACACACTGGGGACTGTTGTGGGGTTGGGGGAGGGGGGAGGGACAGCATTAGGAGATATACCTAATGTAAATGATGAGTTAATGGGTGCAGCACACCAACATGGCACATGTATACATATGTAACAAACCTGCATGTTGTGCACATGTACCCTAGAACTTAAAGTATAATTAAAATATATATATGTATATATATATATAAAAGAAAACAACAATGACCCTCAAACCTAAAGTCACAATGGAAAAAGAGCAAATGCACAATGAGATGCAGCCTGCTTGGAGAGAAGGCTAATGATCAGAGAGGACCACCAGCCAAGGCATTGTAACTAGCTTTGATTACTCAAGACCCAACAGGGGCCCACAAGAATGATAAAGATAGACTATTTCACCAGGGAGGATGGTCAAATCAAATCACTTTATAAAGAATGGAATGCAACATTTTGTACCTCATGAATCTATTTTGAAAGCCTTAGAAATAGAATTTTCTACAGAAAAAAAAAGAAGTAATTTGAAATATAAACAAAGATCTACTCTAGAAAACACACCAGCCACTGAAACTATGATGAAAAAATTATACTAATTAAGAAACAGATGATGCAGATATGTTAAATACACTGTTCCAAAACATAATGAAACAGAATATTTCACAACATAACCTATCAGTTTGCAGTAGCATCAGCATCAAAACAAAATATTATAAGGGTACAAGCATTTCTATATGCACAATCACACACATTTATATGTACAAATATACAGAAAGAAGGCCAATCTCACCTATAAACATAACCTAAATTCAAAATAAAATATTGTAGGTTTATTCTAAGCCAATAATAAAATAATTTTACAAATATTAACCAATTTAAAAAGACAAACGTCATCATTTTAGTTTATGCTGAAAAAAGTCATTTAATAAAATAATCTTTCTATATAATGCTCTCTCAGCTTGATAGAGCTTTTCTACCAGAAACTTATAGCATACTAACATGATAAATAGTGATAAAATAGTTAAAGCTATATTTATGCAAGAAGTTAAGTGTGTCTGCCTTCAAAGAGAATAAACTGACTATGTATATACACACACACACACACACACACAGCTGATATATATATATAACTGATATATATATACACATAGCTGATATATATATACATAGGTGATATATAATATATATAACCAGTAAAATATAAAAGTATAATAGATAAATTCACAGTATAAATAATTATATTTTTAGCTATAGCAACTATATATATAGCTGATATATATTTACATATATATATATATACACACACACACACATATCTCAATTTTTAGCTATATCAGCTCAGCTCTCTCTGATATAGCTAAAAATTGAGTTCAACCAGAACTGGATGCTTATCAACAGGCACAATTCTCTAATTTTCTACATATCATTAATAATTGACTAGAAAATGATATAATAGCTATTTATTATCACAGCTATTTTTTTAAGATTTGTGGATAGAGAATGAACATGAGCTTTAATGAGATCACCAGAATTATGATGAGCAGGATTAGAATTTGGAGCATCCTAAAGTTAAGGCATAGAATATGTCCTTGTGATATTCAGAGCCAGCTTTGGACAAAACTACACAATGCAAAGATTGACATATGGCTATTTTCTAACCATTCTTAAATATCATTCTAGCTCCTGATGGTTGACATTTTAATGCTGCTCCAGATATCACAGTCCTTCCCTCACACACACGGTGAAATATTGCCTTTCCTGAATTGTATCCATGTGTCTTTACTCGCTCCTTCCTCCAAACATAGATTTATCCACCCTATAATTCCATGGTCTCAGTGTTCCAATCTCTCTTTACCAAGGTATAGAAAAGTTCATTTAGAAACTGTATGGTAAATGTTTGTTTGTTGTTTGTTTGTTTTTGAGATGAAGTCTCGCTCTTGTCCCCCAGGCTGGAGTGCAATGGCACGATCTCGGCTCACTGCAACCTCCGCCTCCCAGGTTCAAGCAATTCTCCTGCCTCAGCCTCGCGAGTAGCTGGGATGACAGGCACCTGCCACCACACCTGGCTAATTTTTGTATGTTTAGTAGAGACGGAGTTTTACCATGTTGGCCAGGCTGGTCTGGAACTCCTGACCTTAGGTGATCCGCCCGCCTCAGCCTCCCAAAGTGCTGGGATTACAGGCGTGAGCCACCGCGCCTGGCCTAGTAAATGTTAATGACTTAAAACTTTAATATGTCACCACTCCAATGCTTATTTGCTTATTTTGGTGAAGCAGAAACTTTATTTCAAAGGACTGAGTCTTTAATGAAGGTAAAATGTTAGAAACAGAGAAAGAAGTATTTGAAGTGAAAACATTGATGGGAGCAAAATAAATGAACACTGGTTTTCTCCTACCCCATGGTTTCCACAGACTTGGATAAGTAAAAGTAAAATTAACATATTAATGAGATAGATACATCTTTGAATGAACCCAGCAAAAACAAAATAAAATACAACAAAAAGTGATGTGAGGTTTAAAATTTATTCTTTTCCACCCAAGTTGGGGCTTGGTAGTGAGGATTGGTCTGCTAGTAGGGATGGCTCAAGAGAAAGTAAAAGACTAGCATCAATGAGTCAAGAATAAATCTGTGATAGTGCTTTCATTTAAATAATAGGAAACTCAGCCCCTACTTAGTGCAGAGCCTTGTACACACTAACGATGGATGCATACATTAAGTTCTTTGCCGAGTATGTTCCTTTCTTACTGGACAGCTTGTTGAAAATGCAAGACCACAGGCCCATACCCAACAGATTTTGGGGTAGGGCCAAAAGTTAGCATTTTTGATGTGCAGGTGAGGTGATCTAATGTCACACTGAAAAATAATAGAAATGTGATTACTTCTTTGAACAACAGATGGCAGTAGAGTCAAAAGAAAGAATTTTCCTAGCCCCAGCAATTGTCAGGAAACAGAGGCGTGGTGTCTTTGACCCTTCTCCTTTGCAAAGGAATGCTTTAGAAAATAAAGAGCTTCTTTAAAAGTTTGCCAGCTCAAAACATCATTCTTATCATATATGATTCTTTTACCCGATGACACCTTATATGTTTTCAGTAATTAAAAATTTTTTAAACTTTTAAAAAATATCTATTATTGCATTGTCCTGCTCCATGAAGACTATTTACTCTACCCACTCACCTACTCAAAATTTATATTTGAAATGATTATTTATAATCATTAAAATAATATTTGAATATCTACACGGTTTGCTATTTTATCTACTCAACAAAGCTAATGCAATTTTAAGTTTGTGCAGTTTATTCCAGGGTAGACTCTGGGAAACCATACTCACATACTTCTGAGAGATACAAATAAATACAAAGATAATTAAGGGCAAGAGAATTTGGTAAATGATATCAGTCCATCCTTGGAAAATTCAATATTTTTTCAGCATGAGATGACATGAGGGTTGGGGCCTAAGTTTCCAAAAACAGTAAGTCCAACAAAAAGATGGGAGAGAGAGGTCATAGGAGGGAATATTCCCTGCAGGGGACCCCATTTTGCAAAAAATAGTGACTTAGGGGAATCTCAGGTAACTTAGTATGACTGGGGCAAAGATTTCAGGTGGGATATAAAATAAATTTAGTCAGAATAAGAGGAGACCAGACCATTAAAAGTCTCAATTCCCAAGCTAAGAAACTTGGAGTGTTCAAAGTACAATACCATGGAGTATAAAGTAGGCAAGTACAAAGCTCAGTCACATCCATTGTACCCTTTGGTCTTCATAAAACCAGATGAGGTGGTCAGGAAAGAATTCTGATAAAAATGTATTAGAGGAAGATACAAAGTATTGGAAGTATTAAGTAATATCCCCCAAGATCATACACCTCTGTTTGGAACAGACCTAGAAAGAGAAAGAGGCTTCTGAGTTATGCTCAATATTCTGCCCAAGACATTCAACAGCCTCATGTTCTACATGCACTTGGCCCGCAAGACATAACCACTTCCACAATTCACTGAGCACCCACTTTGAGTCTGTCAAAGATTAAATCTTTCACATGAATCCTACCCAGAGAGCTATTAAGCCCATCAAACAGACAAGGATGTTGTGACTCTGAAAGTCAGGAAGGTGGAACAAATTTTAGAGAATGAAGGGTTTGAGGAATGTAAATTTTATTGGTCTTAACTTTAGATATGTTTCCTATCCAGCTGTGTCAGGAGCAATGAAATAATGTGCTCTGCTCGCTCTTGATCTTTGGGCATTTGTGGTTGAGAAAGCATTGTGTTTAGAACTATAGAAAAATGACAGAAAATTAAACATTCCTGTAAATTTCAAGCTTTCCTATTTCTTGAATTGACCTTATCTTCAGACTGAAACATCCTCATTTTGTACTCCTAAACAGATCATATGAAGTTCATATTAATATTCATGCCTTACAGATGAGGAAATTGAGATCCAGTGAGGTTAAATTACTTGTACCTACACAGCTAATAAATGTCAGGCAGACAAAGCAAATTGTAGGACACAACGAGTAAGATGTTATTCAGCCTATTTATATGAATAGCATATAAAGATAATAAACATAGATTATCTTTGTAATATTTCATTTTCTGATTATAAAAGTAAGGTATCTTCATTGAAATTTGAAAAGAAAATAAATTTTTGTCATCCAAACAACTAAATACTATAACTATATATAATATAAAAGGAAAATATTCTAAAGAAAGTAATGATAAGCACTTAACATTCTATCACATCAAAGTTTCTCAAAAAACTGTCCTCATCAATAGAAGGCAATAGTAGCAAGTTCACAACATATTTAATGGATATATACTAAAATCACCCTACAGCTCTATCACCCTATGATCATCAACCTACTAATAATTTTTGATTCATGGAAAATATAATAAGCATTTACAAAATTATAAGTCATGCTGTCTATGTTGAATTAAAACTTTAATATCTAAATAAAACAAGAGTAAGCACTCATACATTCTAGATAGGGAATATTAAAAATAAAGACAGGACCTGTGAAGTACACCAAACTTGTACCCGGAGGGAAATTCATTGCTTCCAATGTTCTTTTATTATTTATTACTATTATTATTATTATAAAAATAGAAAATCTAGGAAACATTCCTTTCAAATTAGTGACATTCTAGTTATCACATGACAGGAAAAGATAAGAGAATGACATTAGGAAGATGACAGAATTGCAATAAATATCTCAATCATATTTGAGTGATGTCTTAGAATTCTTTTGAGAGCAAGTGATAAAAACTCAAAGCAGCTTAACCAAGGAAAGTTTTTTTTAAAAAATTCAGTAAATTTTAAAGAAGCTAATAGACATGACAGAATAAATTAAGTAATCAGGGCTATTGTGGACCAATAGAACAGAAAGCACATGGTTGATGCCCTCGCTCCCTTGCTTTATTTTGCTCTCTCTCGCTTTTTTCCCTTGGTTAGTTTCTTCTTCAGGAGACTGCAAAATAGCCAGAATATTCCTCACCTTTTAGATTTTTCACATGAGAGGCAATAGGTTTGTCTCACAAGCTATAGTTCAAACAAGCTTGTGGAAGAATGTTTCAAAGCCTCACTTGAGTCATTTACCATTTCAAAAACAATATATTCTCCTCCCCTTTGGACAAAGGTAAATTTTCATTAAAATTGTGGGGAAATCATTCTTGGAAGCCCAAACCAAAGGATGATACCAAGTGTTCCTAAAATGAAATTACGTGATAGAAATAATATAAGATTGTGGGAGTGAGAGCCAACTTTCCACCCTCAGCTTGAACTGGAAGAGATGCTGCACTGAGACATAGTAAAAATACCAAAAACCACCCATAAAAATAAAAGAAAGCAAATAAAGATATAAGATTTAAAAATAAATATACATATACAAATGGAAAACTATGAACTTAATAAATAATGCAGGCCAAGCACAGTGGCTCACACCTATAATCCCAGCATTTTGGGGGACTGAGGTGGGTGACTAGCTTCAGCCCAGGAGTTCAAGACCAGCCTGGACCACAGAATGAAACCTCACTTCAACAAAAAATATAAAAATTGGCTGGGCATGGTGGCACACCTATAGTCCCAGCTACTCAGGAGGCTAAGGTGGAAGGATTACTTGAGCCCAGGAGGCTGAGGTTACAGTGAGCCAATATTGGGCCACTGCACTCCAGCCTGGGCAACAGACTGAGACACTGTCTATAAATAAATAAAGCAATATGTGGTTCTTTGTATGTTTGTATGGTTTTATTTGTAAATAAAATATATTTTAATATTTAATATTATATTCTTTGTATTGTATTATTTGTAAATAAAGTATGTTATAAAATATTTAATATATTATGTTCTTTGTATTGTATAATTTTATTTGTAAATAAAATAATACAATAAGAAAATACATGACAATTTGAAAAAGTTTATATAAAGATAGAGAAATGATTAAAAAACAATTACTTTTCAAAAATTTAGTAAACATAAAGAAGACAGAAAGCTATCTACATACTGTACGCATTTAGAGTAGCATCAGTCCTCATATAAGGGTCTGGGGCTTCAACTAATAACCCAGATTTTACTGTTTCCTTTCATCTATTTCTCTTCTCTCCTCCAACTCCTTTTAGAATACCTCTACACCAATCCATCTGAGAACCCCCCAGAGTGTCTCATATGCATTTGTGTCTACCCACAAGTCTAGTAAGCTTTCCAGTTAGTTACTGTGTGGCATTGGTGTTTCTTTCCTCTCTGGGCTTCTGGTGTTGAGTACTGATAGCTGCACTGGACTTCATGGTCTTCCAGGAAGGACCGAGGCCTCTTGCCGGGCATCTTCCAGCTTCTCCTCTTTCATCCAGGAAGCACCTTCTTCTGCCGGAGCCCACTGTAGCTAGGAATTGGCATCCAGGAGATGAAAAGTTAAATGTTTCTGGTTTCAATAGGAACCCTCTGAGACACCACAGTGGTGCTGCTCACATCCCAATGTCTTAGTGACTTTAGGAAATAAAGCAGCTCTGTAATTTTTTTTCTTACATCCTCGCTATTCAACACCATACTCAGTACATAAATCCAGATGGGATCCGGACAGTAAAATAAATCTGAATGACAGATAATGTGCTGTCCTCAAAAATGACTCTCCTCCTTTTCAACTGAAAGAAGACATTTGTTTATTTCAATGAAAGCCAGTTCATTATTATCTGTTCCTACTTCCTTGAGAGTGATTATTCTCTCAGATACATGCTAAGTGCAAATTTTCTGCATAGCAGAAACCGGGGCTTGAATCCAGGTGTTCTGATTCTGAGTTTATTTCTCTAAACATTGGTAATGACCGTAGAAAGTCTATTTTAAAAGGAAACACAAACCAAAGACTAATAAAACTATATGCAACTAGAGAGAATTGAATCATGATTTAGATGAGCTCTGCTTTCTACCCTTCTCAATTTAAGTGGGGGTTCATGTTATCCCTTACTTTCATTGACATTTTCATTGGTCCAGTGTTCTCCTAGGTCTCCAAATGAAGCTATCACTTGCAGTCTGCAAAACACAACATTGCACTAATTTAATTCTGTTTTATCTCACGTTGCTCTCTAATTGGTTCATGTATGTCAGTCATCTTTCTGGCTAGACAGTGAATCTTCAACAGGCAGGAATCACACTATTGTGACCCCACAGAGTCTCATGTGGGGTTGTGCATGGTGCAGGAGTGAGCCTACTTATTTTCACTTATTTTCATTCATATCTAACCTACATGCAGAACCAGTCTTTCTCCTTTCCTAGAACTGAATACTGAAATCATTAATGTAAAAATCAATTTGTATTAGAAATTTCTCAAATCATATTCCTATTTTATTAGCATGTAATTTTCTGAATACAGTAGAAAAATCTCTGCCTCTTAATGAATTCTATTTCAAATGTTCTCATTATAAGACTTTCAAATCTCATTAACTAAACCAAGCATTAAAAATACAATAATAATAAAATGAAACAGGAAACTGTTGATATGATTAGATTTGGGTAACTTTCCTCTTTTAGTGAGGAAGAAAATGTGGTTTGAGTAAATGATAACTCAAGCATAGGAAGCGTACTTTACAAGCACAAGGAATACACTTCTTTACATGTTCTAGTAGAATCAACAATTTCCCTAGTCAATTGTAGCTGAGCTAGAGTTATAAATATAAGTAGGAAAATGGTGTATCTTAACAAGGGCATGTTGGCATTAGCATTTTTATGATGTGTATTTTCAACAGTGATGCAGAATAAAAACACACACCACATAAAGATACCATCTTCTATTTCCCATCCTCATGTACAATGGTCCAAGCCTTTATTATACTGTTTATTGTGGAATTTGAACCCAAGTTTATTGACTGCTATCTACTCAAGACCTCTTTACCACATTTTTCTGAAAACGTAGGGCAAAACAACATGTGAGCAAGTAGCATAAGTTTCTAAAACGTGTTGGTCTTGCCCTAGCGTTTTTCTTATCTCTTAGATATACTCCTTGGAGGCAGAGCGAAGAAACGAAAGATAAGAAAAACAAAACAAAACAGATGAATAATCAATCATTCAGTTCTGGCACATTTAAAGTCATTAGAGAATCATAAATTGCCAGAGCTAGAAGCAATCTTCAGATCGTTCTAGACTTCCTGGCAATATAACTGAGAGTAGTGGCAGCATAGAAGCAAAATTATTTACTCCAAATTGGCTGCTAATTGAAGGTAGAATACTCAGTTCCTAACACTCCTCAGCAGGCTGAATGTTCACTAAAGCATATAATCCATTCCTTAATCTGTCCCCTTTTTTCCTGTTTGCTGAAATCATATCTTGTTAGGGCCTGTATCTATTCAGCCACCATATCGCCTTCTGTAAGTGCTCCTGCTGCTGCTTCCTGTTGCTCCTATGAGGAGAGCTGGGGTTAGGGAAAGAATTTGAGGAGACCCAGGGGCTAGAGTCATCCTGCCAGTAAAGGTACCTCTGATGTCTTGACTAAATCACTGTACCACTTTGGGTCTCATTTCTTCACCCCACAAAAAAACGAAGAGTATACGGTAGAGACTTGCCATTCAAAATATGATCCTATGACCAGCAGCACTGGCTAACCTTGGAGCGTGTTAGAAATACAGAAACTCTGGGCTGGGCGCGGTGGCTCACGCCTGTAATCCAAGCACTTTGGGAGGCTGAGGCGGGCAGATCACGAGGTCAGGAGATCGACACCATCCTGGCTAACATGGTGAAACCCCGTCTCTACTAAAAATACAAAAAATTAGCTGGGTGTGGTGGCGGGTGCCTGTAGTCCCAGCTACTAGGGAGGCTGAGGCAGGAGAATGGCGTGAACCCAGGAAGCAGAGCTTGTAGTGAGCCGTGATCGCGCCACTCCACTCCAGCCTGGGCGACAGAGCGAGACTCTGACTCAAAAAAAAAAAAAGAAAGAAAGAAAAAAAAAAAACCAAAAAACGGAATCTCAGGCCCCACCACAGAGCTACTGAATTGGGATCTGCATTTTAACAAAATGTCCCAGTAATTCACATACACACTAAAGTTGGAAAAATGCTGAGGGGATTTACAAAATGTTCTTCCTTCTGTTACATATTATTCATGCTTTTTAGTAGGGAAATAATTCAACTGCATCAGTTTTTCCCACTGAGAAAAGCCATGCTACTGGTGATACACAGAGACAGGAAAGCTTTATCCAGGGCCCTTCAAGTCGCACCATCTAATCACCATCTCTCCCTCCATGTAGACTCAGCTTTGAAGTAGACCTTCCTCCCACTGCCGCTCCGTTTCTGCCCATATAATGAAGGCTTACCACTTTCTGTAAGCTTTGTCTGCATGACCTCATCCAGCTGGGAGATCCCCCTGCCAGGCCAGCAAATGACCAATCCCATAATGCCTTCTGAGGACAGCACCCTGGGAAGGTAAGTGACTGGGCAAAGGTTACCTGGCAAATGGTGGGTGGAAATGAAAACCCAGGGAGATGGCTTACCACCTGGTGAGCTCCTAAAACCATTAGAGCACTTTGGGCTAATGCTGCTCTCAGCTGCATTTCATGCACATTTCCTGCCCTGGAGCCATTGTTTCCCTTGTAATTACAGACTCATATTCAGCTGCCTTGAGAATGCTGATGGCTGTAAAAGAGAACACTCACCACAGTGGGTGGGAAGGGCTGGTCAAATTGAAGATCTTCTATTGTGTAAGGCTGGAAATCTGTGATTTTGGCTGACTCCCCACCACACACACAAAAAATTTATATGCATATTGTGCTTCTAAAACCCCCCTTTGGTTAATGTTGTCATGCAAAGGTTAAGCAGAAATAAACATGCAGGAGATGAGGCAGATCCAAGTGGAGGGCAAGCAGAAAACCACATTTTTGGATTAAAAATCACAGATTATATTGGTTAAAATTAATACCTAAAACTGAAAAATGTTGACTCACATGATTTGAGGTGAAGCATATTTTTAAGGAGGCTCTGACCCAACACTACCATAATTCTGCCTGAAATTAACCACTAGAAATTCATTCTTGTGGAACAAAAATTATCTGTTATTTGATGATTTTTTAATTGGTTTTCATTCAATGCTTCTTTTTCTAAGAGGAAACACATTAACCCTCAGTAATGGAAAGTAAATAAATAGCCAAATAATAAAACAACCCCCTTCTCACTGATCAGTGCAGACTCATCAATCAGCGTCCTTCTTTCCATTGAGCCTGCACAAAGATCTAGATGCAAAATTTTTCTCAACACAAAAAAGCAGGCAGCAAGAGCCACTGGTAAATTGAAGCCAATGTGTTTCAACCATTCATTCTTAATTCTAAGAAAAAAAAATCAAAAATTAAAGTTTCTAAAATTGGATAATGACATAGAATTGATTCATATAGTGTTTCTCCAAACTCCCCGCTATATCACCCCACCTATATTCACCCAACCCTCTTACTAACTCAGTAGCTTAGTTTACAATTAATACTGTTTTAAAAGAAGTATAGATTTAATACAGATTTAAAGTTTAAATACATATTTAAAATAAAATAAATACAAACTTTTCTTTCTCCCCACATTAAAGCTTTGGAGTAAAGAACATTTTTTTGTGTGTGTCTGTTTGCTTATTTTCAAGATAAAATTCAACTGACAAAAACATGGGTCACCCATTTTGGAAAACAGTTCACCAGTTTCTTAAAAATTTAGGCATATAACTTAGCAACTCCGCTCCTAGGTATCTACCCAGATAAAAACAGATTTTTAAACAAAACCTTTTATGTTAGCTTCCATTGCAGCATTATTCATAATAGACAAAAAGTGGAAACAACTCAAATATCTATTGACTGGAAAATGGCTACAAAAAGTGTGGCACATCTTTTATATGGTAGGATGCTATTCAGCAATAAAAATGAATAAACTATTAATACATGCTACCACAAAGATAAACCTCAAAAACATTATGTTAAGTGAAATAAGCCAGCCATAAAAACCACATATTGTATAATTCTATCCATTCATATGAAATGTCCAGAAAAGGCAAATCTATAAAGAGAGAAAATAGATTAGTGGTTGCCTGGGGCTGGGGACGAAATGGGGGATTAACTGCAAGGGGTATGGGGAATCTTACTGAGGTGATTAAATGTTCTAAAATTGATTATAGTGATGGTTGCACGACTTGATACATTTGCTAAAGTTCACATGGGTGACTTTATGATATGCAAATTATACCTCAAAAGAGTCATGAAAAACATTTCAACTTACAAGAAAGATAGGGAAGCAATATAGCATTAAATGAGAAGGGAGAATTTAAAGAATGGAAGGAGTTGGAAAATGTATTAAGGGCTATCATTAGCAAGTGGCCAAATTTATTGTCCTTAGGGAGTGGGTGAGGTCAATAGTATTACCCTTGTTTTAGAAGAAGTGTACATGAGACTGTGCTAACCAAGATAGAATAGAGTGGTGTAACAAAGAATATCTTCTCTTTTGATCTCTCAAAGCGGTCACCACACAGTATCTCTCTTTCTCCCTGTCTCTTTCTCTCTCTAAATCAGTCACTCACAGCTTAGGTTAGGTTACCTTTGCTCAAATATGAAATCAGATTTCTTAATAATTAATAATGTTTGACTTCTCAAACATGAAATCAGATTTCTTAATAATTATTTGCTCCTTTTATGTTCTCTCTCCTCTTTCTAAGACCATAAACTCATTGTTTACCTGGAGAAAACTTCTTTTGGAAGCAATCAAAATCTGGGACCCAGATGGGGTAGACATTTGCTTAGAGTCTGAGCTCAGGAAGGAGGAGTCAGGTCCCACACAGGTAATCACTGATCTCCATTCCTTCACTAACTTAAAAACCACATTAAGGCTTTGGGGTTTTCAGGTAGAGTCAATGGATTTTGAGAGTCTTCAGCAGGAGAATAGCATGAGTTCTTCCTAACCATATGAAGAGTGGAGAGGGGATGGTATCTGACATCTTGATGATTTGCATGAGGAATTCTGGTCATTTGTTCTATTTCAGTGAACTAGAGAACAGTGTAGACATTAAAGTTGTATTTAGGATTTTTTTTTAATGGGGTATAAATTGGTTGGATATGAGGAAAATCTGATTAGAATAGTTGTATCTTTAGCTGAACTTGGAAAATATGCCTGTTTAGTAGGAAGACTGATGAATGTGCAAATTGAGAAGTTTGTTAGGGAAAGATATTATGAGCTTAAATTTTGATGTTGATGCTGAGATAACCATCTAAGCAGTGATTCCTTAAAGTTAGTTTACTAAATATGTCTAGTGATCCAAAAGTTGTTACTGGACAAAATATTTAAATTTGAGAGACAACAATATATAATAGGATAACCGAAGGCATGACCACAGAATATATGAGAGAATAAAGAGAGAGAATAGTGTGAGAAGAGATGTTTTGACTGAATCTTTATGTCAGCTTCCATATATATATCTATATATATATATATATATATACGGATAGATATATATATGGATAGATATATATCGATATATATGGATATATATATGGATATATATGGATATATATGGATGTATATATATGGATATATATATGGATGTATATATACATACATAATTGGAAAATCTAGGTTTGAAAATAGGATTTGCAGAAAATTGTTGGGGTTCCTATCTAAATGATGTCTGGTTTCTCTGTAAAGGGGAGTGGTAAAAGTCAAAATAGGCACTGGATAGAAAGAGAGAATGAATTAGCAAAAGATCACAGTGAGTTTGTGGGACTTTGTTGAAAACGGAATTGATGTTGGTGATCGTGATTTCTTGGCAGCATAAATCTGTTTCATTGTGTGGTTTATTTGTCATCATGAAACAGCTGTAATACAGATTAGAGAAAGTGAAGAGATAAATGTGTCTGCAGTTAGGATTTTGCCTTTACATTCTAATGTAAGAGCACCTGGATCAAAAAGTCTAAGTTCTAGAAAACAGTGATTATTCTTCTAGAAGCGGCCTCAAGTTGAGTTTGCCTTTCTTTAAAAATCATGAGAGCTTATGGGTACTAGCACTTACAAGAGTACTCTGCATGTTCCAGGTTTTCCGTTGCTGTGTTTCTCCCATACTCCTCCAGGCTGAGTTCTTCCTGGTCTAGATGTTCTATCCACATCCAGCTCTTCTGTGGTCTTGCTTTCTGTGAAGGATAGGTTACATACTTAAACTAAAGCCTCAAAGCCTAACACTGGCTTTGTATGTAACTAGTGTTTGACAGGGACTCCTCAACTTTTTTATAATTGGTGATGGCAAAACTTCAGGTTCCGGAGAGGGAACTTCTCTACATGAAAAAGACGACCACACAGAACTCTTTGGTGACTCTCAAACCACCACATGTCAGCGCTGCCTATGGCCAGGCTACCTGCGAGTCATTCTGTTGTTCCTCCATTAAATGACATAAATGGGGTGCTCTAAAATAGGTATAATGGATAGCTTTTGTTGCAATATTGCATATTTATTGTATGAGGAGAAGAAATAGTGATTCAATTCAGTAATATCTAGCTATATTGTACTTTATTCTTCAGTTCTTGCCCAGAAATCCCTTCAAACTGCTAGTTTGTGTACATCTGTGAAAAGCATATAGTGTGGAAAAACACCATGTATTGAAGTGTTAATTAATAGTTGTTAGATTTCACTGCCCCCAGACTTTCTCCTAATACAGGTATCAAGTACCTTAAACACAAAGTCTTATAATAGCTACTTTAATACTTCACTTATTTCTTAAGACTGTGAGGAGAAATTTAAGACTGAAATTAAGCAAATGAGATTACTGGACAAATTTTTAACGGAATGATGGAGCCTCTGCAGATTGTCTGATTTTAAGAGATGAGAGCTTTTGTCTTTGACAAGGCTATATTTTACAACCATGTAAAGGTAAAAGGTATCTTACAGAACACTGAGAGACAAACAAATTTTGTCTAGTATAGGTTCAGTTCACTTCTCTACCCACTCTAGAAGAAACCAGTTTTACATTCATTTGCAAATTCATTTCAATATTCCTGATCTATAAACGTGACTGTTCTTTGGATTCTCTTTTGAATTAGTTATTTTTTTTTCTGGTTCTCTCCTGTAATTAATGAGTTAAGTCAAACCTTGGAAATGTGTCATTTTATATATATGAGTCATGACTTTATCTTTGTTCTGACAATTATCTTTTAACAGGGCTCAAAACATTTGGAACATCTCCACAAATATTAAAATCAAAAGGAAATAGAATTTTTCCTTCAAAGTCCTTGGGAACATTTGTTTTAAAAAATGTATCAGTAATCTCCAAAGTCATCCAGGCTTTATCTTTAACTTTTAATGTTTAATTCTGTCATTCTTGCACCATATCTAATCCTAAATACTACATTCAGGTGATTACATCTCTAATATCTCTCCCTTTTCTCTCCATTTTTACTGCCAGCACCTAATTTATGCCTTTATTACCTGTCAGTGGGACCATTTGCCTATCATGCAAGAACTGCTAAGTTTTAGTTGGGCCCATGACTGTCTACCTAAAGAATGTATTTATAATCAGCCCTGTTATAGCTGGGAAGGCTCATGTGATTATGTTCTTGTCAATGAGCTATAAAGAGAAGTAAACTATGTAACTTCTCAATCAGCTATTGAAAGAGACAGCTACTCACCCTTGCCCCCCGCCATAGGCTTGAGTGTGGATTTGACATAAATTACACCATGCAGACAAGGACAACACCCTAGAGGAAGGCTGAGCTAAAAATTGAAGGAACCTGTGTCCCTAAAATGCTTTCTGGAGCAGAGGTATCCTGCCAACCTGAACAGTTCATCTACAGATTTGTTAATGGGATAGAAATCAAATTCTTAAATTATTGTTTATTTTTTTGTATAGTAGCTCAAACTATGACCTAATTGATATACCTATTCTCTGGTTTCCTTGCTGCTTCCAAACAACATACATTTTCTACTGATTCCAGAATCCTGTGTTTGAAACATTGCATCTTTGCTCAAAAATTTTGATATATGGAAGTAGAAGTCTTCTATAGAATAGCATTTAGGGTCTCCATAAAATATGATAGTTCATGAGTTGGTTATAAGCAATTCATGAATAATTTTATTGAAAAGAGAACTTAGTAAATCAAGGTAAAGGCTAGCAACAAAATGGACAGCCTCTAGGAAATCCAGCCTTGAAAACTGAATAAATTAGTTAGGAGCCAGGGCCAAGGATCATGTTTTGGGACAACATTTATGTCCTTTGCCACTCTGCTCAAGATTTAAAAGTCTGGGCCAGGCTCAGTGGCTCACACCTGTAATCCCAGTGCTTTGGGAGGCTGAGGTAGGAGGACTGCTTGAGATCAGGAATTCAAGACCAGCCTGGGGAATATAGCAAGACCCTTTCTCTACAACAAATAAAAATTAGCTGGGCACTGTGCACCTGTAGTCCTAGCTACTCAAGGGGCTGAGAAAAAAGCATTTATCGAGCCCAGTGGCCTGAGTTTGCAGTGAGATATGATCACACCACTGCACTCCAGCCTGGGCAAAAAAGCAAGACTCTGTCAATCAATCAATCAGTCAATGATTTAAAGATCTTAGAGAATTTCTTTAATCAACTTGGAGTACCTAGCAATACTTTGAGTAGGGGAGAGCAATGCCCCTTGATTTTCATAAAGCCTCATTACTTTATGTACGATAGGTAATTATCTGAAAGAATTCAGTATGTGGTTGTAACAGCTTAAGAAATGCTGGGCAATCTAAAAGAAAAACAATAGTTCATTAAAAATATTATGCCACATCTGGCCTTTGATCTATTCCTTGTTATTCTTTCAGTAAGTCTAAACTGCATTTATTTTGTTTCTTATTCATGATCCCTGTTATCAGATCTGTATATCTTTGTTTGCAATATCCATTTTATCTCTAATTCTCTTTTTCTAGTCATTTCTTGTCTAAATTATATTTTTTAATTTATCCTAATTTTCAACTCCTCAGTGAAAATTTTATAATCTGAAATGCTCTTCTAAACATTTGTTTACCTCATAGTGAAAATATTTGCATACATTCTATCTCCTTTGTGTGAGTGTAGGCTCCTGGTACATACGGATTAGGTCTTATTCAACTCTGTATTCCCTACAAAGTTTAAAATGAAATTAACTATGTATTAGACATGCAATACATACTTGTCAAATTTATCAATATAAATTTACAAATAGCAAGCAAACATATGTTATTCTACTAAGTAGGAAAATGACTAAAGAAGGAAGACTCCTGTTTTTGCCTTATACCTGAAAGGAGTTTATCTTCTTGTTTAATCCTTTCTGTCCTCTCTTTTAGTGAAAGACATTAGGTCCAGCAATTAAGCAGTTAGAGATCATGAGTGAGATGTTTATCTATGCCATTCAGAAGCAACTGCCAATAATGAAAATCAGCATTTTCCCCCTACTAGAGCCTTTAGCAACTGCGAAGGGTGACTCACTGAATGGCATGTGACACTGATTACATTATCTGGTGATAAAAGAGTCAAGGTTAGATAAAACCTTTTGCCAATGTGTATATTGCAACTCCAACCCAAATGAGCAAAACCCCCCTTCCCACTAATGTGGATCTTGGAGCAGTAGAAGACAGAGGCTTCTGCTACCCTCCATCATTCCAGCAAGGTTCTGTTCAATAATATGTGGCAGTAATTTAGTTGTAATTAAACAAGACCTGATATATTATTTCCTAATGATCTCAAGTGAAGTCATCTCCCACTTGCTTTCCAGCGCTTCTAATTAGGCAATAAGGGTTATATCATGAGCAATAAAGATCACTTTTCTGGGCTAGTGATGAGGGATTAGAGAGTACGCAGGGAGGCTTTCATGGCCCAGAGTGAGAGGCAGGTAGGCGGCAGTTTTGAATGGAACATCCTCCATTCCTCTTGCCATCTGCTCCCAAATTACCTAGGTGGCAGGCACTGATGAGGAACAAATTGAAATGAAGCTAGAATAAGAAGCTTGAAGCCATCAGTCACCAGCCTAGCAATTTAAATCACAGCTTTACGTGCGTGGTTTCTTTGTATAATTATTCGTGTGCTTTATTTATTTCCGAGTCTTTCATATCCACTTGCTTGTCGAATCCCCAGGAAACTCAAGAGAATTAAAATAGGTAGTTAATATTTTCACTCTTTAATGCTTACAGAGCTCAGGGTCCCAGACTTTGAAGTGGCATGCACATTGTTGGAAGGTTACAGCATTCGCAATTGTTCACAACTAACTCCTGCCACAGAGTCCACTCTAATGCTGTTGTGATTATTTTTTCTGCAATATTAATAAGTAGAAATGCTCTTCTCTCTTCCTTCGCAGATTCTTAGCTGAGAAGAAAAGGCTGTTACCCTTCTTTAATTTCCTTCTCTTCATTTAAGGCAATGGTAAACAAAGGAGGCTCTGGCCCTCCATCTGTTTTTGTAATGAAGGGTATTTCAGTGAAAAGCTCGGCACTGTTAATAGTACACTCTTCTAATTTTGGATACTATGAAAGCTATTTCATAACTCTAGATTGTAAGTAACTGAGAGAAAGGCAAAAATAATTCTTATGTGTAGATATGCAACTAAATTTTGTCCAGTGGAGGGACATACTTCCTTTCTCCTTGTGGAAGAGCCAGTTTTCCTTTTATTGGCAGATTCATTGTAATATCTTGATCAATAAATGTGTCTGTTTTTTGACTTCTGCTTTGAGTTGGTTGTAATATCTGATTTTCTCATATAAGTTAAATAAAATCTTTAACCCATGTTCATTTTTATCTATGAGTCATTTTTATTCTTTAAAAAAAAGCATCATTTAACAGTAAATAAATTTCCATTGGGTTACATGTTGCCTATAGATTGTTTCTCACTGAAGTAGCAGAGTTGAATAATTGTAGCATGAGCAGTTGTAATAAAGACTGTATGGCCAAAAAAGCAAAAACCATTTACTATCTGACCCTTTGCAGAAAAAGTTTACAGACCTTCATCTAAAGCACATATATCCAGCCAAGCCCTATGCATCTCAAGGAGCCACCAAACTCCAGACATAGGGAGTCATTTACAGAAAGCTGGTATGTGGTGTTTTAACCTAATAAAGTTGATGAGATAAAAGGGGAGAGGAAATGAACATAAAGCAGGTAAAGTGTAGAAGCATCTTTGTATCTCAGGTGTGGCTTTTAGTGTTTTTTCTACATGTTCAGGCATCAGCATTGTGGCATAAATAAGAGCCAGTATCATAAGCCTTCATTTTTTCTAAATTGCTAAAAGAGCTATTTTGGTGTATAAGATTTGGTTTTGGACTAGACGTTAGGAGACTTGCTATGATTAGCTGTAGGAAATTTAGCAAATTTTTATATTTCTTGGCTTGAGCTTTTTCAAAGGTATAATGCATATATAATTTTTGGACTCATTTTAATATTCTTTTTATGTTTATCCTTTAGAGAATACTGAGATTGATTTTTTTTTCTGGTTGAAGCTATTTTCTGGAGGAAAATCAGAATAAATCAAATCAGACTATTTTGTCCCAAAACATATGGAACTTGTGTTTAGAGCCTTTTATAAAACTAACACATTGGATTAGAAAATCATCTACCAGCATACCTCAAATATATTGCTGGTTCAGTTTCATATCACGACAATAAATCAAATATTGAATATCCTAATAAAGTAAGTCACGCAATCGTTTTGGTTTTCCAGTGCATATAAAAGTTATATTTACACTGTAGTCTATTAAAACGTGTGCAATAGCATTATGTCAAATGAATATACATATATTAATGAAAAAATACTTTATTGCTAAAAAATGCTAGTAGTCATCTAAGCCTTCGGCGAGTCTTAATCTTTTTGCTGGTGGAGAGTCTTGTCTTAATGTTGATGGCTGCTAGCTGATCCGGTGCTGACGGTTGGGGTGGCTGTGGAAATAAGACAACGATGGAGTTTGCCCCATTGATGGACTATTTCTTTCACAAAATATTGGTTTATAGCATGAGATGCCATTTGATAGCATTTTACCCACAGTACTTCTTTCAAAATTGAGTCAATCCTTCCAATCCCTGCTGCTGCTTTATCAACTAAGTTTATGTAATATTCTAAATCGTTTGTTATCATTTCACCAGTGTTGAAAGCTTCTTCACCAAGAGTAGATTCCATCTCAAGAAACCACTTTCTTTGCTCACCTATAAGAAATAATTCCTCATCTATTCAAATATGATCATAAGATTGCAGAAATTCAGTCACATCTCCAGGCCCCACTTCTAATTCTAGTTTTCTTGCTATTTTCTCCATATCTACAGTTGTTTCCTTCACTGGAATGCTGAACTCCTCAAAGTCATCCATGAGGGTTGGAATCAACTTCTTCCAAACTCCTATTAATGTTGATATTTTGACCTCCTTCTATGAATTATGAATGTTCTTAATGATATCTAAAATGGTGAATACATTTCAGAAGGTTTTCAATTTACTTTGCTCAGATACATCGGAGGAATCACTGTCTATGGCAGCTATAACCTTACAAAGTGTATTTCTTAAGTAATAAGACTTGAAAGTCAAAATTACTTCTTAATCCACTAGCTACAGAATAAATGCTGTGTTAGCAGGCAGAAAAATAACATTAACCTCCTTACACATATCCAGCAAAGCTCTTGGGTCACCAGGTACATTGTCAATTACCAGTAATATTTTGAAATGAATAATTTTTTTTGAGTGGTAGGTCTCAAAGTGGGCTTAAAATATCAGGAAACCATATTGTAAACAGATAAGCTGTCATCCTGGCTTTGTTCCATTTATAGAACACAGAGTATGTTTAGTATAATTCTTATGAGCTCTAGAATTTTCAGAATGTTACTGAGCATTGGCTTCAACTCAAAGTCAGCAGCTGCATTAAGACCTAACAAGAAAGTCAACTTGTCCTTTAAAGCTATGAAACCAGGCATTTATTTCTCCTCTCTAATTATAAAAGTTCTAGATGGCACCTTCTTCCAATAGAAGGCTCTTTAACCTACTTTGAAAATCTGTTGCTTAGTGTAGCCACCTTCATCAATTATCTTAGGTAGATCTTCTGGATAACCGGCTGTCACTTCTACATCAACACTTGCTGCTTGACCTTGCACTTTTATGTTATGGACGTGACTTCTTTCCTTAAACCTCATGAACCAATCTCTGCTAGCTTCAAACTTTTCTTCTGCAGCCTCTCCACCTCTCTCAGCCTTTATAGAATTGAAGAAGGAGACTTTCTCTAGATTAGGTTTTGGCTTAAGTGTATGTTGTGGCTGGTTTGATTTTTTTTTAATCCAGACAACCCAAACTTTCTCCAGATCAGCAACAAGGCTGTTTTGCTTTCTTATTATGCCTGTGTTCACTGAAGTAGCACGTTTAATTTCATTCTAGTATTTTTCATTTGAATTCACAATTTGCCTAAACTTTGCATTCACAATTTGGTACAAGAGGGCTAGCTTTCAGCCTGCCTCAGCTTTCAACATGCCTTTCTCACTAAGCTTAATTATGTCAAGCTTTTAATTTAAAATGAGAGACCTGTGACTCTTTCATTTACTTGAACACTTAGAGGCAATTGTAGGGTTATTCACTGACCTGATTTCAATATTGTTATGTCTCAGGGAATAGAGAGGTCCAAAGGAGAGAGAGATAGGCAGATGGCTGGTCAATGGTGCATCCAGAACACACACAACATTTAACAAATTAAGCTTACTTTCTTATATGGGTGTGATTCATAGTGCCCCAAAACAATAACAATAGTAACCTCAAAGATCTCTGATCACAAATTACTGTAAAAGGTGTGAAAATAATGAAGTTTGAAATAGTGCAAGAATTATCAAAATATGACTCAGAGACATGAAGTGAGCACATGCTGTTGGAAATTGGCAGCAATAGACTCGCTTGATGCAGGATTGCCACAAACCTTCAATTTGTAAAGAACACAATATCTGAGAAGCGCAATAAAGTAAAGCACAGATTCAATGGGGTATGCCTGTATTCCAACCTGCTCCTACCTCAGAATGACTGAGCTGTTCGAGGTCAAGGTGAAAGGTAGCAAAGTTACCTTTGAAAAAAGGCTAGCAAAGGGGCCTTGGCTGGACTTTAGAGATCCTGGCAAGAAAATTAAAATCTGAATTTTATTTGTAGGGGTCATCCAAGAAAATATTGCAACTTACTTTATCTTATTCATCTGTGTTAAGTAGTGCATATGCTGCTATCAGTTCAAACTCTGATGTCAGTGAAGTTCATTTTGGGGTCTCTCTACCCTCATCTTGCCTTTTCTTTTCTCAGTTACTCTCTTCTTCTCAAGTACCAATACTAGGATTTCTCATGCTGTATTCTATGCTGCAACCATGTCGGCTCTGCCATGAGGTTTTTAAATCAGTCCTGTTATGAACCCTCAATGTCTCAACTACAAAATCAAATTCCCTTGCCTAACTTACACAATCTTCTTTTTTCTCCCTTCTCTCTTTCTTTTATTTGACAATTATTTACTGAACACATATCACTAGGATTCCAGGATACACTGGTGAACACAAAAACATATAGTCCTTGGCCTCATGGATCTTTTAGTCTAATGAGAGAGGTAGCCATTATGTAACTCATTGAGTTTAAAAACTGTAAAATTTCAACAGTGAACATTTTATGTAGAAGAAATACAAGGTGCTATTAAAAATAGGAAGGATAAATTTCATCTATTAAAAAAATAAAGTTTTCCCTGAGGAAAGTACTCTTGAACTCTGAAAAGCCAGCAGAATATTACTATGTAATGAGAAAGAAAAGAGCTTTCAGGGAAGAGCAAAGATACATATAAAGCAGCACTATGATGGTTAGGTTTATGTGTCAACTTGACTGGGCTGAGGGATGCCCAGATAGCTGGAAAAACATTATTTTTGGATGTGGCTGTGAGGCTGTTTCCAGAAAGGATTAGCATGAAAATCAGTAGACTGAGTAAAAAAAGATCATCCTCACCAATGTGGGCCAGTATCATCCATCCATGGAGAGTCCAAATAGTACATAGAGAGAAAGGAAGAATAAACTCATTTTCTCTTCTTAAGATAGAATATCCATCTTCTCTTGCCCTTGAACATTGGCTGTTCTTCATCGTCAAGCCCTCAGATTTGGAACAGGACTTATGTATTTGCCTCCTTGTTTCTCAGGTCTTCAGTGTTGGACTGGAACTACACCACTAATTTTCCCAGACCTCCAGCTTGCAGATGGCATATCATGGGACTCTCAGCCTCCATAATCAAATGAATAAGCCAATTGCTCATGATATCTCTCCTCCCCCGACTTATTGGTTTTGTTTCTCTGAAAAAACCTGACTGATATGAGCACTAAAGAAATAGAGAAAAATCAGATGGGCTGTGGTGGAATGAATGAGAGACTATGAGTAGGATTAGTCAAATTAGATTGATCCTAACTATGACAATGCAGAGCTTTACAGTCCATTTACAGCCTTATCTTGAAGAATGATTTTACCTAAAGAGAGGGTCCCACTGACTGTAGTGTGGAGAAGAGATTGGGGAAAGCCAGAGTACAGTTGAGTACATAAGTTAGTGATTCATTGCAGTTCATCACGGAGTAGAACTAGCCAACACAAAATAGTTCTTGTTGCATACACAGTATTATTCTAAGAGATTCACTAATCTTCGTTCATGTTCCTCTGTTTTGTGGATGAGCAAACTGAATGCTGGGAGGTTAAATAATTGCCCTGATTACATAGTTAATAATGGTGGAGAGGGATTGACACACAAGAAGTAATAATCCAGAATTTATATTCTTAACTACTATACTTTGTTTCCTCTGGAAAATTCTGCCCAATGGCCAAGAAAGTTGATATTAGAGGGATTTCCCCATCCAACAACACCACACACACACACACACACACTATGTGTGTATGTACACATAAATACATATACATTTACATTCATATCCACTGATTTATCACATTCAAATGTCCCACAGTTTGAAAGTCATTAAAGACAGAAATTTATGGGACAGGCAGATATAGAAATCAGGGTATGGTTTAAAAATACTGAAGAGAGCAGATCAATACAGAAAACATGTTTACTGTACAGAAGAGGTCCTGTGGGGAATGTATTTCTGATTGTCTCAATGTGAAACCTCAGCAAGCACTAAAGGCCATTGGCCATATAGCACTTAGGAAAATTAGTGCTTGTTGCATTCCACCTGGATTGGTGCTTACAGAGTCTACCCTGAGTCTCCCTCATAGGACAATGAGACCCATGTACTTATTAGCTGTGAACTTAAATCAAGTTACTTAACCTCTCTGAACTTGAGCCTTGTATCTGAAATGTTTCAGTAAGATCTCCTCCAAAAAGTTCTTTTGAAGATTCGAATACGTGGCACATCTGCAAATATTTTAGTTTTTCTTTCACTGCCTATTTCTAAGATTTTCTTATTCATTGACTGCCTCCCCAACTTAATCCCTCTCACACTCCTTCTCTCCTCTTCCATCTTCCTTCACTTCCTATTTTGATTTTTTCTAAAAATTTTTGCATCAATTAATAAGAAGGAAACAGATAAGGATTCTTACACTGTTTTGTTATTCTTTAAATCTATCTGTCCATCTATCAAGAGACTGAAAAATAAAATACAGTACGTACATTCTCATATTTGTTCTTTGATCAACTAGACTTACCTAAAATTAATCAGAAGGCAGATTGAGAGATATACAACACTATATTCCTTTTTTTCTTTCTTCTTAAAACAATACACAGGCACCCAAAGGTCATTCCTTTATTACTGTAAGCATACCTTCTTTTTACTTTCATTTATATGTTGGGATTTTACTGAGGTTGTACTACTTTTCAAAAGACACTATTTTCAAAAAGGCATCTATTTCTCACTATTAGAATTTCCATTTTAGAACAATGAGATCCTGCTGGTGAACTTTTAAGAACAGAATGACTGGGTTGCAAGCACATTGTTGCTAAATGAATAGTGCTGTTTTCTTAAGGATTTTTGTTGTTTTCCCATTATTTACATGAGTCTTGGCATTTCATCTCCTCCTTATTGACATCAGCACTGCCGGGGAGAGCTGCTGGGAAATGCTGTATCTTCCTGGAGCTTCACCCTTTTACCATGCATTATGAATAATTGAATTAATTATTCAAGACAGGATTTATGCTTCCATCAATGTAAACAGGCTGACCTCTTCACTAATAGGCCATCTTTGAGAAAGCCTTAGCTGCTAACCCAACCAAACATTGACCCGTAAGGTTTGAGTTTATTTCAGGAAGAAGCTAAGATCCACATTCTGAATTGAGATGAGGTGACCTTCAGCCCTAAACTTACTGCCCTGATTTTAGACATACGTAGAAACTCTTCAAAGTGTGACATAAGCTTAGGCGCTTGGCCAAAGAGAAACATAAAACAACAACAGGGAAATGTTTTACTGTAAAATGTTAGCTCATTTAATTCTTTTAATTTTCTCGCAATAATATATTAAACCCTGTCCAAACCCCAAAAGGATATATGCCGGAAAAAAGTCACAGGCACCTTACCCTTAAATCTGGAACATGGAGAGAGATCTTTTGGTTCCTACATACACAGCTTCACAGGTTACATTACTAATAAATTCTTGGAAAAAATATTTGCAGATCACATATTATAAGCAGCTTTTACTTAAAATATATAAAAAAACTCTTACAACTCAATAATAAAAAGTCAAATTACCAAATTTAAAATGGACAAAGGATCTAAATACACATTTCACCAAAGAAAATACAAAAATGGCCAATAAGTACATGAAAAGATGCTCACTGTCATGTACCAGGAGAGAAATGCAAATCAAAACCAAAATGAGATAGTACTTCTCACTCAATAGGATGGCTGTAATCCAAAACAGCACATAACAAGCATTGGTAAGGAGGTATAAAAATGGAAACTCTCATACATTGTTGATGGGAATAAAAAATGGTGCGATCACTTTGAAAAACAGTCTACTGTTCTTTTTTTTTTTTTGAAAGATAAACCAACGAGATACCATATGATCCAGCAAGTCCACTCCTAGATATATACCTTGGATGCAGGTCCCTGAGCCAGCCAGAGAAGTGCTAGGCTGTCCCATGGGCCCCTGCTGCACTGGCAGTGGGCTTGCTGGTCTGGCTAAACTCCCACAGCCCCTGAAAGCAGCCAGGGGGCCAGCCTTGGGCCTCAGTGAATGAAGCTGCTGTCTCTGGAGCCTCTGTGCCTCCCAGACTCTTCTTATCAAGTGGGCTTCATCCCTGGGATGCAAGGCTGGTTCAACATATGCAAATCAATAAACATAATCCAGCATATAAACAGAACCAAAGACAAAAAACACATGATTATCTCAATAGATGCAGAAAAGGCCTTTGACAAAATTCAACAGCGCTTCATGCTAAAAACTCTCAATAAATTAGGTATTGATGGGATGTATCTCAAAATAATAAGAGCTATTTATGGCAAACCCACAGCCAATATCATACTGAATGGGCAAAAAACTGGAAGCATTCCCTTTGAAAATTGGCACAAGACAGGGATGCCCTCTTTCACCACTCCTATTCAACATAGTGTTGGAAGTTCTGGCCAGGGCAATAGGCAGGAGAAAGAAATAAAGGGTATTCAATTAGGAAAACAGGAAGTCAAATTGTCTCTGTTTGCAGATGACATGATTGTATATGTAGAAAACCCCATCGTCTCAGTACAAAATCTCCTTAAGCTGATAAGCAACTTCAGCAAAGTCTCAGGATACAAAATCAATGTGCAAAAATCACAGCATTCTTATACACCAATAACAGACAAACAGAGAGCCAAATCATGAGTGAACTCCCATTCACAATTGCTTCAAAGAGAATAAAATACCTAGGAATCCAACTTACAAGGGATGTGAAGGACCTCTTCAAGGAGAACTACAAACCACTGCTCAATGAAATAAAAGAGGACACAAAACAAATGGAAGAACATTCCATACTCATGGATAGGAAGAATCGTGAAAATGGCCACACTGCCCAGGGTAATTTATAGATTCAAAGCCATCCCCATCAAGCTACCAATGACTTTCTTCACAGAATTGGAAAAAACTACTTTAAAGTTCATATGGAACCAAAAATGAGCCCACTTTGCCAAGACAAAAGCCAAAAGAACAAAGCTGGAGGCATCACGCTACCTGACTTCAAACAATACTACGAGGCTACAGTAACCAAAACAACATGGTACTGGTACCAAAACAGAGATATAGACCAATGGAACAGAACAGAGCCTCAGAAATAATACCACACATCTACAACCATCTGATCTTTGACAAACCTGACAAAAACAAGAAATGGGGAAATGATACCCTATTTAACAAGTCATGCTGGGAAAACTGGCCAGCCATATGTAGAAAGGTGAAACCGGATCCCTTCCTTACACCTTATACAAAAATTAATTCAAGATGGATTAAAGAGTTAAAGACCTAAAACCATAAAAACCCTAGAAGAAAACCTAGGCAATACCATTCAGGACATAGGCATGGGCAAGGACTTCATGTCTAAAACACTAAAAGCAATGGCAACAAAAGACAAAATAGACAAATGGGATCTAATTAAACTAAAGAGCTTCTGCACAGCAAAAGAAACTACCATCAGTGTGAACAGGCAACCTACAGAATGGGAGAAAATGTTTGCAATCTACCCATCTGACAAAGGGCTAATATCCAGAATCTACAAATAAATCAAACAAATTTACAAGAAAAAAACCAGCAACCCCATCAAAAACTGGGTGAAGGATATGAACAGACACTTCTCAAAAGAAGACTTTTATGCAGCAAACAGACACATGAAAAAATGCTCATCATCACTGGCCATCAGAGAAATGCAAATCAAAACCACAATGAGATACCATCTCACACCAGTTAGAATTGCGATCATTAAAAGGTCAGGAAAAAACAGGTGCTGGAGAGGATGTGGAGAAATAGGAACACTTTTACACTGTTGGTGGGACTGTAAACTAGTTCAACCATTGTGAAAGACAGTGTGGCGATTTCTCAAGGATCTAGAACTAGAAATACCATTTGACCCAGCCATCCCATTACTGGGTATATACCCAAAGGATTATAAGTCATGCTGCTATAAAGACACATGCACACGTATGTTTATTGCGGCACTATTCACAATAGCAAAGACTTGGAACCAACCCAAATGTCCATCAATGATAGACTGGATTAAGAAAATGTGGCACATATACATCATGGAATACTACGCAGCCATAACAAAGGACGAGTTCATGTCCTTTGTAGGGAGATGGATGAAGCTGGAAACCATCATTCTCAGCAAACTATCGCAAGGACAAAAAACCCAACACCGCATGTTCTCAGTCATAGGTGAGAATTGAACAATGAGAACACTTGGACACAGGGTGGGGAACATCACACACTGGGGCCTGTCGTGGGGTGGGAGGAGTGGGGAGGGATAGCATTAGGAGATATACCTAATGTAAATGACAAGTTAATGGATGCAGCACACCAACATGGCACATGTATACATATGTAACAAACCTGCACGTTGTGCACATGTACCCTGGAACTTAAAGTATAATAATAAAAAAAAGATTTTGAAACCTATATCCACATAAAAACGTACAGTGAATATTTGCAGGAGCATTACTCATAATAGCAAAAAAAAAAAAAAATAGAAACAACACAAATGTTCATCAAATGATAAAAGAAGAAATAAAATTTATTATATCCACGTAATAGAATATTATTCAGCAATAAGAAAGAACGAACTACTGATACATACTATAAGGATGAACCTTGAAAACATTATGCTAGGTATTAAAAACTGGTCATGAAAAAAACATATTTTATACCCTTATGTATATGAAATGACCAAATAGTCACTTTTAAGAGACAGAAAATAGACTGGAGTTTGCCTAGGTCTGGGCAGATTGAGTACAAATGAGTAATGACTGCTAATGTGTATAAGATTTCTTTGTGGGATGATAATAGTTTTTAAAAAGTTGTGATAAGGTTTGCATGATTCTGAGTACACTAAAAAACATTGAATGTAGACTTCAAGTGGGTGAATTGCATGATTTTTATCTTAAAATATAAATATATGTGTGTGTATACACACACACACACAGACACACATATGTAAGAGAGAAAAAGTAATCCCTTTCCTCAGCCATCACAAGGTTCATGGCTGACACTGCTATAATGAAAGTCAGGGTAATAAGGTAGGGAAAAGCATAACAAATTAATTTAGCGGAGTCTTTTGTAAAGGTTAGTCAAATATTTATTTGCATGTAGAAAAACATAGTAATCCAAGTGAAAAATATAAGAAGGTTACAATGATGGTAAGATAAATTTATGTATGATAGATGTTCAATGAGTTGGGCAGTAGTTAAGATTATTAGGAGTCACAGGATACAAAATTTTATGGCTGGGCACGGTGGCTCATGGCTGTAATTCCAGCACTTTGGGATGCTGAGGGCAGGTGTATCACAAGGTTAAGAGTTCAAGATCAGCCTGGCCAAGATAGTGAAACCCTGTCTCTACTAAAAATACAAAAATTAGCTGGGTGTGGTGGCGGGCACCTGTAATCCCAGCTACTTGGGAGGCTGAGACAGGGAATTACTTGAATCCAGGAGGCGGAAGTTACAGTGAGCCGAGATCGCGCCACTGCACTCCAGCATGGGCAACAGAGCGAGACCCCATCTCAAAAAAAAGTATATATATATATAGAATAAATTCAAGAGGTCAATTGTACAACATGATGACTGTAGTTAACAACAAGCTATTTTATACTTGAAAATTACCAAGAAAATAGATTTTAAGTATTCTCACTGCAAAAAAAATGTGATGCAATACATATGTTAATTAGCTTGATCTAGCCATTCTATAATGTATGTATATTTCAAACATCAATGTATACAACATATATAATTTTAGTTTGTCAATTTAAAAATAATGAATAAAAATAATTCTAACATATGGGCCAAAAAATTATTATTAGGGATTTTTCCTAAGCTTTTAAGTTTGACACTGTGAAAAGCAAACATATCTATCTTACTACAAAATTTCTCTTATGGCCACAGTTAAAGGCAGAATCTTGAGCTATAGGAAATACTGGCATGATCTAGTCTTAAGTGACACAGGAAGTCTTCAAAAATATACAACCAAAGACCAAGGAAAAATATATTTTTATACTAATTCAAATGCTAATTCTAATGAAAGAATGAGTAGTTTTGGAGAAACATGATTGGACCGAAAGAGGTATGGCTTAATGGTAATAAACTAGGTGGGTGGGCCAATGTGGGGGGACCCAGCAAGGCTGGACCAGGAATGTTGCGTATTTCGTTACTGTAGCGTCTCTGCCAGTAACAGGGCCTGACACCTAGTAAGTGCTCAGTGCTTGTTGAGTGAATGAATATCCTCACTAAGGAAAGCTTAACTTCCTTACTATACTATACTCACCATCCTGTAGGAGGCAGCTGAGACTAGCCTGTCAATGGTGGGCAGTGATTTTGCAATATTTATGTTTGAATCCTCTAATAAATTATCTCCCAGTTTGCACAGATATTGCTTGAGGAAGTACAAACACAAATTATATTATGAAAAGTTATATGAACTTTTCTTTACACCACAGCCAGCATAGTGAGTAGCAAAGTAGCAAAAGTGTGAATTGTTAACTTTGAAGTTCCAGTTTTCTCAGAAAGGTGACTTTTTGCCTCTAGGGACTTTATTCACTCAGGATGTTTCAGGTATATGGAAGGGAATCATGTAGGGGTGTGTGTGTGTGTGTGTGTGTACATGCATCTACACATATCCATGTTTGTGTGTGCATGTGTATGTGAGATAGTAGGTAAGTCAAGCTTTTGACAGCTCACTTGTCTTTGCAACCACCCATTCAGATAAATTTGTTACCACTATGAAGTTAGAAATGTTGGGCTAACTATTCAATTCCCCTTTTCTCCCTTTCTTCTCCAATCAAAAACACTGCCTATTAAAAGAAAATATTGCAAAGGGATATATATTGAAGCATTTAATGTCAGTGCAGGAAAAATATGTAAAAGAAGATTGCAGGAATTTTTCTATTTTTTCTTGAAATTATACCATATAGGCAAAAACTTATACAGAATAGCAATGTTAAGATTGTTTTGATATGTAAATTGATCTCCTGGTTTTACCCTCTTTATTTGCTGCAATAGACAATGAAATCCAAGTAATTATTTTCAATTCCTTTGAGGATTTGAAGACCTAACACTCTCTGTCTTTGAGCTGTGTGGTTACTAATAATTTAGTCCCTGAATTCAGTGGGTTCTATAAAATCCACTAAGAAAATACACAAAGTTGTTTT
Source organism: Pan paniscus (assembly GCF_029289425.2). Lineage (NCBI taxonomy): Eukaryota > Metazoa > Chordata > Mammalia > Primates > Hominidae > Pan > Pan paniscus. The sequence goes on from NC_073266.2 coordinate 61,053,563, forward strand.
TCAGGAAAGAGTAAAAGGAAGCAAAAGGCAAAGAAGAATGAAAAGGCAATCCTGGGAGAAATGAATGCATTGCAAAGAAAGTTAGATAAGGGGAATGGGATGAGAAAAAGAAAGATGCCATCTGAAGAAGATAGCCCAGAAACAAGAAGATCTGTACTCAAGAAAAGTCAGTAGTTGAGCCTGAGAATACAGTGTTGCCTCCAGCTTCCACTACCTTGTGAACCTCCCATTCCTATGTCCAAAAGCTACATAGATGATTTCTCTCACTGACACCTAATGAAGCTTTCTCTTTGCAAATGTGCTGTGTTTCATGCTGTACAACATTCCTTAAATCTTTCTGGTTATGCGTATGGACAATAATATACTCCATTACAGACACTCATCCAGGTCACTTCTAAACTCAAGAAAAGGAAATGAGACCCTGAATATCTAAAGGAGTGGGACAGAGCTGACAGGGTAAGATCTTTCTGCACCTATATATGATAGTGCTAAATGGAAAAAAAGATATTCTGAGAAATTGCAGTTAAATACTTACTACAAAACCTATACTTCTTTGGCAAAATGATATCCCTGAAGCAGAAAGCAGAGTGAGACAAATACCATTTAAACATATAACACTTAACCAGTTATCTGAATTTCATTAACCAGTTATCTGAATTTCATAAAAAAGTAGGTGTATTCATTTGCTAGGGCTGCATAGTGGTGAAAAGGGTGTGATCTTTTTACTCTTCATTGCAAAGGGTCATGACCTACACTCCTTTAACAAAAGATATGCTAACAAGAGAAAAGGATAAATTTATTACATGTGCATTTTTGCATGGGCATCATAGAAAACTCGAAGGAGGGTCAGATAGTTGACACTTAAATACTTCACTGAGGAGAGGAGAGATGGAGAGTGTAGGGGTAAATGATTTTCAGGAAAAATGAATAAAACCAGCAGACAGAAATTAACTTGTAAATGATTCTGTTTGGAATTTGACCAAGCCCAGTATAAAATATTTATCTTGTAAAAAAATTGGTTTAGGTGTGATTGAACTCCTCAGTCTTCCCTTCTGCATAAATATTGAGATCACAGGGAGCTGATGTGTTCCTTTTGTGGGTTCTGGTTTCTAGGCAGTTAATAGGAACTTCAGAAAACAGCCTTATCCTGTGTTTTGGGAGAGAGGAAGGTTGGAGAAGGGGAGAGAAGAAGATCAGAGAGAATTTGAGGCTGCTTCTTTAGTTTGGCATGTCACAGTGTCATATTTTGGGATGCCCTCACATGGTCTTTCTCTGTGTGTGTGCATTCATAGTGTCTGTTTGTGTGTTCAACTCTCTTTTTCCTATAAGGACACCAATCAGATTGGATTAGGGCCAACCATAATGGCCTTTTAGTAGATTCATCACCCCTTTAATGACTCTGTCTCTAAATAAAGTCACATTCTGAGGGAATGGGAATTAGTGCTTCAACATACAAATCTTGGGGGAAAACAATTCAGCCCATAACTGTAGGACTCACAGTTACTGAATCACAATATAACCCAGCTATGGAAATTGAACTGTCTCCAGCCAATGTGTTTTTAATTTTTCTCAAAACTTTTTCAAACATCTGAGAAGTATTCTTATTCTATCTTCTTAAAATAAACCAACTGGAATCATGAATGCAGTTCTTCATTTTTAATGAATTTATAACTTTATCACCTGATTTAATTTTCCTACTTTTTGTATATATGTGAAACCCAATGTTCCATTTTTAATAAATTGCATAATCCAAGATTGAAATATAAAAACCACAAAATAATACCAGAATTTTCAGGTTCATTAATCTAGACTCCTTCAAGACTATTGGTCTTCTTGACTGGAAGGATCTATGGCTAGCTTGTCATTTCAACACATTGAAGCTTGTGTTTCCTAAGTTTCAATGATCCTGAAGTAGAAAACAATGAAGAGACATTAGTGTATTTATGGTTCTTCTTGTTTCAAATGTCAACCTTTAATGAGATTCAGAAAATATAATTAGGTATAGAGCTTATTTCAGAGCAGAATATGAGAATAGCCATCCAGGAAACATCAACTCTAAATGAATGGGGTTAGCATTCCAAAGTGGAGAAGTGAAAGTTTCACTTATATAGGCAGAGACAGAGAAACTTTTGCAGAATTACAACATTTTCTAGATGAGACCAGTGCATACATTGCAGCAATTTGATTAGTTACAGATTGCTGCATTCCAAGGAAGATTACTTTATTGTTATCTGAGTAGAGGCAGTGATCTATGGGGCTCTTATCTCTGGTGTTGTTTAGTCTTCCTAATTATTTATAGAGAAAAAAACGTAGAAGTTGTGGTTGTATGCCGTGTAACTCAGGCTGCATGGACACATTCTTCTCAAGGCTCAGAATAATTTAAAGTTCCAACAACTTTACATTTGAATTATTTAATAAAGCTTGAATTATTTAATTTCACATTCCCCCATTTTCATCAAGATCTTTTGAAGAAAGCATCGTCGATAAACTTAAGCAATTTTTCCCCTTTTATGTTCAAGAGCTTAGTCCCATGTCACTAGGAATGCTCATTCCTGGAATGTCATATACCATGGCAGTGGAATTATTCTGATAATAAAGCTGATGAGGTGTATTAGTTCATTTTCATGCTGCTGATAAAGACATACCCAAGACTGGGTAACTTATGCAGAAAAAAAGGGTTTAATGGACTCTGAATTCCATGTGACTTGGGAGGCCTCACAATCATGGCAGAAGGCAAGGAGGAGCAAGTCACGTCTTACATGGATGGCTGCAGGCCAAAAGAGAGCTTGTGCAGGGAAACTTCCCCTTATAAAACCATCGGATCTTGTGAGACTTATTCACTATCACCAGAAAAACATGGGACAGACCTGCCTCCATGATTCAATTACTTCCCACCAGACGACCAGAACCCTGCCACAACACATGGGAATTCAAGATGAGATTTAGGTGGGGACACAGCCAAACCATATCATGGGGTATAGGCCAAATTTAAAGCAACATGAAGGAAGTAACTTTGTGACCTGAGTCGGGCTGCACATTGATGATTGCACCTTCAGTGAACGTAATTCTTTGAGCAACCATCATTTCAGTTCATTCAGTTGTACATTGACTGCATTTTGAACAAATGCTACAGCAGCAGTAAAGACAAAAACAGGATAAAACACAGCAAATGATTTTAACTCTGGGAATAAGTAATAGCTTATGCCATCAAATTCCCTAAGATCCAAACCAGCTGCTTAGCCTACTGTGTAGAGAGGGTGTCAGATCTTGTATTAGTCCATTTTCACACTGCTATAAAGAAATACCCAAGACTGGGTAATTTATAAAGGAAAGAGCCTTAATTGACTGACAGTTCTGCATGGCTGGGGAGACTTCAGGAAACTTATAATCATGACGGAAGGTGAAGGGGAAGCAGGCACCTTTTTCACAAGGTGGCAGGAGGTAGAAAAGTGAGTGAGTGAGGAAGTGCCACACTTTTAAAACCATCAGATCTCATGAGAACTCCCTCACTATCATGAGAACAGCATGGAAGAAACCACCCCCATGATCCAATCACCTCCCTCCCTTGACATGTGGGAATTACACGTATCTCCCTTGAAATGCAGGGATTACAATTTGAGATGAGATTTGGATGGGGACACAGAGACAAACCATATCAGATCTGAAAGGTTACTTATTTGGGTTTTCATATCACCCATCAGTTTAGTGATGTTATCTGATTCATCTGAGATATGATACTTAGTCCTGTGACCATGCAGGTTCATCTTTGAGCTACAGTGAACATGTCTAAAGCCATACAGTTCTGTAATACAACCTTTCTCATAAGAGCAACATCATTTTTTAGTAACATAATACCCAGGCATCTATCATGTAGGGCCTTTTTTGTGTAATTGCTTAGGGCCTCTACATGCCAAATGACATCTTCAATACCCAGTTGTGACAGAAAGATGGAAGCTAAATGATCATACCAATGGAATACAAAATGAATCCGATAATATTGTAAATGAGGAAGATTTGTAGGCTTTAAAAGTGTATAAATCATTTGACTTTGTGTCCAGGCATAAACCAAAGAGCACAATTCTAATAAACCAAAGAGCACCATTCTAACCATCCTGGGGGTAACCATGGCCATAGATTGGTGCTGCATAGCCAAGATGTTTCATTTGAAACTAGTCAATAAATACTCAGTTGCTGTACCATTCAGTGGCATGCCAATCAGCACTTTGTAATATAATGGCATAGACACATCATTCTTTATGTATCCATTCCATATGTGTAGTGTTACCGAGTTATGTAACTTTGGTGTGATTCTTTTGCTTCCAGTATAAAGAGAGGAGCTGACTAAACTGACCAAAAAAAAAAAAAAAAAAAAAAAAAAAAGAAGGTAAGATGAAACCGTCCCACATTTTTGTTATACTCTCCTAAAATCTAGTTGTCTTATCTCTTAGCTGGTGAAGCATCAGCATTCAAACTAACAAACTGATCTCTTTTACCTGAAAGCTTTTCCCATGTCTTTTGCTTTGTAAAGTATTATTAAAAGGCCAATTTCTACAAGAAGAAATACAGGAATACAGCTAACGAGGGATGTAAAGGACCTGTTCAAAGAGAACTACAAACCACTGCTCAAGGAAATAAGAGAGAAAAAAAAACAAATGGAAAAACTTTCCATCCTCATGGATAGGAAGAATTAATATCATGAAAATGGCCATACTGCCCAAAATAATTTATAGATTCAATGATATTCCCATCAAACTACCATTGACATTCTTCACAGAATTAGAAAAAAACTACTTGAAATTTCATTTGGTACCAAAAATGTGCCTGTATAGCAAAGACAATCCTAAGCAAAATGAGCAAAGCTGAAGGCATCACCCTACCTGACTTCAAACTATACTACAAGGCTACAGAAACCAAAACAGCATGGTACTTGTACCAAAACAGACATATAGAACAACGGAACAGAACAGAGACCTCAGAAATAACACCACACATCTACAACCTTCTGATCTTCAACAAACTGAACAAAAACAAGCAATTGATAAATGATACTGAGAAAACTGGCTAGCCGTATACAGCAAACTGAAACTGCACCTCTTCCTTACACCTTTGCAAAAATTAACTCAAGGTGGATTAAGACTTAAATGTAAAACCCCAAACCATAAAAACCCTAGAAGAAAACCTAAGCAATACCATTCAGGACATAGGCATGGGCAAAGACTTCACGACAAAAATGCCAAAAGCAATTGCAACAAAAGTCAGAATTGACAAATGTGACCTAATTAAACCCAAGAGCTTCTGCACAGAAAAAGAAAGTATCATCGGAGTGAACAGGCAACTGACAGAATGGAAGAAAATTTTTGCAATCTACGCATCTGACAATGGTGTAATATCCAGAATCTACAAGACACTTAAACAACTTTATAAGAAAAATAACCACATCAAATAGTGGGTAAAGGGTATAAACAGATACTTCTCAAAAGAAGACATTTAAGTGGCCAACCAACATGAATAAAAGCCTAACATCACTGATCATTAGAGAAATGCTAATTGAAACCACAATGAGATACCATCTTATTCCAGTCAGAATGGCAATTTTTAAAAAGTCAAGAAACAACAGATGGTGGTTAGGCTGTGGAGAAATAGGAATGCTTTTACACTGTTGGTGGGAATATAAATTAGTTCAATCATTGTAGAAGAAAGTGTGGCGATTCCTCAAGGATCTAGATCCAGCAATACCATTTGACCCTGCAATCCCACTACTAAGTATATACCCAAAAGAATATAAATCATTCTACTACAAAGACACATGCATATGTATGTTTATTGCAGCATTATTTACAATAGCAAAGACATGAACCAACCAAAATGCCCATCAATGATAGACTGAATAATGAAAATGTGGTACATATACACCATGGAATGGAATACTATGCAGCCATAAAAAGGAATGAGATCCTGTCCTTTGCAGGGACAAGGATGAATCTGGAAGCCATCATCCTTAGCAAACTAACACAGGAACAGAAAACCAAACACCGCCTGTTCTCATTCATAAGTGGGAGTTGAACAATGAGAACACATGACAGGGAGAGGAACAACACACTCCGGGGCCTGTCAGACGATGGGGGCTGAGGAGAGGGAGAGAATTAGGACAAATAGCTAATGCATGTGGGGCTTTAAACCTAGATGACATGTTGGTAGGTGCAGCAAACCATCAGTGGCATTACATACACCTATGTAACAAACCTATACATTCTTCACTTGTATCCTGGAACTTCAAGTACAATTTTTTAAGAAGCCAGTGATGTACATCATTTTTGTCATATTAATGTTCGGCACTGTATTCGTCAGTGTTCTCTAGAGAGATAGAACTAATTATATATATATCCTATATACTATATATACCTATATATATCAATATATATTTTATATATATATTGATATATATATATCAGTATATATATATCTGTATATATATATCAGTATATCTCAAGGGGAGTTTAATAAGTAGTATTAACTCACATGATCACAAGGTCCCACAATAGGCCATCTACAAGCTGAGGAGCAAGGAAGCCTGTCTGAGTCCCAAAGCTGAAGAACTTGGAGTGTGATATTTGAGGGCAGGAAGCATCCAGCATAGGAGCATGGTGTAGGCTGGGAGCCTAAGCCAGTCTAACCTTTTCATGTTGTTTCTGCCTGCTTTATGTTCTGACCATGCTGGCAGCTGATTAGATGGTGCCCACCCAGATTAAGGGTGGGTCTGCCTTTCTCAGCCTACTGACTCAAATGTTAATCTTCTTTGGCAACACTCTCACAGACAAACCTAGGACCAATACTTTGCATCCTTCAATCCAATCAAGCTGACACTTAGTATTAACCATCACAGGCACCAATGACCATTTCTAAGATACACAGATATACTTCTGATATTCTATCCAATCTCATTCTTTGCCTACCACAGTGGTAGGCCAGTAACACTAGAAAGGAGCATGTGGCTGCATATCCAACAGTTTATTTTTCTGTAATCCATTAGCATATTCCACAACTAATTGCAAGAAGAAGTTTTTTTTAAAGGCATAAGAACTGTTGATAGTAGCAACAAAACATAAGACTAGGAACAAAACAAATAAATTAAGTAGTAATTTGCAAAGAAAGACCCTCTTGACATTAATGATTATTAATATTAAGCATTCATTTAGATGCAGGCCTGGTCTGGTGTCTTGGGAAAGTAGACTACTTCAGATGTTGCCTTTTTCTCATCCTTGTTGGTTCTTTGAGAATTTTAAATTACTGGTTAGAGATGAAGTCCAAGCAAGCAAAGCAGTTTTCTTTAAAAGAGTGATGTATATCCATGAATTAATTCCTTTTAGCTTAGCAGCACCAGAGTTGGTTAGGAGCACATGATAAGGTCTCTTCCACCTTGGTTAGAAGCAATCCTTTAAAATATGCTATTTCCAATAGAAAAAATCTCCTGGTTGGTCTTTGTGTTTCTCATCTCCTGTAAACTTACTGTGGAAAGAGTCTTCTACTAAATTATAGGTTTTAGCTAACTGCCTCATAAAGCCACTGCAATAATACAACATATCCCCTTTTGATATCACAAATTCACAATTTACTGGAGATAATTTCATATGTCAGCCTGTTATAATTTCAAATGGAGACACTTGGTATTTACCAAAAGGGATAAATCTTAGTTTAAGCAAGACTAATGAAAGAGCTTTTGACCAAGGAATTTTAAAATACTTAGTTAATCTTGCCAATTGAGTTTTCATTGTTCCATTTGTGTTTTCCACTAACTCAGATGACTGGAGGTGATAAGCACAATGGAAATGTTGAAGAATGGGCAAGATATCATATACTGACTAGATTACTTGTCTAGTAAAATGAATACTTCTGTTTTATAAAGTTTAGGAAAATTCTTCACGTTAGAATATTTTTTTTCTAAGAGAATTTTACTTAACACTATGGCTGTTGCTGTTTCACATCAAAATGCTTCTACCCAATGAGAAAATCTACAAGCCATCACTAGGACATATTTGTACTCTTGTGATGGCAGTAGTTGAATAAAATCTAGTTGTCATACTTTGGAAGGGTCATCCATAAAGAAAAGTGACTTTGCAAATTATGTAAAGGTTTCCCTGGATTATGTTTTGTGCAGATATGATAGCAATTGTACACCTTATAAGCAACAAATGGAGAAGGTTTTCAATAATATTATTTGCTCCAATTTGCTCCAAGCAATCATCTTATCAAGCCTCCAGTGAGTTAAATCACACACACACGTTCAGAAAGATGACGGTAATTGGGATGGAAGTATGGGCTGACCTCTTGGTTCATACCATCACACAGTTTGAGAGGAGAACTTTTTGTTTCTCAATTGTTTCTCCCTTTTTTGTCTCAATTTTCCTGTTCTATTTTTTAGGCCTTTGGATTGAGTTAAATTATCAAAATCAAGTGCTTCCTTGAAAGCTAAAATGGCTTGATTTTCTTGTTTAAATCTATGTAAGGCAGCTATTTTTGCTGTACTAGTTGCTAATTGATTTTCTTTGCCGGGAATCTAACAATGGCTAATGATTTTGGCAATAATATAGCCTCCAATAATTTTGAAACAGGGTGTCCATTTTTTATGGGCTCATAGGAAGAGGTTAAAAATCTTCTTTGTTTCCATAGTGCCTCAAAGTCATGAGCTACTTCAAAAGCATATCTGCTATCTGTATAAATATTAGCAATTATTCCTTTTGTCAATTGACAGGCTCTAGTTAATGTTATTAACTCTGCTTGTTGAGCTGAAGTTGTTCCTAGAAGATAAGCACTTTCTATTTCCTCAGTCAAAGATACTCTCGCATAGCTTGCATGTTAAATTCCAGAGTCATCCTTTTAAGTAAGATCCATCCGTAAACCAAACAACATCAGCATTAGTAAAGGGAGTTTCTAATAGGTGCATCCTGGGTGAGAGAAGCTGGTCAGTTAAGATTATGTAATCATGTCGCATTTCATCTGAAAGCAGGGGTAGAAGAGTGGTAAAATTTAGGTTATTATATTTGAAGAGTGTAATAGGGGAGCAGAAAGAAGAACTTTATAAGAAGTCAGTCTACTAACTGAAGAGTGTTGAGTATGGTGGGAGTTTAGAAGTGCTTCCTCAGAATGTGGAATAAAGACAGTGAGGGGGGATTTCATCACAATTTATTCAGTCGCTTTTATTCATGGGGAAGAATTATTACTTTCATGCAAGGTGGCAATCTTTTAGCCACAGGGTCCAGTTGTTAACTGTAGTACTCTACAGGTCTATTTTGATCTCTATGTGTTTGAGTCAGAATGTCTAAGATGTCTCCCCAATTTTCATGAACAAATAATGAAAATAAAATATTATTTGTGGGATGTCCTAATACTGAAGTATCTATAAGACTTGTTTTAAGTTTTTCCAATATTAACTGATTTTCCTCTGTCCATTCCACGAGTCCTGGTCTATTTTGTTTTAAAAGAGTATATAAACTTTGAGTTTTTAGGATGAGGTTTGAAATTAAAATTTCTCCAGTGTTTCACCAACTCTCACATTCTTCTCAGTTATTTATTAGTTTTAGAGACAGGAAAAGCCAATATTCTTTTTATTATATCCAGATTGATAAAAAGACCTTCCTTTGTTATTAAGTGCCCTAAACACCTAACTCGTTTGTGACAAACCTGGAGTTTTTTTCTTCAAGACCTCATGTCCCTTTGAAGCTAATTGTCATAATAAATAAATTCCATCCTCTATGGAGGCCTGCTTATCACCCGAGCAGAGAAGAAAAGTAAATTAACTCTATAGTGTATCAAGGTGGATTTCTTAGGGAAGTTGACGTTTGAAATGTCTATTTTTAATATTTGTAAAAGATAAATTGGACTCTCACTATATTCCTAATGTGTAGCTGTTCATATGTATTGTCTAACTTCCCAAGTGAATGTGAAAATCAATGGATTATTTTTATCTGAAGGAATGCTAAAGAATGCACTAAATAGATCTATTATGGTAAATATATTAATCAGGGCTCTCCAGAGGGAAATAATTAATAGAATAGATGTATATATAAAGGGAGTTTATTAAGGAGAATTGACTCACAAGATCACAAGATGGAGTCCCACAATAGGCCATATGAGGAGCAAAGAAGCCAGTCCGAGTCCCAAAACTTCAAAAGTAGGGAAGCTGGCAGTGCAGCCTTCAGTCTGTGACTGAAGGCCCAAGAGCCCCTGGCAAACCACTAGTGTAAGTCCAAGGGCCCAGAAGCTGAAGAGTTTTGAGTCTAATGTTCAAGGGCAGGAAGCATTCAGCCCGGGAGAAAGATGAAGGCTGGAAGATTCAGCAAATTGGCATCTTTCATCTTTTTCTGCCTGCTTTTTCTAGCAGTGCTGGTAGCCAATTGGATGGTGCTTACTTACAATATGGGTAGGTCTTCCAGAGGGCAGGTCTTCCTCTCCGAGTCCACTGACTGAAAATGTTAATCTCTTCTGGCAACACCCAGAAACACCAAGATACACCCAGAAACAATGCTTTGCATCCTTCAATCAAGTCAAGTTGAAAATATTAATGATCCCAGTAAAGAACTCACCTTCAGATGGGGTGACAGTAAAAAACATAGGAGGATTTGGTACCACTGAATTAAAATGTTACATGGGATAGGGCTGTACAGAGAATAATCAAGCCTTTTTTTATATAATGTAAATTTATAGGTCTCATCCCTTCCAAGGCCTCTAGAGTATTTTTTTAAAGGTCAGAGAGGTTTTAAGTGTAACAATTCTACTTTATATTCTAATTATAAATATCTTTTCCCCTTTTGTGAGAAAGAGATGTGGGTATTGTATAATTCTAAAATGTCTTTCCCTATTAAATGACTGGGGGTTGAGGGACCAAGAGGAAAACACGTATTCTCTGTAAGGGACCCAACTGAAAAATTGTAGATTGAGGTTTATATACTGATATAGGAATACTTATTATACCTACCATTTATATTTTTGTTTTAATTTTAATTTTATTTATTTATTTTTCAACATTTATTTTAGGTTCAGGGGATACTGTATTTTTTTTTTTTTATTCCAGGGAACGTGGTATTGTAATAAGGTGGATTTTTGTCACTGATAATGTAGCTCCAGTGTCAATGAGAGCTTGTATTTGTTCTCCTATTTAAATTAATTTCATTTTCCCCTAAGGTATTAGTTTAGATAAAAGAGAAGTTCTCTTTGATTTTCTCAGAGCATTCTTATTCTTCTTTTTCTTTGGCTTGCTGCTGTTCTCTCCATTTCAATTTTCTACAGTCCCTTTTGAAATGTCCAGGCTTTTTGCAGTAGTTATAATGCAGGGAATTGGGTGAGTTTTGGAATGTATTAGATTGTTGAGGAATTACAAATTAGTTAGACAATTGCTTTAGTTGTAAACTCATGATCTTATTTGCTTTTCCTTTCTGTTTAACCTTCTCTTCCTTTTCTTCTGTGTTCAAGTATAGAATATTTAATCAAAAATTTATAACTAAATCTTGAGTTTGAGAGATAGCTCAACTAGGGTGTAGACTCTCTTATAATTGCTAATTCTTCATCTAATTCATTTGTAATGTTTCAGTTAAGAAAAGTATCATTTTGGTAGTTAGCATAACTTTCTTCTGATAGGCCTGACTATTGTTTAAATAATTTTTTCCAAGTCTTTCATGGTATGCCATTACATGATCATCAAGATTTTGTCAGCCTTGTTGTATTTTGTTCATATCAACTGCTGTTTGGAAAACTAACAGGATAGCATGCCATAAAGCTTTGGCAGTATTGTGTATACATTTACAATCTGCTTCAGAAAATTTATGAAAATCCTCTAAATAATTTCTCTAATTTGCTTTTACTATCCTATCTTTGGCTTTTCTTTCTGATGCTAACAGGTGAACCAATTTACATGAATCAGAGAATCTGGGGTCACAAATGAGAATATTTAATGCAAATTCTTTAGTAAATCCAATAGCAGCCTGAAGAGGATCTGGAAATTCTTTAAGTATGCCTTTAAGTTCTACTTTTGACCATGGTTAATAAACTAAGACAGGTTCTCCTCTACTGTACACATGACATTTCTGAAATGAAGCCATAATAGCAGAACAGGTAGACAGGGAGAAGGAGGTAAGTTCAAACAAGAAAATTCTGACAAGGGAGAAGGAGAAGCAGAAGAAAGGATCAAAATTTTAGCAGTGTTTTTAATTTAGAAATTTTTTGAAAATCTTTTGTTTTCCTCTTGAAAGAAAATGACTGGATCAGAGACTCTTTTAAAGGTTCTAACTACCACTGAAAATAGTTCTCCCAGTTATTTATTTATTTATTTATTTTTACTTTAGAGTCAGCTTTCTCTGAGTGCACAGATAAACTAGTTTAGATATTTCAAAGGTACGCCATTTTGGCCACTGTAATTTGGGGTCTTCACAAAGTATATGACACTATTTTTCTAAATGGCTGCATAAAAAGGCACAATAAATATTAATCATGAATCCAGCAAGAATTTCTAGTGATGGATGTGTTCTGAAGGAGGAAGACTTGAGAGTACAATTTCCCACAATTTAGACTTTTTTTTGAATGACCAACAAGACCTGGGGAGATGTATTGGATCCAGTGTGTTACTTGTGGGATAGCTCCTCAAGGTGTCACCATTGAGCTGATTCTACCTGTTTTACATGTCTCCTCAGTCCCAAGAGATTTGGGTGCTTTAGGCACTCGGTGATCAAGCATTATGTGTCCTTACCAGATTAAGCAAGCTTCCCTGAATGTTCTTGAGAGACTCCCTGTTAGTACAGTTTCACATCACTAGCAATAAGCTGCCACACTCCTGTGAGACCTTAGTCGCCTAAGATGCCTTTCAGCTGGGAGGAACAGTGTCTCTGAGGAGCAGTGTCTCTTATCTTTGAGACTTACCTCATCCTCATAGACAGCCTTTTCTAATTTTGGTCATTCAAGAAGAAAGTTTAGATTTGTCAGCTAAACCCAACTTCAGAACCTGGCCAGTTTTAAGGATTACAATTGGTTGGTTGGTTGTTTTTTTGTTTTGTTTTGTTTTTTGTTTTTTGTTTTTTTGCTTAACCCAAAAAGATTTACATTTTCTTTTCAGAGAAACTGTTTTCTCCCTGACCAAAATTTTGAAGGAAAGAAAAGTTTGTAAAAACTCTTGGTAATTTCAAACAAAATCCTACCCTCAGAGAAAAGTAAAAATCACAAATTCATGATTAGCAAAGCTCTAGAAAATAACAAACAAAACTCCTACCTTACAGTAGAGCTTTAATACCTACTCTACTGAGTTAAGAATGTGTGTAGTTCATATAACATCTGAATTCTTCAACAAAGCCACGAGGATTTGAACACAAGAGAAGTTTACCAGAGATTCCGTTGACTAGCAAGTTCAGGTAAACAAATGTAATTTGTGATGGTTCCCAGGGTACCCCTGTGGGTGAAGTGGTGGACATTGCTGGAGGTTTGCTTCTGGTCTCTTTGTGGTCCCCAAAAGGTCAATCTTAAATAATGATATTCAGAAAAGTATAGGGTTTATTTAAGTGTTAATACAAAGCTTGAGGATATTCACCAAAGAGACACCAACTCTAAAGGAATAGGGTCAGTGCTCCAAATGGAAAAGTTAAGGTTTCACTTACATTCGCAGAGAAAGAGAAACTTTAGCAGATTTACGAATTCTTCCTATGAGGCTAGTGCATATGTTACAGTGATTCAACTGGTTACAGATTGGTACAGATTCTATTGGTTACATTCCAAGGAAGATTGCTTTATTGTTCCATGAGGCGGGGCAGTGATCTGAGAGGGTCTTATTTCTGGTGCTGTTTGGTTTTCCTAGTTATTTATAGAAACAAAAGTCATGCAGTTGCATGCCATATGACTCAGGCCGCATAGCCTCATTCCTCTCGAGACTCAGAATAATTTAAAGTTACAACAGCTTTACATTTAAATTATTTAATAAAGAATTATTCAAGTTCACAAAAATAAACAGATTTATTCAAAGAAAAATATTTCCTTTAATTTTCTTATGATAATAATATCTTCTATGCAAAGAAGAGATATTTATGTGTTGGTTTTGGGGTTATTACTTGCTTAACAAATATGATAATTTAGTATGGCAGAAGTATTTTTGAAATATACTACTTATTAATCTCTGCATTTGTAAATGCATACAACATTAGACACAGGATTTCTCATTGAGTAGATTATAATAATCACATATAAAATAATCACACAATAAACAAAAATGATATAAAGGTAAATGTAATACCAGATTTAACAAATAATGCAAAATAATGGAGGAAAAATATAGATTTAATTAGAAAATATTCCATGAGAAAAATCAGGAATAAAATTCTTATTAAAATAGCCATATTTAATTCCGGGATAATTTAGAGCACAATCAGAAAACATGAGTTCATATCTCCACTCTTTCAATTATTAATTGTATAACCTTGACCAAGTGTCCAAAAATCCCTGATGCTCACTTTATTCATTGAAAATGTGAGTAATAATAGTAACTCGCTAATAAAATTAACCTCTTCTTGAATTGTAGACCCAGGTATTTTGAAAATATGAGTATATATTTTGAGAAGATTTTAAATACATGACCCTTTTTTACCATCTTTTATAAGAAAAAAAAATGCTTTTATTTTTGGCATCCCCAAAAGACATCCAAACACACTATAGTACAGCAGGCTGTTGATAATTGTTACAACTGGGTGTTGGGTACAGTAGGTTTCATTATATTGTTGTTTCTATTTTTGTTAATGTTTGAATATTCTCATAATTTTAAAAAGTTGGTTAAAAAACTCTAATATCACTACTTAATTATCTAATAGTATAAAAGTCTGTCTGGCCAATTCTGCCATAAAATTTTATTTTAAGTAATGAGCCTGTGGCACGCTTTATGTGCTTTTTTATTTCCTATAAACCTGTCTTTGTAATAGAGACTTATAATAGTACATTAATACTTACAGTTTTTCTCTATTTTCTCTTTAGGTGATCTTTTTTTTTTCTTCAAAATCTGTGGACTAGAAATTAAACTAATGATTTTTATTCTATGTGCTAAAGACAACACATTGTTCAACATTGTCTCTCACCTTTTAAATATCCATGTTCCATTTAAAGTAGAAGGACAGATTAATGAATTTCTCATGACCATCTGTGAGAATCGCTTACTTTAAAACAATGGTTCTTTCTTTTGAATAAGAAATTTTATTATGTCATCAAGTCCCAGATTTTCTAAAGCAGCAAGTTAGAGGATTAAAAATGTAATGTAAAGCTTTGTATGTATGGATATAATATACATATTTGCAGTTGAGAGGAACCTAGGAATAAGTTGTTATTACTACCTACCTGTTCATTCATTCAAAATCTCTATGTTGACAAACACTATTTTAGGAACTGGAAATTCAGTGATGAAACAACAGACAATATTGCCTGCCCAAATGTAGCATATGCCAGGGGGAAGGAGGAAGACAAAATAATGATATAAATGAGTAAAGTAAATGGCATGTCTGATGGTAATAGTGTTATGGAGAAAAATAAAGCATAGAAGAAAAAAACTGACTGACGAGACAGAAAGACTATTTTAAGTATGATAGTGAGAAAACTGTCATGCTGGGATGACATTTGAGGAGACACCTGAAATATGTGACACTGTAAATCATGTAGATATCAGCCTGATGTGTATTCCAGGCTGTGCAGGAAGAGCACAAAATTTTCTGATAGGAACGTGGCCTTACCAAGAAACAGAAAGAAGCTGTGCATGACTGGGACAGAGTGAGATGGGGGGAAAAGATAGCTGGACTCAGGATTTTAGTTCCTTCTCCAAATCACATCAGAAGCCTGTGGATGATTTTAAGCAGAGATATGTCTTTTTCGGCTTTGGAGAATGAGTATATTCAAAGGCCTTGAGATACATGAGGAAGTAGCAGACAGATTATCCACACACACCTACAAGATTTTACTGAGGCATGTGAGGTGACTAGATTAATTAAACAATTGAGATAATTTGCTATAGTAGGCATGGTAGAAAGTATATTGAGTTGTGCTGCATGGCAGCTTTTACTCTTGATTAAATATCCTGAAATATCATCTGTTTTCAGTTAATTCAAAAAGAGAGAGAAACCTTTAGGATTTCAGGTTTTGGCTAATTCCTCCTTATCCTTCTGCTCTCAGCTAACTCTTACTCAGATGTTTCTCTACCCAGCATCTTCACTGGGGTCTTTAATATCTCTCTGAAGTCTTTAGTGTCTGTCTGCCTAGATTTGTTCCATGCGAGGAATGTCAGATTTACAACAGTATCCTTGGTACATTAAATGCCCCCAAGAGACACTGAATTATTTGATGAATGATGAATAAATGGATAAGTAATGGAGAATTGAAAAATTAATGGAGGTATGTTAAAAGACCATTACGTTGTATTTTTAATACATAAATCCAGATATTACTAGATCACAATGCTGACTAGGAACACAGAAACATTGTTGCAACAACTGCCAGCTTTACTGGAGTGTAAGACGGTGACTCAGATCCCAAACACAGGAGAGCAGCAGCTCTGTTCTCAAAACCAATATGCAGTCATGTAGTATATTTTTCAGACTGGGTAATGCAGTTGAGTCAGAGCAGGGGAAAAAAATGCCATAGGAGTTGCTATGTTTCAAAGCTTTTGTTTTTCCACATTATTATTATTTTTTAAAATATTTCACTAAACATGAATTAATAACAAAATAATGCACAATATTCCTCCGTCAATACAAGGAGGCAAGCGGCTGGCTGAGCATCTTTATAATTCATCTAAAAATCTTATTTCAGGGAGGTATTCTTTAGTACCATTTCTTCAAAGAAATGTTCTCAGCAATTAATTCATGCTTTCTAAATTTAAAGCATGCTAATTAGATATCCATCAGGTGGACAGGGGAAAACCTTCTAAGAAACTACTGGCTTCAAATATAGTACACATAAATTAACTCTAAAAAAATCTCTTTTATAAATACATCATCTCATCATGTATATATTGAGTGGGCCACATATGTTTTTGAATTCCATAGTCTATTTGTCCAAATGTGCATGGAACATGTGTTAGCTCTAAGTATGGATTTTTTGGCACATATTTGCTTTTATCTATTAGCTGGTATTCACACAGAAATTATTTTAAGGCTGCGCTTGGTGGCTCATGCCTGTAAGCCTAGCACTTTGGTAGGTCGAGGCAGGCGGATTGCCTGAGATCAGGAG
This sequence comes from Pan paniscus, assembly GCF_029289425.2. Lineage (NCBI taxonomy): Eukaryota > Metazoa > Chordata > Mammalia > Primates > Hominidae > Pan > Pan paniscus. The sequence goes on from NC_073266.2 coordinate 61,070,795, forward strand.
TTCAAGACCAGCCTGGGCAACACAGTGAAACCCCCTCTCTAGTAAAATACAAAAGAAATTAGCTGGCCACAAGTGTCAGCAGCTGCACAGGTACTTTTCTGTTTAGCCAATTCTATTATTTAGCATAACTTTCACAAGAAAATTTAAAGTCTGTTATGTAATGATAGGCTTTAAGATAGAATTTGCTATAGAGCCTATTATGAGGGATACATTTCTAATCATTGCTTCTTTTACTTTAAACTATGGAAAAGGGACCTAACAAATGATGCCCTTCTAGAAGACTGAAGGCCTCCTGGCAATGTTCTTTTTAACCCATGATGTGGGTTAAGACGAATGAAACAATGTTTCATTTTTTGATTGATTATGAGGCAACATATGTACCATTTAAATTTCTTACCTACACTGGGCCTTTTATCTTTTATCTATCAAAGTATAAGGTTATCCATGTATAAAGCTGGCTGCAAACTCCTTCACAAATAAAAGTGTACCCCATAAGTGTGCATAACAGACCATTCTATTCTAGTCCACTTCTATTGTTTGTAGACGCAGAAGCAAGAAAAAAAATCAATGTATACCATTATAGGGATACTCTTGTCAATATATTCTTATATGGAAATAATATTTTCAACATGTTTGAAAAGAATCTCAATGTTTGTTACCAGAACTATGTGTATACATTGTATGAGATAGTATGATGGATTATAAATGATAAATGTACTCGATGATTTTGTGTTGAATCTATATTTCTGTTTGCTGATCAAGGAATCATAAAAATCACTTTATTCATTTGTCAGCCCAAGGACTTCAGAATCTCTGGTATATTCAGCAGTGTGAAGACATTAAACTGCTTCTTGTACTCAATGTCTCAAAATCATTTCCCACATTATTTCCCAGACTTAAAATAGCAAAGTCCTGCTCTTCTGGCTTTGTAAAGCTTCTCTTCCTAGGTTTGACTTTGTATGGGTCATCCCCTATTAGCTGGAAATGCTGGAATCTGATTCTAGTTTTATATTTGGATGAGGACTGACAGCAAAGCCTGCAGAAAACTGGCCTATTTTGTTAAGGTATAAAGGCTCAGAATAATAATTTCTGCACCTTTGCCAGTTAGTGAAAAATAACTTCATAGACAAAGGGAGGAGGAACCCACTAAAGGCTGATGGCTCATGGAATATGAAGTCTTCTAAATTCCACTTTATGTCTCTATTACAGTTTTCAGAACTTGGCTATTTTTCTCGTCTGTTCCCAAATCTGTGTACATAAATAATGTAAGAAGGAAATTTTCAGGATCAAACTTCAAGTCTGTCTTTCAAATATTTTCAGGCTTTTAAGTTGCAGGAAAATAATTAGTATTTTATACTACTTAATTAGAAATCTGTGAAATTTGATTGATTTGTAAAATCTCAGCTATTTTATTCTAGAAGCAGCCATCTTACTCTGATCCCATTGAATTACTCAAGTCTCTTGTATTGTTCAGCATACTAGCACTCCGAACCCTAACTTAATGGACCTTTGATTACATGTGAACATAGCTGATAAATCACACATTCTTTTTTGCCCTATATATATTGAGATGGTAGATTCCCATTTTAAAAAATTAATAAAATAGTCGCTATTTTTTTATCCCAGCTAGGAAAGAAAGTCTCAGATTTCCCATATTTTTTTACTTAAAAGAGAAAGAAGAATATTGCCTTTACTTTTCTTTTACTTTATTTCTTTTTCCTCAACATTCCAGATGTAAATACCCTTCTTTGTATTCATTATGCTAAACACAACTAACAGTCTTGGAAATATAGATATAATATAAATATTATATGTAGATATATTTATATGTTAATATAAATAATTTAGAAGACTCTGAAAGGTAGCAATAAAGACTGACTGGCTAGAACCTTGAGGCTAAAAAAAAACACGATGGTGTTTCCTGAGTTTTCTTTTTGCTTCAAACATCCTAGTTGCTAGAATTATCTGACAAGAATTTTAAAGCAGCCAATATATGTCTTTAATGATCAATTATGAAAATACGTGAAACAAATGAATAAAATACGTACTGGCAAAATAATAGAAGACATAAAGTAGAACCAAAAGGTAATTTTAGACCTAGGAAGAAGGAAATTTTCAGGATCAAACTTCAAGTCTGTCTTTCAAATATTTTCAGACTTTTAAGTTGCAGGAAAATAATTAGTATTTTGTACTACTTAATTAGAAATCTGTGAAATTTGATTGATTTGTAAAATCTCAGCTATTTTATTCTAGAAGCAGCCATCTTAGGCTGCTAGGAAATATAATATCAGAAAAAAGAAAACAAAAACCTCAGTGAATTGGCTCCATAGCAGACTGGAGGGGACAGAAAAAATAATCAGTGAATTTGAAGATAAAACAATAGAAATCTTAGTGAAAGATAGACCAAAAGAAGAAAAAAAAGAGTAGAACCTCAGGGACTTTTGAGAGTACAACAAATAAATTAATGGTAATATTATTAAAGACCCAGAAGAGGAGCTAAAAAAGTCACAACAGTGGGGCTGAAAAAACTATCTGAAGAAATAATGGCTGAAATTTTCCCAAATTTGTTAAAAGATACATGCCTACAAATTCAAGAAGCTGAATGAACCCCAAACAGAATAAACTCAAAAAGATTGTACTCCAAAATAAATTATGATCAATCTTCTGGAAAATGAAAACAAAGAAAACATCTTAAAAGCCACAGGAGATAAGCAACACCTTGCCTATAAAAGAAAACCATTTCAAATCACAGGTGATTTCTCATCAAAAATCATTTATGCCAGAAGGAAGTAGCACAATTTCCATGTGCTGAAAAAAAGAAAGGAAATGTCAACTGTAATTACTATCTGGCAAAACTATCTAGAATAAGGGAATAAAGGGGCAAACAAATGTATTCTTAGATCAAGAAAATAAGGAAATTTGTAGCATTTAGATCTACTCTAAAAAAATCTACGAAGGAAGCAATTATGAAAATTGCTTGAACCAAAAAAGAGAGAGAAAAAAAGACAATAAAAACAAAGAAAAAGAAAATAAATGTCAAGAAAGAAGGAAAAAAGGATAACAAAAGAAGCTCTGAATATTAAAAGAAAAAAAGAACAATGGAAAGAGCAAAACATAGGTAAATAAAGTAGACTCATTTCCTCTTGAGATTGCTAAACTATATTTAATGGTTGAAGGCAAAAGAATAACATTGTTTCAAATAGGCAGATAGAATATTTTGACAATTATGCATGGAGAAAGGTAAAAAGAGAAGTAATAGTTCTACGTGTCACTCAAGCTGGTAAAATGTCAACATTAGTAGACTGTGATAAGTTATGTATGTTCCAAGTAAAATCTATAGCAACAACTTTAAAATCTATATAAAAAGAGAAGTTTATATAGATAACTAGAAGTAGAATTTTAAGAAATTCTACTTTTATATAGATAGCTAAAAGTAGAATTTTAAGAAATTTAACCCAAAGAAACGCAGAAAAAAATAAGAGTTAACAAAAAGATTTAAAAAAAAAAAAACATGGAACAACCAGAAAGCAAAAAGTAAAATGACAGATAAGCCCTGACATATCAATATTTAAAATGAAATGTAAATTATCTAAATATACCAATTAACAGACAGAAATGGCAGAGATTTTATAAAATGACCTAACTATAAGCCATCAACAAGAAACTCCCTTTAAATATTATCATAGATTGACAGTAAAAGGAGAAAATATATATATATATATATGCCATGCAAATATTCATTAATAGAAAGCAGAGGCAGTTACATTAATATCTGATCATCCACAGCTAACACGTTACTGAATGGGGAAAGCTGAAAGCTTTTCCTGTAAGAACTGAAACAACACAAGGATGCCTACTTTCATCACTCTTATTCAACATAGTGTTAGAAGTCCTAGCCACAGCAATTGGTCAAGAGAAATAAATAAAATGCATCCAAAGTGGAAAGAAGGAAGTCAAATTGTTCCCGTTGCCTGATAACATAATCTTATATAGAGAAAAAGTTAAAGACTCTACCAAAAAACTCTTAGAAGTGATAAACAAATTCAGTAAGGTTACAAGATACAAATTAATAAACAAAAATTAGTGGTGTTTTCATGCATGAACAACGAGCTAGCTAAAAGTAAAATCCAGAAGGAAATCCCATTTATAATAGCTATGAAATATAATAAAATACCTAGGAATACATTTAATCAAGGAGGTAAAAGATCTTTATAAGGACAATGACATATATTGATTTTTAAAAGGGAAGAAGAAACAAAGAAGTGGAAAGATATCTCATGCTCATAAATTAGAATAATTCATATTGTCAAAGTGAAAATACTACCAAAGCAGTCTACAGAGTCAGCATGATTCTTTTCAAAATACCAATGGCATTTTTCACAGAAAACAAAAATATATAAAATTTATATGGAACCACAAAAAACCTCAAATATCTAAAGCAATCCTAAGCAAAAATAACAAAGCTAGAGGTATCACACTATCAGACCTCAAAATACACTATGAACCTGTAGTAACCAAGTAGCATGGCACTGACATAAAAACAGATGCATAAAACAATGGAACAGAATAGAGGCCCCAGAAATTAATCCACATAACTGCAACCCACTGATTTTTTAGAAAGGTCTCAAGAACACTCCCTGGGGAAAAGATAGTCTCTTCAAAATATGCTTCTGGGAAAACTAGATATTCAAATGCAGAAGAATAAAACTAGACTCCTTCCTCTCACCCTATACAAAAAAAGTTTGACAACTTTGAGTTGTCAAACTGTCAACGGTGGAGGGTGTCCAGGTTCTTGGTGTGGTGAACAAAAAATTGGACAAAACGCACAAAGGAAGGATGGAAAGAAGGGATTTATTGAAAATGAAAGTACACTCCACAGTGTGAGAGTAGGCCGAAGCATAGGGGCTCAAAGGCCCTGTCACCGAATTTTTGGGAGTTTAAATACCCTCTACTTGGGATACGCCCTATGTAAATGAAGAAGATGAAGTAAAGTTACAAAGTTATTTACTTGGCCTATGCCCTATGGAGAGGATATTTCCTGTCATAGCTGAAGTGTGAATTGGCCTTATGTTCCCTGCCTCCAGACCCTATTTTCCTGTCTTATCTTCCGCCTGAGAGATGTGATCCCCATAAATCTTTATGGGAGGCAGAGGGATCAATGGTCTTTTTTCCATAACTGCATCATGGTGGCTTGGGGTATAGTCCCTACCCACTGGGGATCATGGAACTCTCCTTGTTCTATCTAGTGGAGGCAGGGTAGCTTCTTGATGGCCATGGGTGGTGTCATCACCTGGAACTGGCTGGAGCCTCTGTTGCATGATCATCTGAAGCTTCATGGTCTCTAGGCCAGAGGAAATGAATTTGGTTAAAAGATTTAATGGGAACTTTAGTGGGTGGATACCTATACGGTTAGGAATGTTTGTTACAGTGATTTGCAGAAGAAAAAAACAAAACCTGTTCTGTTCTACAAATCTCTGTGTTACCTTAAAGCCTTAACAGAAATGACTGCATTTTGGTTTGGTTTTGTTTGTTGGGACATAGTGCATGAGCTTGGTCCAAAACAATGGCCTCCCAGATTCTTGTTTAAAAAATTCCCCCTTTTTGGTCAGGTTCTCACTTAGGTGAGAGTGTAACCAAAACTTAGGGCCTTAGCGACACTCTTAGTTATGATCATTTTGGATTTCTGGTCTTAGCACATCATTTATAGGGTTACGGTGTCCTCCTTGTTGCACATTTCTTTCAATTCTTATCATTCCAGTTGAAGAGAGACCATATGACATTCTAGAGATGGCTACAAGAAAGCATGTAAAATCTTTGAGAGAATACAGCATGCCAGGGAGACTATTATTATAATTTTGGGAGGATAATACCAAGAGTTCAGAGTATGCTCCTTACCCAGGGTCCCCATAAACCAAGCCACCTAAAATTAAATAGATTCAAGAATGAGCTAGATGAAGAGTCTACTCACTTGACTAAGTGGTCTTTTCATTAATCCCCTAAAACTGAATTTTTAAAATCTGCATTTAATCTATTTCTCCATAGGCCACAAGTGTCAGCAGCTGCACAGGTACTTTTCTGTTTAGCCAATTCTATTATTTAGCATAACTTTCACAAGAAAATTTAAAGTCTGTTATGTAATGATAGGCTTTAAGATAGAATTTGCTATAGAGCCTATTATGAGGGATACATTTCTAATCATTGCTTCTTTTACTTTAAACTATGGAAAAGGGACCTAACAAATGATGCCCTTCTAGAAGACTGAAGGCCTCCTGGCAATGTTCTTTTTAACCCATGATGTGGGTTAAGACGAATGAAACAATGTTTCATTTTTTGATTGATTATGAGGCAACATATGTACCATTTAAATTTCTTACCTACACTGGGCCTTTTATCTTTTATCTATCAAAGTATAAGGTTATCCATGTATAAAGCTGGCTGCAAACTCCTTCACAAATAAAAGTGTACCCCATAAGTGTGCATAACAGACCCTTCTATTCTAGTCCACTTCTATTGTTTGTAGACGCATAAGCAAGAAAAAAAAATCAAAGATAAGAGTTTCATGATAGCAGAAGTCTTAATTTGTGAACATGGGAAAGCTGTTCACATCAAGGATGCCATCTTCTTGGGAGAAATTTTCATGGTTAGCTTTACCTCAAGTGTTCTAATGGTTGCACAATTGCAAAAGTGTGGAGGGACCCTTCTCAGTTGCGAGGCCATGAACTCAAAGCCCCAAGGTCTTGAAGTTTCGTTGTAGTGTGGATGGCAAGGACGGTCTTTCTTTGAAGTTCTCAGAAGATCGAAACAATAAAAAGCTTTATTTACCTAGTGAGAATACACTGTAGTATAATAATCTGCTGTTTTAACATCTTGCATGGGAAAGCTTATATACAACCAGAAAATATAATTGAAAATAACAATGGAATGAAATCCCTTTATAAAATGTTTAAATGGTCCACCAGGTGACCAAATATATGTGAAGCTTTGTCTTCCCAGGAATATAGGACCAAGCATTGGTTATAAACTATTTTAAACAAGTTCAGTGTCAGCTGGTTTAACATGAAAATCTGACAAAATATTTTCTTGGTATTTAATTAAGTTTTGTTTTACTTGGGTTAGTAGCTTCATAAAAGGAAATTTGGTTAATTTCTGTGGTTTATAATAACATAATAACCATAGTTATAATTGATAGCATATACTATTTTATGAATCCTATACAATTTAAAAACATATATTCATATTATTCACAAAAATATAACCCAAAGAAAATTGAACATCATTTTGGCAATCCCATGCACCTATACATGTGAAATAATCCTGTTTGTCTCTTTTCTGGATGTTTTCAGGGGCCCTCTGACCCATCCAGAAAGCAATGCCTTAGGAAAGACAATTTTGAAACTGAAGTTTGATTTTGGAATTCCAGATTACCATAAATTATTTATTTTGCCAAAATGATGCTCAGAAACAAAAGCCTTTTATAACCTTTAACAAAAACAAACAAACAAAACATATTCTACTGTTTTACACACCTTGCATGTAAAACTGTTTCTAGTAGTTTTAACTGCATGTTACAATGGCGACTCTTAGAATTTTAACTATAGTTTAAAACCTGGTAAGTCTGTTCTGACAAGGTTTGGCTATTTTCAGCATAGCTAGGGCGTGGCCAGCTCCACATATCCCAAGGCCTTCACTAGCTGGAAAGCAGGCAAGTTAAACAATTTTCAAAAGCCAAAGAAGCAGTTTATGACCTTAGAGCATTTAGCAAACCTAGTATTTGAACATAATTTAGACCACATGTTTACATTTTTAAGACATTTGTATTTTACCAGTAATCTTTAAAACTGTCTTTATTTCTCAAAGATTATTGAAGTCACATGAACTAAATAAAAGGCATTACGTTTTTCACTTTTCTGACAAAATATTTGATTTAAGCTCTTATTATTATTAAATCAATTAATTAAAAACTTTACAGAATATATACAGTGACTTTTACTTTATATTTTACCAATTCAAACAGAGAGAAAGAGGACAGAGACTGATTGGTACGAAATTTTAACCGCGTTGCTGGCATGCTAGGTTTCTGGATTCCCCCTCCCTGAGTAGCTTTAGAGACCCTGCTTGACTGGATGCAAACAAACACATGGCCATTACTTAAGAATATTCACGAATAGTTTACAAGTTTGGGAGAAATTAGGTGGGAATCTGCCTCAAATTCTATTTATGAAAGTATATTCAACACACTTAAAGTGTTAGGAAGCCTAAAATGCAAAAAGTTAGTTTATGAGGATAAAAAGCTGGTGTGCTCCCATTCCTGTGGCCCAACAAATGTAGCTTAGGAATTCCAGATAAATGGAACAAATGATGACTTGCTAGAAATGCATACAAAACAAAATAACTATTCACAGAACCAAGTAAAAGCCTTCCATTAGAAACTAAAAAGTATCATGGTTTTGTATATATGGATACACAAGTGAAGCCAGCGGAGAAGAAACAACAAACAAATGAAAACTGGAAGCAAAAATAAACAGGAAACCAACCCTAAATTTTCCAACTTAATTTACCCTGGAGGTTACAGTGTTACTAGGGCCACCCCCCACACCCGCCCCCCAAAAAACCCCACATAATGAATAGTTTATCCCTGATACACAAATTTAATATCTTTAAGTTCACCAATATTATTATTTATTCTGTGCAATCAAGAAATTTCACTTTAGGTACTTGACCAATAAGTACTCTAGCACTATCCATGCAAAACAGCAAACATAGTGTGAAGCAATGCAAGCATGTATGTGAAATTTGGCTTTACGCTAAATTTCAGCTTTATGCTTAACTCTATCTATCTATCTATCTATCTATCTATCTATCTATCTATCTATCTATCTATCTATCTAAAAGAATCGCCAAACCGCGGATGCATTTCTTTACAATACTTCTTATTTTACTTTAATCAGGGCTACACATCTAAACATGCATACACACATAAACGAAGATCCAATAGTTTGGAACCTTAGCCATAAGATAGAAATACAAGCTCGCTGGTTTTACTTTGCCCCAGTAGATAATCCAATGAAAGTTGTGAACCAAAATTTTGAGTAAAGCAGTCTCCATGGAAGTTTGATATTTAAAGGCCAGACCTCCCCAGACTCCATAGAGCCCTGCGGCCAAACAGTACCAAAGGAGGGTGTCACATGTTAACCAGGCCCCCTGCTTAGAAACCGCAGCACAAAAGCCTGGATACATGCAATGCCATTCCTCTTTCCCATTCAACAGTAAACTCCAGATTCCAAGCAATGTTGGGGCCAGACATCATTGCAACTGAGAGAAAATTCCAAGGAGGGTTGACTCCTAGACCTCAGAACCTCTACCGAGAGCGTCACCCTTGGGCAGGTTGAGGTCTGCAGGATCCACAGAGCGTCCTCCTGTGGGGTCCAATCTTAGGGTGTCAGACGTCTCTGGCCTTAGGTGGGCACCACATGCAGGTGTTCCCCTCCAGAGCATACTATGAGCTTTATAAGAATAGCCATGAACTGTAATGAGAACTAGATGCCAGCTGGGTGTTTTTCATCCCTAGCCTGTTGAGTCTGATAAGGGAAGAAGTTAGCATACGAAGACAAGGTTTAAGTCCCCTGAAATATGTGTGATTTGCCCTGAGCTGCTCCGCATGTAAGGATCAGGGACCATGTGCAGAAAAGATTAAACAAAAAGAAGTCCTTGCCCCTTTGGGGCAGAGCAACTATAAACAGCTGCTGAAAGACTGAAAAAGAAAGAAATGAAAAAAACCCAGTTTCCTTCAGTGAGCCAGGTGGTGGCGGTCAGGTTTCTCCACATGGTGTTGTACCCAAGCAAGTTAGTGAGAACGCCACACTTTGAGATGAATTAAGAGTCCTTTATTAAGCAGGCGGCCAAAGAGACGGCTAACGCTCAAAAATCTCTCGGCCCGGAGGAAGGGGCTTGATTAACTTTTATACCTAGGTTTAGGAAGGGGAGGGGGACTCAAATGCAATAATTCTACAGAAGTAAAAACATGCAAGAATCAAAAGAAGCAAAATGGTTACAGAGAGATAAACAATTTAAAAGACAAATGGTTACAAAAAGAGCAACGGTACCAGGTGCAAGGCTCTAAATCTTTCATTATAATTAGATATAGGGAGTATGCGGGACCCGAACTCAAGGCTTTATGTTGTTATCTCTTTAAGAAAAATCCTGGGAACTTCATACATTGTTGGTGCTAGTACCTTATCAGTTAACTGGGCTCCTTTGAAATACTGAGGATCTGCTTACACAGGTCAACTCCTCGCGGAAGGGGGTTGGGTAAGGAGCCCTTAGTGTCTTGTAAATTAAGGGGTCAACTGGAGTTTGTCCGGCTTTTCCAGCTAGAGAGAGTCTTATTTACATGGGAAGCAAGGCTAGGTGATTAAAGAGACAAGCAGGATAAAATTCCAAGTAGCGAGTTAGAGTAAAAACAAGGTTAGGCATTTCAATGGAAACCCCTAAGTTTCATTGGCCATGGCCAGAAACCTGCAGTTGTCTCCATGTTTAGGTGCTACCCACCAAGGGTCCCAACTTGGAAAAGAAAAGAGAGAGAGAGTCCCTGTATGGAGCAGAAAGGAAAGGGAGAAAAATGAATCTCAAACTTTGGGCTTACCTCTTCCTCCTGGCTGGTTGGTCAAAATATGTTAATGGTGGAGGGTGTCCAGGTTCTTCACATCTTGAACAAATAATTGGACAAAATGCACAAACAAAGCAAGGAAGGAATGAAAAGATTTATTGAAAATAAAAGTACATTCCGCAGAGTGGGAGTGGGCCCGAGCTTAGGGGCTCAAAAGTCCGATTACAGAATTTTTGTGAGTTTAAATATTCTCTACTTGGGGTACACCCTATGTAAATGAAGAGGATGAAGTAAAGTTACAAAGTCATTTACTTGGCCTATGCCCTATGGAGAGGAAATTTCCTGTCATAGCTGAAGTGTGAATTGGCCTTATGTTCCCTGCCTCCAGATCCTGTTTTCCTGCCTCAAAAGTGCATCAAATACCTAAATTAGACCTAAAATGAGAAAAACTACTAGAAAAAACATAGAGGAAATGCTTCAGAACGTTGGTTTGAGAAAGAATTTATGAATAAGACCTCAAAAGCACAGGCAACAAAAGAAACAAAACAAATGGCATTGTATCAAACTAAAAAACAGCACAGCAAAATAATCAATCAACAGAGTGAAATAACCTAAAGACTGAAAAAATATTTGCAAACTACTTTTCCAACAGGAGGCTTATATCTAGAATACACAAGGAACTAAAAAGTCTCAACAGCAAAAGAAGTCATTAAAAAATGTGAAAATTATCTGAACAGACATTTCTCAAAAGAAGACATACAAATAACCAAGAAATACATGAAAAAATGCTCACCATCACTAATTATCAGGAAAATGCAAATAAAAAATACAGCAAAGTATTATCTTACCACAGTTAAGGTGGCTATTATCAAAAACACAATAAATAATAAATGCTGATGAGGACATAGAGAAAAGAGAACTTTTATATACTATTGGTGGAAATGTAAACTAGTATAATACAACCACTATGGAGCACAGCATGGAGTCTCCTCAAAAAATTACAAGTGGAACTACTATAGGATCTGGCAATCCCACTACTGGGCACTTATTCAAAGGCAAGGAAATCAGTATATCAAAAAGACCCCTGCACCTCCATGGTTATTTCAGCACTATACCCAATAGCCAAGATATGGAATCAACTTTGGTGTCCAACAACAGATGAGTGAATAAAGAAAACACAGCATATATATATGATAGAATATTATTCAGCCTTAAAAAAGAGTGAAATTCTTCATTCATGACAACATGGATAGAACTGGATGATATCATGTGAAGTGAAATAAGCTAGGAAATAAGTTAAATGCCACATGTTCTCATTTATATGTGGAAGCTAAAACAGGTTGATCTCATAGAAGTAAAAAGTAGAACAGAAGAAACTAGAGGTTGGGAAGGATTGGGAAGAAAGGAATAAGGTTTGTTAGAAGATACAAAATTACAACTAGATGGGAGGAATACGTTTTAGTGTCTTATACAATTGTAGTATTAAACTGTAGTTAACAATAATATAATATAAAATTTTGAATAGCTAGAAGGAAGTTACCGAATGTTCCCCACACAAAGAAATAATAAATGGGATGATGGATTACTAATTACTGTGATCTGGTCACCATACTTATATATATTGAAACATCACTATGTACCCCATGAATACATATAATTATTTTTTTCAATGAGAAAGAATATAATTTAAAAAATATTACATGATACAGTGTTCAGAGCAAAAGAATATTAAGAGGCAAACAGATGTTCTAATGATTAAAGCTTCAATTTAACAAGAACATACAGTAGTCCTAAACATATCTACCAAGTAATAGAACTGTCAGTTATATGAGGGATAACTGTTAGAACTGAAAAAGCAAAAATTTATACATATTTTTGAAAATTTAAACATCTCTCTCACCTATTGATGGAACTAAACAGAAAATTAGCAAGGATGCAGAACTCAATCCTGTAATCAACCATGGGATCTACTCTACATTTATAAAATACTCCACCCAACTACAATGCTATACATATTCTTTCCAAGTGCCATAGAACATTCACCAATATACACTATATCAAAGGCCATAAAATAAATTTCAACAAATTTAAAAGAATTGAAATTAAACAGTTTATTATTTTACCAAAAGCTAGAAACAATCAAAGCATCCTTCAATAGGTGAATGTTTAAACCAACTATGATACATCCATATCATATAATAATAATCAGCAATAGAATGGAAAAAACTGTTGGTAATTTAACAACTTGTATGGACATAAAGAACATTCTTTTGAGTAAAAATAGTACTAATCTCAAAAATTTTCATGTTATATGCTTCTATTTATGTCACATTCTCAAAATAGCAAAATTATGAAAATTAGGAACAGGTTAGTGATAGCCAGGATAGAGGATGATGAAAAAGAGGAGAGCGAGTGTCACTATAAAGTGACAGCATGAGGAAGATTTTTGTGAGGTAGACTAGTTCTTTACTCTTATTGTCATTATGGTTACATCATTCTACACATACAATAAAATGACGCAGAACTAGACAATGTCCTGATTTTGATATTGTGCTGTAATTAATGTAAGATGTAACTAATAAGGAGAACTTAGTGAAGGTCATATGGAAGCTCTCTGAATTTCTTTGCAAGTTTCTATGAATCTAGAATTATTTTAAAATAAAATGTGTTCAACAAAGTAAATATTAGATAAATGTGTTGAGATATGTTTTATGTAAATGTCAGTATTCACAGGATAGTTTGGGATAAACGCTATTGCTTAAAAGATGAGCACATATTTATAGGCACAGGCTGTTAATAGATATCTGTGTCCTCTGCACATGCATTTGTATGAAAACTCTGCAGCAGACAGAAAACTACATAACAACTAGTTTATCTCCCTGTGTATTGTCCATGAGAACGGTTGAGTCTCTGTTCACTTAGCTTTGGCTCTTGATACGCTGCAGAACATATGAAACTGAATAAAATCTTTAGGTAAAAGTTTAGGTTAGAATTAAGATTATTTTTGACAATGAAGTATATAGTCTATATTTTCTAAACAGTTTATTATAGCATTAAATGGTTTGAGGTTCTTTCAATTACTAGAAATATTGTTTTATTATATTGCATTAATCCAAGGGCCTTTGGGTGCCAAATGCCAGTCTATACACATCTACAAATGAGCACTAATTAAAATGTCAGAAAAAAATTTATATTGAGAGAAAAAAGACAAGCTAAACACTGGGAGAAAATATTTGCAAAACATAAAGGACTGGTATCAAAAATATACAAACAACTCTTATATCTCAACAATAGAAAAGCATATAAGTCAATTAAAAAATAGGTGAAGGATCTGGGCAGATATCACACCAAAGAAGACACCCAGACGGCATATAAGCATATAAAAATATGCTAAACATCACATGCCATCTGATAATTTCAAATAATACTAAAAGATATCTCTACATATCTATAAGAATAGCAAAAATATTAAAAAATAACGACATAAAATTCTGGCAAGGTTGCCAAACAACAAGAACTCTCATTCATTCTTGGTGGAAATGTAGGAATGACACAGCCACTTTGGAAGAGAGTTTGGGAGTTTTTCACAAAACTAAATATACACCTACCATATGATCCAGCAATTGTGCTCCTGGATATTTATCCAAATGAGTTGAAAACTTATGTCCACACAGAAACTTGCAAATGAATATTTATAGCATCTTTATTCATAAATGTCAAAACTTGGAAGCATGTGAGATATCTATTCTGGACTGAATTGTGTTCCCCCCAGATTCGTATGTTGAAGCCCTTAGGCCCAGAACATTAGAATGTGACTGTATTTGCACATAGACCTTTTGAGAGGTGATTAAGTTAAAAGGAGATCCTTAGGGTAGGCCCTAATCTATTATAGTTGATGTCCTTAAAAGAAGAAATTTGGACACACTAAGAGACATTAGGGATGTGCACACACACACACACACACACACACACACACACACCATGGAGGTCACAGTAAGAATGCACCCGTCTATAAACCAAGAAGAGAGGAAAGAAACCAAACCTCCAGAACTGTGGGAAAATACATTTCTACTGTTTGAGCCACCCAATCTAGTATTTTGTTATGGCAGCCTTAATAAACTAATAGAATGTCTTTCAATAGATGATGGACAAACTGTGATACATTTATACGATGGAATATTCCTCAGTGCTAAAAACAAATGAGCCAGCAAACCGTAAAAAGATATAGAGGAAAGTTAAACGTACATTGGTAAGTAAAAAATGTCAATCTGAAAAGACTATATTCTGTATGATTTCAACCACATGACATTCTCAAAAAGGTAAAACTATGGAGACAGTAAAAAGACCAGTGGTCATCAGGAGAGCAGAGAAGAGAGGGAGAAAAGGATAAGGGGAGTTTTAAGGCAAATAAATAAGGGAGTTTTAAGGAACGAATAAGAGAGTAAATAAGGGATGAATAGAGGAATTTTAGGGATAAGGGATAAATAAGGGATGAATAAGAGAGTTTTAGGGCATACCTATTATGTGTAATACTGTAATGGTTGATATATATCATTATACATTTAAAACCTATAGAACATACAACATAAAGAATAAATCCTGATACGTGGACTAGTTAATAATAAAAAGTAAACTAGGACTTAGTGAATATTAATATATTAATATTAGCTCACTAATTATAACAAATATACCATACTAATGCAAAATGTTAATAATGGGGGAATGAGAAAAAAATAAAATGAGGGGGCATATAGGAACTTTGTACTTTCTGCTCAATTTTTTTTTGTAAACCAAAGACAGTTTAGAAAACAAAGTCTATTCATGAAAATATAAATTTAGACACCTTATCTTCTGCAAAATGCATTACATAGCACTTAGTTACCACATTTATTTTATGTTGATTAAATGGATTCAGAATATATAAAGAATAAATACATGATTTATAATTGCTTAAAATTCCTATTATTTCCATGTCTTATACTGTCATAGTCCATTTGGGCTACCATAACAAGGTACCATAGGCTGGCTTATAAACAACAGAAGTTTATTTCACACTGTTCTGAAAACTGGAAAGTCTAAGATCACGGTGCTGACAGATCCAATGTCCACTAAGGGTTCATTACTTGTTCATAGATGGTACTTCCTCACTATTTCTTCATGTGGTGGAAGGGGCTAACTAGCCATCTGTGGTCTCTTTTATAAGAACAACAATTCTATTCGTGAGGGCTCTGCCAAAGTCCCCAAAGCCCCATTTCTTAGTACCACTACCTCCTGGGTGAGAATTTAAGCATATTAATTTTGGGAGGACAAAAGCAGTCAGACCATAGCATATACTAATTAAGTAAACAAATCACAAGTTTCTACAATCATTTTGAAGAAATCTCTTTCAAATATATTCATTTTTTCCACTTTTTCTTTTTTTATGAACAGAAGACAATATTTATCCTTCTACAGGAAACTGTCACCTCGTTGAATATAATTTTGCTTCCTGGATCAAAATTCCAAGTGCTGCTTTGATACTTCTGGTTTCTTTCCTTCCGGGTCTTCCCTACCAAGCTTCATGAGATAGTCTCCTTTCTTTTGTTCTTTCCTTTTTTTCCTCTATCCTCCTCATCTCACTCTCTTTCCTCTTTCATCTTTTATGCTTCTTCTCATCTCTAAAACACTTCTCAACAAAAGCAATAATATTTCTTTGCCAGGATATGATTTTCATTTAATGAACAAGAATGAAAGTGAAAGTTAGAATTTCCTGGAGAAAAGAATCCTGTAAATGACTATCACTCTGATGGTTATCAGAATATTTCCAGAAAACAAAAAAGAAAGTAAGTTTTTGGTAAAGTCTGAGGAAAGTCCTAGAGTTAAATGTGCCTTGTTCACAATTTTAGCCACAGTTAGCACTGTTCAAAAGAATGGAATGCACGCATACAAACACAGAGACCCACATAAAAACGAACAAGCAATGTTTAAACACAATATCACCTTTCAAATTATGAGACAATATTAGAGTTTTAATTTCATTTATAATCTTAGCATCATTTAAGATGCTTTATCCATATGACATTTTAGAAATATATTTACTATTTATTATATTGGACGTACCACATATCAAAGCATTTTTTCCTGGGTCAAAAAAACTTAAATTTAATAAATTAGTTAACGTTGAAGGAAGTGCCCTTCTGATCAAATAGAAATTTTCAGCTTAATTTAATTAGCAAGTAAAGAGAACACAGATTATTAATTTCTTCTTAAAAATTTGACAGAAAATATATGTATTAATGCAACATATGACTAATGTTAACAATTATACAGTGACTCTCACATTATTAAATTTGCTGATAAATAGGATAACATAGGAGGGATGGCCACATTATGTTCATGTTATTATTGGTAGAAATTAAGAGTGCAATGTATTAGTCTGGTATGTCTTTGAATAATGTTTCCAGTAGTGGTAATAATTGTTTAAACCTAACAAATCTTTCCAAATCTTCTTTGTCATCACTGCTCACATTTGCCAGATAAGAGGATCAAGCAAGAAAAAATAATATTTTAATTACCTAGATTTGGGAATTGATAAATATGATCATTAATACTGATATCAGTCTTACTATATTGAAGGGTTTAATGAGTTGATTGAAGAACCTGGTTCACTCATGAGGGTACAACAAGATTATCTGGAATTTAAAGCCACCTAAAATAGATTTGGCAGCATATTTATTCATTAAAGGTGGAAGAAAAGGGGAGTAGCTTCTAAAGTTTGAATGTGTATTGGAAACTTAATGCCCAATGAACAGTTTTAAGAAATAAGACTGTTAAAAAGTGACTAGGTCATTAGGGCTCTGCCCTCATGAATGGATTAACACCATTATTAAAAGATTGGGTTAGTTATCACAGGAGTGGGTTTCTGGTAAAAGGTAAGTTCTTCCTTCTTTCTATCACTCTCACTGTTGCTCTCTTGCTTTTCTACCTTCTGCTTTGGTATGATGCAGCATGAAGGCCCTCACCAGATGCTGTTGCCATGCTCTTGGACTTCCCAGCCTCCAGAACCATGAGCTAAATGAATTTCTTTATTTTTAATAAATTACCCAGTCTCAGTTGTTCTGTTGTATCAGCAGAAAACAAACTGAAATGGTAATTAATGCCTTATTGGGCTCTAAAATAAATTTTTTGAAACAATAATTCTAATAAAAAGAATATTTAAAGAAATCAAAATATTCTAGTTTAGCATCAATATCAGAGCAAAGTTATGAAAGTATGGTAGAAGACCTGACCCACTGAAGGAGAGTAAGGAATGTAGATCAAATATAAATAGTCTGATGTAAACTTAAATAATTCCTAATGAATATCAGTTAGCATTCATTTTATCAATACTGCTGGTGCCTTTTCCCTCAAAATAATTTTCCTGTGCATGAACTATTCTACTCACCCTGCTTGCTAATTGTTTTTCAGTAGTCTAAATCTTAAGCCAATGTTCAAAAACGGCTCTTCAATCATTCAAGAAGATCTTCACAATGATTTCATCCTTCGGAGAAAATTATTTTAGATTAACTCAAAAAATATTACCCTTTCTTTTAAAACTATTTTTCTTTTAAAAATCTTAACTGATAGGTAAACTATGAAATCTGCATACTAGCTAGTTCTATGACTCTCTTAATTCATGAGCTATATTATAAAACTAAACTCATTTAGACCATAATATCTTTTCATAGATTTCTAAATCTAGGATTTTCTTCTGTTCCTTTCAGAAAAAAGTTAGCTTGAAGTAATATATTTATAACTTAAATATTTTTAGAAATATTGTTTGTTTTCTATGATCTTTTATTATGTGGGTAGGTAGCAAAAAACTTTTAT
This sequence comes from Pan paniscus, assembly GCF_029289425.2. Lineage (NCBI taxonomy): Eukaryota > Metazoa > Chordata > Mammalia > Primates > Hominidae > Pan > Pan paniscus. The sequence goes on from NC_073266.2 coordinate 61,089,249, forward strand.
ATTTCACTACAGAAAAATAGGTAACATTTATTATTTCATTTTCACCACATAATATTTTAAAAGTATCACTAAAAATATGAAACTTTTATATTTATCATATATAACTTTTTTTCTTCACCCACATACATACACTGAAACAAAAAAAATGGTGGTAAATACGTACACACTAAAACACTTTAATCACAATGGTTGGCTCTAATTGGGGCATTTGATTTTTGCCTTTAAAAGGTTCTATATTAATAATAGAAGGGATTAGAAAACAAATAAAACAAAGGAAAGCTAATGAATGTGACACTGGGAATTAATAGTTTAGCAAAAGAAATGATTACAGAAGTTTAGAGTCTTTATAGAAAAATAATAAAATGTAATATTTAAAATGTAACATGAGAAATGTGTGGTAGTGAAAACCAAGAAAGAGTTCAGAATTTTCCTCCAGCATCTGCAGTTGATTATTCATGTAGCCTTGGTCAATTGATTCATGATCTTTTAGTCTCAAAGACATCTGTAATATAACAATGAAAATGGAATGTATATATTTCAGTGATTATCAAAGAGAAATGTATCAGATCAAGTTGTGAATGTCAGAGTTATCTTAACCAAATAATTAAGATTTGAGTGTCACTGTAAAGAAAAATTGGGAGCTTACTGTATCGATAAAAGGGGAAAAAAATTTTAGGGGATGGGGCAACGTACAGAAATCCAAATGATCATAAAACACATTAGTTCTTATAAAGCAAACTTTTTACTAGCCTCAAGATTATAAAACTCATCTGGGTCTCATCAAAAGTCAGTACATACTTTTACTTCTTCCCAGGCAGACACAGACACACACAAAAATTAAAATACTTTGGATTAATTTACTACCCTTCCAAATTATATTCACTTATTGTCATGGAGTTTATACACACACATACATACACACACACAACACATATGTGTATAAACCCACATTTCACTATTATTGACTTATACAATTAATAGGCATTTTGCTTTTCCCATTTCTCATTTTTATTGCAGATCCAAACTTATCTTAGAAATTATTTTCAATCTGCCTAAAGTATGTCATCCTTTTGCTTCCAAGTTTAGGATTATCTTAATCACTTCTTATAGGGCTGCTCTAGTGGTGATAAATTCCCTTAGCATTTGCTTACCTGTTGAGACCTACAATCAAGAATGGAATCTTACTGTAGTCACTTAGATCTCATAAAGTGTGTGGGACCCAGGATGTGTTCCTTCTCTGAGCAGTTTCTTCTCACAGCCTCCTCGCCACTCTCTTAGTTAGATTCAGGGATTTGGGGGGATCAAGATGCCCTCGCGTGGCCTAAATTATATAATTCCCCAGTAACTCACTCACTCTCTGCCATGTTTGGGAGTCACTCCTGGTTTCCAGTCAGTTCTGGCCAAACATGATCCCTGTTTTCCTTCTCCTTTCTAGAATGTGGTGTTTCTTGTCTATTTTCTGTTGAGCTTCTATGTTCCCTCTTGGATAATGTATTCGAAGTGTGAGATCATCTACATACTATTTGGTTCTTCTAAGTGGATGTGTCATGCTTGAAATGCTTCTAGTCAGACATCATTCCTGCATATGTCCATTTATTCCTTGGACTGCTTGTAGGTTTTTTTTTTTTTTTTTTTTTTTTTTTGAGATGTTTGAGGGTTTGGGTGAAGGTTAAGATGTTCATTAAAGAATATAGTAACTTTTTACAGTTAGGGTGACAAAACAGAGCCCAAATGCCTGCTAAGTAGGACAGGGCTGGGTAAAAATACCCTATTTTGTATTTTAAATGGCTCATATAAGGAAGAGAAGGAAACAAATGGCATCATTACAGAATTTCACCAAACCAAAATGACAAATGAAGAAAAAGAAAGAATTTTAAAACTAGAAAATAACTAATAATATGACAGGAACAAACTTTACATGTCAATATTAACATCGAACACAAATGGATTAAATGCTCCACATAAAACTATAAATTTGTTGAATTGATTTAAAAAAAAACATGATTTAGCTACATATTGACAGGAACAAACTTTACATGTCAATATTAACATCGAACACAAATGGATTAAATGCTCCACATAAAACTATAAATTTGTTGAATTGATTTAAAAAAAAACATGATTTAGCTACATATTACCTACAAGAAACTCCTTACCTGAAAAGACACATAGAGACTGGAAGTAAGGGGGTAGAAAAAATATTTCATGCAAACAGAAAACAAAAGTGAGCAGGATTGGCTATACTTAGATAAAATAGAATTTAGGCCAAAAATAGTAAAACAAACAAACAAACAAACAAAACAAATAGGGACATTCTAGAATGACAAAGGGATCACTTCAGCAAGAGGATATAACAATTCTAAATACATATGCACCCAATGCTGGAATTGGGTTCGCATTCATTAAAAAAAATATATATATATTGCTAGACCTGAAGAGAAAGAAAGAGATAGCCAGCAAGACAACAACAGTGAGGTACTGCAACACCTCACACTCAGTAAACATATCTTCTAGAGAGAAAAGCAACTAAAAACACTGGACTGAAATTAAACTTCAGACCAACTGGACCTAATAGGCATTTACAGAAATTTCTGCCCAACAAGTACAGAATATACATTTTTTTTTTTATCAGCACATGAAACATTCTCCAAGATTGACCACATGTTAGGACACAAAACAAGTTTCCAAAAATGTTTAAAAGCTCAAGAGTGTCAAGCGTCTTCTCTGACCACAGTGGAATAAAACCAGAAATCAAAACCAAGAAATTCAGAAAATGTATGAATACATGGAAATTAAACAACATGCACCAGACCAATCATTGAGTCAACAGAGGATTAAAATGAAAATTAAACTTTTTGAAACTAATAGCATGGAAAAAGTTTGTATGAATGTAAATTAGTACAGCCAATATAGAAAACAGTGTGGAAATATTTCAAAAAACTGAAAATAGAACTAACATTTGATTTGGCCATGTGTGGTGGCTCACACCTGTGATCCCAGCACTTTGATAGGCCAAGGTGGGCAGATCTCTTGAGATCAGGAGTTTGAGACCAGCCTGGCCAACATGGGGAAACCACATCTCTACTAATAATAAAAAAATTAGCCAGATGTGGTGGTGCATGCCTGTAGTTCCAGTTACTTGGGAGGCTGAGGCAGGAGAATCACCAGAACCTGGGAGACGGAGGCTGCAGTGAGCCAAAATTGTGCCACTGCACTCCAGCGTAGGGACAGAGCAAGACTCTATCTTAAAACAAAAACAAAAACAACTACCATTTGATTCAACAACCACACCAGTGGGAGTAAGAAAAATAACTCAATGTATATAAAAGAAATGTGCACTCATGTGTTAATCACAGCACTATTCACAATAGCAAAAATATGAAATCAACCTAAGTTGATTCCAATGGGTAACTGGAAAAAGAAGATGTGGTGGTATATATTAATAATGGAATACTATCCAGCCATAAAAAATGATAACATTTTGTCATTTGCAACAACATAGATGGAACTGGAGGTCATTAAGTGAAACAAGTAAGACACAGAAAGTCAATATCGTATGATCTTGCTTATAAGTGGGTGAGAAAAATGGTATACACTTGGACTTAGAGAGTGGAATGATCACAATGAAGATTTAGCAGAATGAGTGGGCGAATGCTGATAAATTACTTAGTAGGTACGGTGTATCTTATCTGGGTGATAGATACTCTAGAAGTCCTGACTTGAGCACTGATATGGTTTGACTCTGTGTGCCCACCCAAATCTCATCTTGAATTGTAAATGTTGAGGGAGGAAAGCAATTGGATTATGTGGGTAGTTTCCTCCCTGCTGTTCTCATGATAATGAGTGAATTCTCACAAGATCTAATGGTTTTATAAATGGTAGTTTTTTCTGCACTCTCTCATGCTCTCTCTCTTGCCTACCGCCATGTAAGACATGTCTGCTTCACCTTCTGTCATTATTATAAGTTTCCTGAGGCCTCCCTAGCCATGCAGAACTGTAAGTCAATTAAACCTCTTTCTTTTATAAATTACCCAGTCTCAGGAAGTTCTTTATAGCAGTGTAAAAACAAAATAATACCACCACTGCATAATATTGCACTTCTATGCCATAAATTTATAAAATTTTTAAAAATTAAATTAGAAAATGATTTGAACATACATTTGTCAAAAAGAGACATACAAATGGACCAAAAACATATGAACAAAATGGTCAACATCACTAATCATCAGAAAATGCAAATCAAAACCACAATGAGGTATCACTTCATGCCAGTTAGGATGACTATTATCAAAATGTCAAAAAAATAACAAATGCTGACAAAGATGAAAATAAAGGAAACTCTTATATACTGTTGGTAGGAATGTAAGCTAGTAAAGTCACTGTAAATAACAGTATGGAAGTCCTCAAAAGCTATAAATGAAACTACCATATGATCTAGCAATCCCATTACTGAGGATTTATCCAAAGAAAGAGAAATCAGTACATAAAAGAGATATCTGAACCTCCATGATTATTTTAGCACTATTCACAATAGCCAAGCTATGAAATCAACCTAGGTATCCAACAGGAGATAAATGAATAAAGAAAATGTGGTATACATACACCATAGAATACTATTAAGTCATAGAAAATAATTAAATCTTGCCATTCATGACTACATTTATGGAACTGGAGGACAGTATGTTAGGTGAAATAATGCAGGAAGAGAAAGTTAAACACTGTTAGTTCTTACTCATATATACAAGGTAAAAAAAAAAAAAGTTAATCTCATAGAAGTAAAAAGTAAAACAAAAGATACTAGAGGGTGGAAATACTAGAAAGGGATATATTTGTTAAGGCAGTCAAAATTATAGCTAGATGGTAGAAATAAGTTCTAGTGATCTATACCACTGTAGCTTAACTATAGGTAATCATATCTTATATAATATTAAATAGCTAGATGGAAGATATTAACTGTTCTCCACTAAGAAATGATAAATGTTTGAAATGATGGATATGCTAATTACCCTGATCTGATTACTATATATTATATGTATCAAAATATCACTATGTACCCCGTAAACACATACAATTATCATATGTTGATTTTAAAAATTAATAGCTTTCTTCTAGAGAGAAATTGATTCCAAGTGCCAGAATGCCTTCTGTATTTCTCCTTCTTATGAATTTTGACCTCTATTCTTCATTGTATTGTCTTTATTTGATAACATTGATGATATATATTTAATATTTTGAATGGGTTTTGTACTTAATATGAATGAGTTTTGGTTTGAATAACCTCATTTTCTTGCTATCAGGTATATGCATTCTGGATGTTGCATATTATTTTCCATCATTTATTTTTATATTTTTTACCAATGTAAAACTGATTTTATTACATGGCTCTACTAATATTCAGCTGAGTAAAACTTCTTTTGAAATTCTTATTTTTAATATACCTGTCATGGGTATTATTTGACATTTTTTATGTAAACTTTAGGGCAATATAATCCAATTTAAAAATCCTATTTGTATTCATAGTGTAGGTGCAATAAGATAACAAAATAAAATTAATAGTACAAATATGCTTATATATTTTGGCTCGCACTTATAATTATATCCTGTAAAGACTGATAATTTAAAGTACATTAGAATTCCCGAGAGTTCAAGGTAATTAGACATAATATGAATGTAAAAAATTATACTTTATTGCCATTACAATATGAATTAGTCACCCAGAAATAAAAATGCAAAAAAAATTTAGAAATTGCTCTATAAGTTATAAAATTCTTAAAGAATATGTTGAAAAAATGATAAAACCCATGTGAAAAGAATATAAGGCCTTACTGAAAGACATAAAATAATCTGAAAAAATAAAATTAATTAAAAAATATAACATGTTCTTGAATAAGTGGTGTCAGTAGTGAGAACATTAACTCTTTGCCAGTTATATTGATAATAAATATATTTAGGTTGTTTGATTCTTTTATTCAGTTATCCCCTTTGCATCTTTGTATCACTTATTATTATTCAATTCAAAATTATTTTAATAATTTCAATTCAGCATTTATTTTTATTCAAAATTTTGATGTAGTTTTACCAGTCTTACGGCACCAAATTTTTAGATACTCTTACTTACAATTTTGTCTTGAACCACAGGATTTTGGCACACACTTTCTCTGAGTTGACTGTTTTTTTCATCCTTAGTTTGACTAGTTAACTTCTACTTACCCTTCAGATACTATCTTACTGTATACTGTTTCAGAGAATTTGTTTTCTAGGAAAGAGAGAGAGCTAGAGTGAACAAAAGCAAAAAAAAAAAAAAAAAACGGATTAATTCAAAATAAAGTTCTGAGACAAGGAAAGTGAATGGACCTTTGATTCCTAAGATAATACAGTAGAAGTGGTGCTGAAATGTGTATTATTGTCATGAGTGATCACCGCTTAGTTATTTAGCTTCTCAAAGGAACTAAATATGCTCAGATAAAATTCACAAAGGATATTAGTAACTTCAGTTTCAAGATGAAAGCCATAAGGGCTTACCCTGCCCTATTGTCTAATCCTTGAAAATTTAATAGCAGCCAAGGCAGCAGCAAAAAATAGTAGCTGGCATTTATCGAGAACACTGCCAATGTATAAATTCATTAATTCTTACTATAGCCCTATTAATTTCACACTATTATCACCATAGCACAAGTAGGAAAACTAAAATTCCAAAAGGTAAAACATATAGTCCAAGTTCATGTGGCTAGTAAGTTCCAAAGTCAAAGATCAAAGCCAAGGTCTTTTATATTAGGCAGCCCACTACTCTAACTTAATCTTCTCATTCCAGCCTTATTTTCTCTCATTTAAATTTGGTACATAAGACACCAAATATTTTAATTATTGGTATTCCTTTTTTTTTTTTTTGAGATGGAGTCTTGCTCTGTTGTCCAGGCTGGAGTGCAGTGGCATAATCTCAGCTCACTGCAACTCCACCTCCTGGGTTCAAGTGATTCTCCTGCCTCAGCCTCCTGAGCAGCTGGGATTACAGGCACATACAACCACACCCAGCTAATTTTTGTATTTTTATTAGAGACAAGGTTTCACCATGTTGGCCAGCCTAGTCTCGAACTCTTACCTCAGGTGAACCGCCTCGGCCTTCCAAAATGCTGGGATTACAGGCATGAGCCACTGCACTTGGCCATAATTACTGGTATTCTTAAATATAAAGTAAATCTAACCAATTAAGATTTTTTAATATCTAGAACATTTTTCATGTACAATTTTTTGAAGAATCTAGAAATATGAGATTGAACTTGTTTCTCATGGAACTTTAAAGTCTCAGATGTTATAAGGATTATATGCATGCAAGTAAAATCAAATAGTAATTTAATTGGGGTACATCATAAAAGTATCCAATTGCAAAAATGTCTATCTCTGAAAAAGAAGTAATAGCAAACACATAAATATTTGTAACATATATAATTATTTATATATTATATATAATATTTTACATATGAATATTAAATTTACATATATTCATATATAAGTACATTTAAATCTTACAACTCTATTGGGTAGTGTATTAGGCCATTCCTCCATTGCTATAAAGAAATACCTGAGACTAGGTAATTTACAAAGAAAAGAGGTTTAGTTGGCTCACAGTTTTGAAGCTTTACAGGAAGTATGATGCTGGTGAGATGGGAGAATTCCCTTGACCCTTTCATGGGACTTGTGACAGTGGTGTGGCTCCTTTACTGGGCTGCGGAGCTCACACCCCTGGCTGGAAGGGGAGCCACAGGTGAGTGGGTGCAGGATCTGGGGCAAGTGCCTTTGGGCACCAGCAGGAACGAACGCTGTACCTGCCTGCAGCAGTGTTTAAGGGTTGCTCAGGACCTCTGGAGCCTCAGAGGTGCTCTTTTAGCTTTGCTGTCCATAGATCGCTTAAGTGTTAAACAGCTCAGTGAAGAGGCAGCGTGACAGTCTTTTTGGATTCCCACACCCAATGTATCCCAAATTCTTTTCCAGCATCCAGGAAGAATCAGGTCACATGAATGGATTGAAGGGTGGTGTATGCAGAAAATTTTATTGCCAGTGAAAGTGGCTCTTAGCAAGACGGGGAGCTAGAAAGGCAACGGATAGTATTCCATGGTGTATATGTGCCACATTTTCTTAATCCAGTCTATCATTGTTGGATATTTGGGTTGGTTCCAAGTCTTTGCTATTGTGACCAATGTGGCACATGTATACACATGTAACAAACCCACACGTTGTGCACATGTACCCTAGAACTTAAAGTATAATAAAAGCATATATATATGTGTATATATATGTGTGTATATATGTATATGTGTATATATGTATATATGTGTATATATGTATATGTGTGTATATATGTGTGTATATATGTGTATATATATGTGTATATATATGTGTATATATGTGTATATGTGTATATATATGTGAATATGTGTATATATATATGTGTATATGTGTATATATATGTGTATATGTGTATATATATATGAAAGGAGATGGAGCGGGAAGATAATCTTCCTCTGGAGTTTGGCTGTTCCTAGTGGAACTCCTCTCTGACCATAGTCTCTAAGGTCCAGCTGCCTTTTCTCCTCTCATTGTTCAGATACTTCTTCTCTTCTCTCCTTCTTTGCCACCCCACTCAGCTCCTCTGCCAGTGGAGGTTGGGCTGTTTATGGGTACAGGATGGGGGGCATGGCAGGCCAGGGTGGTTTTGGAAAAGGTAACATTTGGGCGGGAAAACAGAAATGGATTTTCTCATTTAGAGTCACAGGTCCAGGCTTGAGGTTGGAGAACTTGCCAAGGATCCCATCGTCTTCATCCCAGTATTTCGCTGCCTCCTGTCCATATCACTGTCATCTGCTCGGGTTCTGGGGAGGCCGCAGGAACTATGGCATAAGGTGAAGGGGGAGCAGGCACATCACATGGCCAGAGCAGGTGCAAGAAAGAGGGAGAGCATCCGGAGGAGGTGCCACACACTTTTAAATGACCAGATCTCGGGAAAACTCAGAGAGAGCTTACTTATCACCAAGGGGATGGGCTAAGCCATTCATGAGAGATCTGCCCCCATGATCCAGACACCTCACACAAGGCCCCACCTCCAATATCGGGGATTACTTTTCAGGATGAGATTTGGGTGGGACAAATATCCAAACTATATCAGGTGGTTATCAATATTTTCCCATTTTACAGCAGAGGAGACTGAGGCATCAAGAGACATAGTAAATTTCCCCAAGTTACAAAGCTAGGATGCAGTAGAGCTGGATTTTACATATATGAAGTCTAGCTCCACAGTCTGTGCTGTTAAAATCATACTTTGCCTGTCAGCATTGAGAGACCAAAGTGCTGAGGTACAGTTAGCAAATTAGAATCACTCTTAAACTTAATGGTCACCTCTCAGTGCAGACTAAATCCTAGCAATGTGCCCTTTACTCTTTTAAAAGGTGTTTTTGGAGGAGAGAATAAACAAGTGGTTAAAGGCACAAGCTCTAGAATCAGTTATATCAAGATGAAATGCTTGCTTAATTACTTACAACTTTTAAGACTGTGTGTGATATATAACCTTTGTTTGCCTCAATTTTCATGTTTGTACGATAAGAATAAAAACAATATCTCCTTGAATTATTTTATAGCTTAAATAAGAGAAGAGGCACAGAATACAATTTTAATTTATCTTACCAGTCACCTATGACCCCTTGCAGATATAGAACTTACACAAAGTAAATGCTTAGAATGAAGGAAAGTTTCCATGAGTGGAAGAGGAGATGTATTCAGGTTCTTGAAGGAGGCGAAGGTCTTAGATCTGTATGTGAATCAGCTCTTAGTGATCTCATCTAATTCCTGGTACAAAATGGAAATGATCATTCAGTTTTGAGAAGAGAAAAACGTAAAAGGAGCTTCCTTTAAAAAAAAAAAGTTTTCTCAATTTATAAAGATCTCTTCCCCTAGCCTGCATTGCACTTAAATGGCCCAGAAAAATAACTATTATCCCACCAGCACTTACCACGTTATTTACTTTCTGCCACTTTATTGATTTACCTTTAATGCATAATTATCTAGTGTGCTTACCATTGCTAATTCAGGCCCAACTTAACTTCCCATCAAATGAAGACTCTCTCATTATTCTCACCCAAGCTATTTCTCTCCTTCCTTTTCCTATTTCCTTAGCCCTGGCTACACCAAATTAGAACTTTGGAGACCGTAAATGTAAATGAACTGTTTCTGTTCAAATTTCTCAGGCATCAAGCACCCATTTATTATTGTGGCCACTATTTCAATTGCTGATTTGTTTTGTCTGTTAATAATGAAACCATCATTTTCTATTTGCCAACTTTAATGGGACATTTGAAGAATGCCAGGACCTGAAATGACTAAGAAAGACACCGAGACATCTGGAGAAGGATGATGAGAGACAGGCTGAAATAAAATAAAATGGCAACAACAGCACAACAGAATAAAACAACACGAAAAGGCTAGATATGCCTGAGAAAGAGAAAATGCCCACTGAATGGTGTTCCATGGGTGGTCCCAGACTCCAAAGAATTTACTGGCCAGAAGTTAACATTTAAAATTTCACTAAAGTCTAAAAACATGAGAAAGGTCAAAAAACTCAAACATCCCATTCCAGCCCCCTTTTTGCCAATTTGACCACTTTTCCCTATTCAGGGAAAACTTCAAACAGGTATATGATGTATCTGAATCTACTAACACTTAATAAGCTTCTGTCATGGGCTTCAACCCTAATTATGTTTGATTCTTTACAGAGGTATTTTTATTTTAATTGGTATATAACCAAAAACTCTGTCAAACTGAAAGAAATAGTGCAGCAATGGTGGAGATTTAGGCAGTTGTGTGTGTTGCTTCAGATTACGTAACCAAAAAAATTTTTTGAAAGTGAGAACGGGATATTTTAAAGGCAACTTAGAATATGACAAGGCTGCTGACAATTTTTCACATCAAAATTAATAAGTAGCTATGTATATTATCTTCAACATTTTTTTGTACAGATGACATTGAAGAACTAAAATGAATGCCATACTTGGTAATAAGAAAAAGTAGAAATTTTTTGGAGAGTTTTTCTTTTCAGTTCTGTCTATTTTAGACAAGACTTTAAAAATCTGTGGAATTGTATTATATACAATTACCTAATAATTTCTCTTCATGTCTAAATATTCAGAATTTTTATTTTTAAACATTAGAATCTGAAAGAATAGTGAATAACAAACCTAAATAATTGCTTTTAAAATATACTGTCATTTCACATAGTTAACAGGTAATGGTTTTAATTTTGTCAGTGATTTTACAGACAAAAATATGAAAGGATAATTTTTTTAAAAAAGCTAAAATTATGACTTAATACAGATGTAAGCTGAACACCTGGTAAGTATTTTTTAAGCTCAATATTACTGATAAAAACAGGGCACATCTTTCTACTAGTTTAAAGGTGAAGTCAAAGAAGCACAATTTTATATGTGTTAGAGTTAAAAATAGAAATGCCTTTTCAATGGGGGGCAGTCAATTGAACCTTCACAAGACTGAATTCATTTGCATGTCCACGTATGAGAATTATTTTGCATTGCTACAATAATCTATTTACAAAGTTGTAAAATAGCCCAAAGCCAATGAAAGGTGAAAATTAACACCTAGAAGGATGTGCTCAAAACAGTCCAGTTTTCCATTGGATATGCCTAAGACATGTTTTGATTTTTCTAAATTCTCTTACAAAACAGCTCATTTCTGTGTTTTAAAATGTCCTGTGACAGCAGTATCCTATATGTATTTAAGGTAAAGAAAAATGTTCCAGTAAATCCCATCTTGAGAAACTAAAAAAATACATTATAGCAATTGAGTGTTCAGGGTGCTGAAAAACCTGGTTTGAGAATTATTGTGCACCCAATCCTGACAGGAAAGAAAGAGATGTCAATACAAAGCTGTTAAAACTGAATAGCCTTCTAATTCATTCCACATGAATCTTACTACCTTCTAATGCGAGAAGCACTTTGAGAAGAAAATTTCAAATCAGATAAAAACTTGTATGTAAAAAATATGATTTGGAAGATCACCCAAATGAGAACAAACAAAAGGTAGGTATTCAGTGCCGCCTGTTGCAAAGGAATAAATCTTTATTACTTGCATTCATCATTTGGCATATGGCAACACAGGTAGGGGAGTGAGGGAACTTCATTGTGAAAAAAAAAAAAAAAGGAAGGCTTCAGGAACTCTCTTAGTGGAGATTGTTGGTATGGTGATGCTAGAGGCAGGCCAAATAAAAGCAGGACATACCATAAACAGGTGGAGCATACCTAATCTGAAAATCTGATATTTGAAACACTCCAGAACTCAAAACTTTTTGAGTGCTGACATCGTGCCACAAGTAGAAAATTCAATGCAATCAAAACTTTGTTTCATGAATAAAATTATTTAAAATAATGCATTAAATTACCTTCAGGGTATGCGTACAGGGTGTATATGAATCATAAATAAGTTTTATGTTTAGACTTGGGTCCCATCCCCAAGATAGTTTATTATGTACATGATGGTATTCCAAATTCAAAAAAATCTAAAACCCGAAAGGCTTCTGGTCCTAAGCATTTCAGATAAAGAGTATTTGGGAACACATTTGACTTTCTCTGGTTATTCTGGAGCTCAAAGCAGGGATAAAAGATTCAGAAACAATATCCCAAAGTATGGACCCATGACCCACTGAATACTTTCAACTGAAGGAAACTGGAAAGGTTTAAGAGGCAAGGTCTTTCTGACCTTTTTCTCTCCTCTTTCTCCTACTCCTCATTCTCCTGAAGCAAGTCATAGAAAGCAGAATTCCTCTTCCCCAAGGCAGGTCATAGAAACTAGAACCCCTCTCCCCTAAAGCAACCCGTAAAATCTATAAATGTCCCTCCCTCCTTTCTCCCTTCTCCCTTGAAGACCCTCATTCCAAATGGGTCCAGTCTCATATCCAGAAAGAAGACATGCTACACAAAGAGGCAGTAAGAATCTGAACAAATAGGCCTTCCCAGGTTTTCCCCTTTAGTCTTTCACTATTAGATCATACCCTTTTGTCCAATTACATTTCCACATGGCTGCCAATTCCTCATTGAAGCTAAGCATAAAAATAGACAGTTTTCCCTGAGTCTTTGAGTCTTCATTTCTGAAGGCCTCCATGTCATGTAAACTTTGATTAAATAAATCCTTTATGCTTCCTCTTGCTGTCTTTTGTTATAGGAGTGTCAGCTGTGTCCCTTATGATGGGTGAGGAAAGATATCACATCTTAGTGATTGAAGAAGTGATTACTGTTCTGAAACAATTGCTATAGAGGTTGTAGTTTCATTCCCTGGACTATTTGCTGGAGAAGCTGTGGTTCTCCCTGGGATGGTTGCTGCAGAAGTTTTTGTTCAGAGTTCTATTTTCATATATGGACTGGCCATTGTCTGTTTGTATATTCAATCTCTCATTTCCTCTTTTTGGTCATTTTCTCACTTCTAACAGGTTGACCAAATGAGGGAAGATTAGAAATCCAGATCTTCACCACTCACAGATAATCCTATTGTCTCCATAGTCAACTATATTGCAAAGTCTTCTTGACCTTTTCTTGTATCTTCATGGCACTCATCTTATGAGACAGTCACTAGGCAGAAGCACTTAAAACACTGAATAGAATGCAACAGACCAGCATTATGCCCACTGTGATAAAAATAAAACAATTAATTGTCCTCATAAGATGCTTTAGAACAAGGAACTATAATTTCTAAAGAAAGATCAAGAGAACAAATGCCATAGGCTGTGAAGATTAATTTTAGAAAGCCAAATAGCTTTATTCTTAAGGTGGTATATTAAGGTTCTACTTTGCCTGTTTAATTGATATAACTGCAAAGGAAAATATTAGCAATGGCACAGGTACACAAGATCAGTCAACAAGAATTCCAGAGCAATGCAATTATCTATCACTACTCATGCCAAAGAGTTGAGAACGATCTGTCTTCCATCTAGGGCAGAAGTGATATCATTAATTATTGCTGCCAGAATTCGTATGTTTCTTATAGCCTTTTTTTTTTTTTTGTATGATTTTTACCATTGGGAACATTGTTCTGATTGTTGTATAAACAATGAATCAGTAATTCCTTCAGTTAGAGTGCCTAAATAACCAAAGTTAACCTCATTTTGGACCTTGTGTCTAAGTTAAAATTTTTAGCTTTGGGGATTTATATAATTAGAGTCTTGGTGTATAGCCAAGTCTTGAAATATTATTCCTAAATTTCATGAGGTTTTAGTACAAGCAAAAAATAACAGGTACCCTGGCCACAAAGGAAATAGTATCCAATAGAGAAACATGGAGATCTAGGAAACAAAGGAATCATTCATGATGTGAAGTTACACCCAAGGTCTTACATTATCTGAGTTACAGTTTTGAATTTCAATTAGTCTCTTTCAGGTGTCAAGTATTTGGCTTGTAATTCTAGGATGGTTGTTGATTACAAATTAAAAATTTTCTAGAAAATTAAAAATAATTTTTTATTTTTTTTGAAAGAAAGGACCACTAGGAAAGTCATAATTTGAGTGTTTTTTAAAATTCATTTGTTCATGTAGGTACCTGAAAGCACAATTGACTGTAATTTTCTAAGACCTCATTTGATGAGACTAAAATTGTCCAGAGGTTTTTTTATCATGAGGACTCCGAGCCGCATGGCATATCTAGGAATCAGCAAGATTGAGGACTGTGGTTTCTATTTTGAAATAATCTAAAAATGGCACTAGAATGAGTATGTTCTGACCTAACAATTATAAAAAGGAGAGAAATGAGGAAAAGGGATACTATTTGTAGATTACAACCAGGTATTTATAGAAAATGAGAATTACAATAAACAAATGAAAAACAAAATAGGAATTAGACAGGGGTCTTGATGCAGCTCAGATACTGGTGTAGAAACTGTCCTGTACCTGAGATAATCTGCTTGTTCAAAGGTCTTGGTCAGGGTTTACTTCTGATTGATTACTTCTAGAAAATATCTGAGCATCATAGTTTGAGGTCTATTAATGGTTTCTTGCATTCTGCATTGCTTTCTCAGGTTGTGAAATGGGAACCTAGCAATTAACTCCCTGGAGTTTCACAGTTGTATTTGCTGTCAGCAGTACCTAATTAGGTTCTTTTTAACACGGTTTAAGAGCAGTTTTTCTCTGGTGTCTCTTCCAATAGATGAAATCTGGTTGAAGATCATGATGAGGCTATTTAAAAAGATGTGAGAAATGGCCTTAATATATCAGCGGTGGAGTGGTGGGTCTGAGTGTAGCACATGGGTCATTGCAATATTTATCATGTCTGCATTATACAGGATAGAGTCTAGTACCACAGACAACATTCTTAAACGTGTGAGCCTCCCAGATACCAGTTATAGGAAGATCCTGATTTCTGGAACCAGTAATTTTGTTACTTTACACAGCACAAGGTTTGCAGATGTGATTAAGGTAAGAATCATGAAATGGGGAGGCTATCCTGGATTATCCAGGTTAACTGCACCAAATCACATGAGTTCTTAAAAGTGGAAAACTTTTCTGGACTGTGGTCAGAGGGAGAGATGTCATTATAAAAGAAAAGAACCAGAGAAATGACAGCATGAGAAAGACTGGACCGACCTTGGCTGGCTTTGAAGATGGAGAAAGGGGCCATGAGTCAAAGAATATAGGTGGCCTCTAGATTTTAGAAAAGATAAAGTAATGAATTCTTCCTTAGAGTCTCCAGAAAAGAACACAGCTCTGCCAACACCTTGGTTTTAGGCCTGATTAGGGTTCTAACCTACAGGAGGTTAAGTTAATAAATTTTTTATTGATTAAAACCACTGTATTCATGGTAAGTTGTTCCAGCTGCAATAAAAAAACTAATACATCAGGTAACTCTGTTGTATGAACCTAAAAGAATTATAAATTATTTTATAAATAGTTGCTGGCCTTGCCCAACTTTATGGAAATATAAATTTTTACTTTTCTGAAATACAGCATTTTAAGTTGACATTTTATTATGGAAATATTTAATAATGACTCTTAATTTAACTCAGATCCGAGGTTTAAATTCTACAGTTGCCTGAGTACCTGATTCATGAATGGGATGGATTTTTATGGGCAACTGACATGAGGAAGAGAGAGAATTGAATATAGGAAGGCAACTTGAAAACAAGGAATGGGGGCATTGACTAAAATGTAAGTCTGTTTTCTGGTGCTTAAGTTTGTCAAATTGCTCATTAGCTTTGACCAAACAATCATTTAGAGAAGGGATTTTTGAATCAGAATTTCATTCTGGGTTTTCTGCATACCAACTAAAAAATGCTTTCCATTGAGGTTGAGTGATCTTGTTCTCTGTTTATTTGTTTCTATTATGTCTCTTAAAAGAACAACATTTTAGAGTCAAATGTGCACACAGGATCCACTGAAGGTCCAAATGATCCTTGGTAAAGTTATGACATTTGGAAAGATAATGTAATAGTTAACATTATATTGAGAATACATACAGAGGCAGGATTTTTTTTTTTTCCACGAAGGAAGATAATATTTAGCCTTAGAATGCTTATAAGAGCTGGAAATGGCTGGTTGAAGTGATATATGTGCACTTCAGATCTTGGGCACCCCAATCTGATAGTTTGTTGCCTCCAAATGCAGACCTGACAATCTATGCCACCAGGCAAGCAAATGATCAAAGAAAATACTTTTTATTCATTAAAGCAAAGATCTCAGGACAAAACAAAAGAGATAGAGGGAGAAAGATTTTAACTGTGACCCACAGCAAAGTTCGTCTGAGGCTGTACCTATATGTTATATAAACTCAGTGGTTTGCGAGGCCTCCTTAAACCACAAGCTTAACAGTGTCCATGCTTGTGTTCTATCCTGTGGCTCTCTTTCCTATGACAAGCAACACTACCACAATTTTAGATAGCATAACATAAAACAGAAGCACAAAAGAGAGCAAAAATGAATGAAAATGAATGTCCTGATCTCCCCAAGAATGGCAAACAATGAGGAATTATAACAAAACTCAGGTAATATACTTAAGAATAAATAGCAGAGATATGTAAAGGATGGTTGAGTTCTGATGTAATGTTGACTTACCACGTTAGCATGGACTCAAGAAGCCCTCAGCAGCAAGGCACAAGGAGCCATTGTGAGTACCTCACTTGGCAGAAGGCTGGGGTCCACAGTGGCAGGCAGTGCAACTGTGTCTCAATGGAGCCTCTAGAAAACTGTGGAAATAAATGAAGACCACCCAAATAAGAACAAACACTATTTATTCAGAGCTTATGATATCATGGGTACCAGCTACCATCACTTGCATTTGGTGGAGACTCACAGTCACGCAAGGGAATGAACAAACTTAAAAGTAAAAGCAAGGGAAGGATTCGGAAATGCTCTAATTGGAGATGATTGATATAGGGAAGTTGAAGAGAATCCTATGTGAGTTGTTTGGGAAGTATTTTTGGTTTTCTTTGGCTTATCCTGCATTGAGATCAGAAGTAAACAGGAAAGCTGGATATTGTTGACTAAGTTCTCACCATTACGGCCCAGTTGCTACAGAGGTTGTGATTTGGCTTCCTGGCTGGTTGCTTTAGATGTTGCAGATCAGAGTTTTGTTGTCATCTGTATTTATTATCATCATTTATATATTCATTCAGTCACTCAGACTTATCAGATAATTCCTTTATTAATGCAGATTTTTTTGACAATATTAAACTCAATTACCTTTGCATCAACCTAATACTTAAGCTTCTCTTCTTCTCCCAGGCCCCTGAATTTTACCCACATTAATCTTGAACCAGCATACAGCTGAACATAGTCTAACTTCAGGGAATAATCTTTCCTAATTAACTCTGGTTTGGCCCCACTTCTCCGTGCTCAGTTCTTTCTAGACTTGTTCATTTCTCCCTACTAAAGAAAAGCTCTTTTCTGCCTTACCTTTGAGATGCTTGCAGATCTTATGACCTAAGTAGTCTTCCTGGTGCAATAGTCCCTCTCTCTTTATTGAAAATCTTTTTTTTTCCTTTTGCAATCATCTTTTCATTTGACAATTTTGCAGTTTAAAAATTCTCAGAATAGCTTAACTCCATCACAGGGAAATCTGCATTGCTTCTTATCTTTAGAATAAAACAAAAAGCTTTTGATATGACAACCAGGCAGTCTATCCAGTTTATTATCTGACAGCCAATTCCCATTAGCTCAGGACAGGTGGCACCATTGAAATATAAGTATCAATACATTACTTAAATGAAATGCAAGTAGTAATTATCTGTCCCATGAACTATTCTACTGATTTTTCCTGAATGCATGTTCTTATTGCTTACTATATCTTTTGAGTGGGCATGGGGATGCAGTTATTCCCAAAATTTTCATTGGAAAATAACTTCTCAATTTTGCTATATAATCAGATTATTTTATCAGTCAGTAGAAGAGGGGGGAAAATGGAAAAGACAAGAAGAGGGATGAGAGAGAAGGAGATTTTTGAGTCACAAATGCACAAATGTGGCTATGCTAGCTCCCATTTTGAAGTATTACTGAAAATCATTTAGCATGAGTTGTATTTGCCAGAGCCAAAGATCCTTGACAGTAAATCGTAAAGTAGCAAAATAGATAGAAAGCGATCACAGACTGTGGTGATGAGAAAAGGGCTCAAAGAAATACCGAATGGCAACAACAGAATCAGTTTAAGTGATGGGGCCAAAGGTCCACTCCTTATCTGGAAAAATCATCAGAAAATCTCTGGCCTATGGGCAAAATCATTGCCTTATCTCTGACTTTTAGTACACTTCTCTATCTCCTATTTCCCATCTTTAAATTACTGTAACATATTATCCTTGACATGTCACAAAAGTATTAGTGCTCTTCCAAAAGTAAACTCTTTATCAGTCACTTTATAATCTGTGTGTGGGAAACAATCAAGATAAGGCTATGGGGAGCTACTAATCTGGTGGTTAGAGAATGACACACATACACTGAGTGGACATAATTAAATATTGATTTTTAAATATACTCTGAGATTGGTCTATGATATAATGTTTTTTATTTTTTATTTTTTTTTTACTGTGGCTTGATTATTGTTGAAGAATATCTTACAAAAGAAGATAGATTTAATGAGTCTTTGAAGGATGATACAATGCTCAGAAATAGAGTGGTGGACATTCTGGATAATTCCACGAAGTGTTGCTGGAAAATTGAGAGGAGCCCGTATAAGAGACTAGAATATGCCACCTGAAGTATGCCTTTTTGGCACACGAATTATATTGGGGTGATTATTTTTAAGAAACCACAGACATAGGCAAACCTCTGTAAACAGATGAAGAGTTACCCTTTTGTAAGACAAATTTACATTATAAAGGGAATGTCCGTTTGTAATGTAAAGGTGTCTCACATTCTCTAAGCTTCCTTAAGTTTAAGACACTTTTGTAAGGGATGATACCAGCTATTTAGCCTATCCCTAAAAAACTGAGGGTCCTGGAAATGTAACCATTTCAATGTCATCTTTTTATATTATTAACTTAAGAAAAATAGGTGCTCTTAAAATATTTTTTTTAAGATTTGAAAACAAAAAGAAGTCAGAAGCCTAATCAGGTGAATGGCAAATGCCTAATAGGAGCTACATTAGGTGTAACGTGAATGCCTACTAATTTCCTATTGAAACTCTTGCAGCATTGCCCTTGTTTAACAAGAGGAATGAGCAAAATCATTGTCACAGTGGAAAAGGTCTACCTGGCGACACTTTCTTGGGCGTTTTTCTGCTAAAGTGCTTGCTAAGTTTCTCAAACCACACCCATAACCCGATGTTATGGTTCTTTTTTTTTTTTTTTTTTTTTTGAGATGAAGTCTCACTCTTGTCCCTCAAGCTGGAGTGTAATGGCGCAATCTAGGCTCACTGCAACATCCACCTCCTGGATTCAAGCAATTCTCCTGCCTCAGCGCCCTGAGTAGTTGGGATTACAGGTGCCTGCCACCACACCTGGCTAGTTTTTGTATTTTTAGTAGAGATGGGGTTTCACCATGTTGGCCAGGCTGGTCTTGAACTCCTGACCTCAGGTGATCCACCTGCCTCGGCCTCCCAAAGTCCTGGGATTACAGGCATGAGCCACTGCCCCTGGCCTGTTATGGTTCTTTGACCCTCCAGAAAGTCAACAAGCAAAATGCCTTGAGCATCCCAAAAAATTGTTACCATGACCTTTGCTCTAAACTGGTTCTGTTTTGCTTTGACTGGACCACATTTACGTCTTAGTAGCCATTGGTTTGATTGTGCTTGTCTTCAGGATTGTACTAGTTAAGCTATGTTACATGCCCTGTTACAATTCTAAAAAAAAAAAAAACAGAAAACCTTCAGCATCCATTGAAAGATCTGCTCTTGATTGGCCATTATGGCTCCAGCCTGTATTCCCAGCACTTTGGGAGGCCAAAGCAGGCAGATCACTTGAGACCAGGAGTTTGAGACCAGCCTGGCCAACATAGCAAAAGCCTGTATCTACTAAAAATACAAAAATCTAGCTGGGCATGGTGGCACATGCCTGTAATCCCAGATACTCAGGAGGCTGAGGCGTGAGAATCACTGGAACCCAGGAGGTAGAGGCTGCAGTGAGCCAAGATTGGACAACCACACTCCAGCCTCGTTGACTGAGGGACACTCTGTCTCAGAGAAAAAAAAAAAAAAAAAAAAAAACCAGAAAGAAAAAGAAACCTCTGCTCTTGACCTGGGCACAATGGTTTTTACACTCATTCAGTGGAAATCTGCTCAACTTTAATTTGTTAGTCAGAATTGTGTAAGCTGAACCAGTTGAGATGGCTATGCTGTTCTCTGTTGATTCTGCTATTAATCATTGTTCATCTTCAATTAGGGCACCATAAAATTAATTTTTTCCTTGCACATTGATGTGGATGATCTACTGCTGCGAGCTTCATCTTTAATATTGTCTCATCTCTACTTAATAGGAGTTATCCATTTGTAAACTACTGATTTATTTGGGTCATATTCCCTATAAACTTTTGTTAAGCATCAATAATAATTTCACCATTCTTCTACTCAAGCTTCAGCATAAGTTTGATGTTTGTTCTTGCTTTAGTTTTAGCAGAATTTATGTTCTTCTGATAGAGACTCTATTCAAACTAATGTCTTATTCTTAATGTTTCAAACTAGATGCTGTTCAGATATGTTATAAAAAGTTAGTATACCTTTATTTTAGCATAAAGATTTTGAAATGCATGCATAGCTTTTTTATAACATGCATTTTCCATGAACATTTTGAAGACCTCTCATGCATGTTGATAAACTTCTATTTGTTTTTTCTTGTCTAATCTGTCTTCTGTTACAGAGTCCCCAGCTACGAACTTAGAAGAGTAGAGGGAAAAGAATATTTTCTTTCTGTGTATCAGCATGTCTAGAGTAAAACATAAAATAAGAAGTAGAGTTAAAAAAAAGATAGCAGGAGCCCATTTTCAGGAGCCCTTTAACCTTACTTTCCTTTTCATTATTATTATTTTTTTATAGAGATGGGGTCTTGCTATATGTTGCCCAGGGTGGTCTCAAACTCTTGGCCTCAAATGATCCTTCTGCCTCAGACTCCCTAAGTGCTGAAATTACAAGTGTGAGCCCCCATGCCTGGACTGCTTTCCTTAACTGTGACATAGTGCTCTTCTTCTAATGTATTATGTATGATACTTAAGTCATTTATTTTCATGCTTAAGACTTGTAGGGATGGAAAGGTTTTGATACCTTTTCTCACCCCTCCTGAGGGTCATGGCTAACACTGTTATAGCAAAAGACAGGTTGACACAAAATATACATAATAAATTTGTTTAGTTTTATTAAACACAAGAACCTTCAGAAATGAGGCCCAAAGACCCAGAGAAAACTCCATTTTTATGCTTAGGTTTGATGAAGAATGAATAGCCACATACAAATGTAATTGGGCAAACAGGTATGATCTAAAGATAATAGACTAAGTGGAGAAACCCAGCAAGGTCTATCTATTCATATTTTTCTTAGACTTCCTATGTAGCATTCCTTCCTTATGGGTATGGGGCTAGACCCCTCTGGAAAGAAGGTCTTCAAGGAAGAAGGAAGGAGGGAGAGAGTGACTCTTGTAGGTTTTATGGCTTACTTTGAGGGAGAGGGGTTTTAGTTTCTATTGCCTGTCTTGGGGAAGAGGAATTTTTATTTCTATGACTCACTTCAGGGGAGAAAGAGGAACAGGAAACAGGAAGATAGGAGAAGGTCAGAAAGAACTTGCTTCTGAGATTTTCCAGTCTCTTTTAGTTCAAATACTCAACGTGTCTAAACGTCATACTTCAGGTATTATTTTCTGGAACCCAACAGACTAAATTTTCTTCCTGGTACCATTTAGAACTTGTCCCATCTTTTATGATACATAATGCCTCACTTAATTGCAGTCCTAAATATTTTTTTGATTTAAAACTTATGTCGTTATACTCTTAAATGTTTCAGAAATGTTTGTCATTGTTATTATTTTTGTTTCTGTTTGCTCTTAATTAATATGTGTATGCACTGGATCAAGAGATTGAACTTTATGCTACCTCTGATTTTTGGAATTTATTACATTTTTGTGATCAAATTATGTGCTTGTGTCTGTCTTTTAAAGTATGTCACAGTTATTTGATAAGAGAGTATATTTTTTATTTGCTGATTAAATAAATATGTAATTCTTTATGTTATTTATTTCTTCTTTGTTCCTACTACTGTTTATCTGCTTGATCTTTTTTGATCAGATGAAAATATGTTTAGCTACTGCTATTAGTATTTTCTGTCATTTCTTTCTTTATTTTCAAGTATTTAGTGCTTTATAGGTTTGATGTAAAAATCTGATGAAAGTTCAAGACATAGTTTTACTATTTTGAATGATATGCTTTATTTTTATATGAATGATTAACCTTTTGAGTTAAAATCTACAATTTATTTTCATATGAGAATATGTATATACATTACGCAATTCAAATAATTTTTAAAATGTCATTTTAGCAATTATTTGAAATAATTTTATGTTTTTTTCCCACATAATGTCTTATATATACTAGTAAAATTTCTGGACTCTCTTTTCTGTTTTATTGCTATAATTGGCTATTCTATAACATTGCCATACTATTTAGATTATTATGACTTTAAAATGCATTTTAATATTTGATAAGGCATGTATCCTTTTAATTATTTTTTCATATTTTTCTGCTTCTTTTATGTCTATATAAAGGTAAAATTAGAATAATTCTATGAAGTTCCAAATTTAGCCAAATTAATTTTTGCAATAGATTGTAGTAAACTGATATTTTCATCAAGGAGAAAGATTTTTCTCAGAGTTTGGATTCAGATATTCTGAATTTGAATTCTGTGTGAAAACAAATAAGACCACCCAAATGAGAATAAGCAATGGCTATTTATTCAATGCTTGCTACAGCAAGGCAATCAGCCTTCATCACTTGCATTTGACAAAGACTCAAAGGCGAAGAGAAAAGTGTAAAAGCTTCACAATGAATTGAAGACTTCATTATGCCCTCATTGTAAGCTGTTGGCATGGGGAAGCTGAAACTAGGCTAACTAGAAGCGGGCTACTTTATGTTATTGGTTAAGGATGCCTGTGCAGTGTTCACAGATTGGCCTTACATTACAGGAGTGAAAATTAGGAAAGCTGTCAGATATTAATCAATTCCTAGTCATTTGGGGCTAATTGTTATAGGGGTTTAGTTTGACTTCTCACAATTGTTATTAGAATTAGTAGTCTGGCTTCTGGGAACAATTTACTTTAGATAATGAATGGGTTGGCTAGCTGGGCAGGTTGCTGGAGTTTGAGGGTCAGAGTTCTATTTTTATTTATGGTCTGGTTATTGTCCATTTGTATGTTCAGTCTTCCACTTAGCTCTGCTATTTACTACCTGCTTGATTTTAGGTAAATGATTTAAGCCCTTCCTTGCCTAAGTTTTATCCAATGTAAAATAATGTTAATAATAACGTCTATTAAAAAGATTTTTGGTGATGATTAAAGGGTAGAGAACTTAGACCAGTGTCTGGCAAACAGTAAGTGATATTTACATGCTTCTTATATATTTTCTATTTCCTTGAATAGAGTTTGATAATTTTATAGTTTTATTAATATAATTTCTGTACATTTCTCTTTCCTATTCATACTTTTAACTAAAGATGTTTTAAAATATATCTTGAAACTTGTATTTTAATATATCATAAATCTATTGTACTTTGCATGTTTATTTTATAATTTATCATTTTCCCAAGCTCTCATTTTAATAATTTTTAAATATTGTTTTTCAATTTTCTTTTCAGTTTTACACTATATTATTTACAAATCACATTGTGGTTTCCTTTCAAATGTTCATACTTTTTTTTAATTGTCTAATGGCAGTGGTTAGAGCAGACAATGTTTTTTAGATTTAATAATAATGCTTTTTATATTTTACTCATAAGGATGATGCTGGCCATTTGTTTGTAAAATTTATATTTAAATATATTAAGAATTATTATTCTATTTATTCTTTGCTAAGGAGTTTTATGAAAAAAAGATACTGAGTTCTATCAAATGCTGTTTCCCACATAAATCAAAGTTAATATTTTCTTTTAACCTATTAATATGATAGATTATAATTCTCCTAATACTAATACATATTGTTACTCCTGAAATGAATGTCCAAAACTCAGTTCTTGGTATTTCTGTCTCATTTCCCACCTACTCTTTCCATGATTCACCTTAATTAATAGTAATTCCATTCTTTCAGTGCTTGGACCAATGTCATCTGGGAAGTCTTGTTGGTTCTGCCTACAAAACTGAGCACCTCTCGTCACTGCCAAGATCACTGTCTTTAAGTCACCATTACCTCTTGATTGGATATTTGCAGTAGGTTCCAAATACCTGCTTCTGCTTTTATCTAGTCTCATTCAGACAAATCTTGGCAGCCATAAGTAGACAGCTTTATCATATTCCAAATGCCAAAATCTTTCTCAATGGAGAAATTCTAGAAAGATGGTCATGAAAGTAGAAGCAATTCAAGGATAACCAATATTGCATTATGAAACATTTTGTGGAAGGGGTAAAAAATACTATTAGATAAGAAAAATGACTGAAAATTACAGATATTGGAATAAAGATGTATTACAGACTATGAGTTTGAAAATATAATAGAAAAAATCAAATACTTAATTTACCATGGCAACAAAAAAGAATAAAATATATAGTTATAAATTTAATGAGAAAGGTGCATGATTTAAATAAAAAGTTATTAAAATTACATTAAGACACACGAACACATATACAAATAATAGAACAAGTGAAAAAGTATGCCATCTTCTTGGATAGAAATACTAAACATCACAAAGATGTCATTTTTCTACAACAGAAGAGTAAAAAGAATACTATTTCCCAAGAAATAAAACCATTATTTTCTATATATCTGAGCTATAAGACACAAATAATAATAGAAAATTTCAGAAAAAAAGCAACTTACAGTAAAAGCAAATTGTAAAACTACAATGTGTAATACAGAACATCACTAGGCTACATTTTGGCATAATGAGGAAGTAAAGAGATTAGAAAGACTAGAAATAGAGGAACATACCTTTTGAATCTAGAACATGATAATCTATTGGGTGAAATAATTCTTTCAGAAATGATATGGAGGCAATTGGATAGACTTGTGGAAAAAATGTGATTCTGTATTTAATAGCTACACCAAAGTGAATTACAAATGGGACATATTTAACTATGAAGAATAAAAGTATTAAAAAAAGGACTGGAACAATACATGTCAGAATAGATGTTATCAAAAAAGCTTGTTAAAGAAAGTCTTCGTAAGTATTCCACATAACTAAGAAGACTTATGGGAAATACTAAACAAATTTGAGTACATGAAAATTTTTTAAAATTAAATATAATGAACAAATTCCAAATATAGTATCAAACTGATCATCATAATTCAGAAAATAGAATAATTTATTTCATGTACACAACATTCAGAGATGTACATTGACAACCACCAACAGTCAAATAAAAAGTGGGCAAAATATGTAAAGAGAGATTTTACAAAAAGGAAAATGCATGTTTTCTTAAGTATTAGTTGTGTTCAATCTCTCACATATGAGAGATATCCGAATTAAGGGTTTATTGATATACCAATGTCCAAGTATCAAATTAGTAAATAACGAAAAGTTTGATAACACATTATGGTGGAAAATGGTGAGGAAATATGTACACTTATTTTTGATCTGTTGATGGGAACAATGTCCATGAATAAATTTTGATGGTAAAAACAAAATTTGAATAATGTAGGTTTTATTCCTGAAATTCTATTTTTAGGAACATATTCTACTAATATATGCAGTTTTGCAAAATAGATATGCTAAAAAGTATTCAACACAGAATTAAATGTACAAAACTGGTGAATAATATAAATGTCTACTACTAGTGAACCAATTAAATAATATACTATGCATCTTTTATTGGAATAATAACGATATTGTTCAAAACAAACAAAACTTAAATATCTCCTAGATAGATTTAAGTGAAAAAGAAAGATGTTTCAAGTATGAAAGTTAGAGTTTTGTGAAAAAATATATACCCGTAAAAAAGAGGAACAAATCTTTAGAGATGATTCTTGCAAAAGACTAGCAAAACAACTAAATTCTACCAAAATTGATAAAATTTTAAAGAGAAGGCACAAACTAACAATATTAGAAATAAGGAAGGTAAAGGCATAATGTCAAAAAAAGGTGCTTTTGAAAAAATCATTAAAAATATGTACAATTTTATGTCAACATACTTGAATATTGAAATGGCAAACTTTTTTGGAAAAATTATAAACTAGCTAAATTTACTAAAAGGATAAAAAAGGGCAGGGCACGGTGGATCATGCCTGTAATCCCAGCACCTTGGGAGGCCGAGTTGTGTGGATTATGAGGTCAGGAGTTCAAGACCAGCCTGGCCAACAAGGTGAAACCCTGTCTCTACTAAAAAAAAAAAAAAAAAAAAAAAAAAAAAATTAGCTGGGCATGGTGGTGTGTGCCTGTAATCCCAGCTACCTGGGAGGCTGAAGCGGGAGAATTGATTGAACTGGGACCTGGGAGGCAGAGGTTGCAGTGAGCTGAGATCGTACCACTGAACTCCAGCCTGGGGTAGCAAGAATCTGTCTAAAAAAAAAAAAAAAAACATGTACTTTAAGTGAATTGAATTGTTATTCAAAAATCTATTCACAATCTCTAGGCATGTTTTACCCTCCTTGAAGGAACAGGTGCCTATTTCTATTAAGCTAGAATCATAGTATCTAAACAAAACAATAGCAAAATAAAAAGAAAAATATAGATAAATCTCATTTGTATTGGCCTGTTTTCTGTTGCTTATAACAGACTATTTGAAGATATCTTAAATTCCTTTTAAAAAGTAATTTATTTCTTACAGTTATGAAGGCTGAGAAGTCCAAGTTCCAGGGTCCACATTTGTTGAAAACTTTCTTGCTGGTGAAGACTCTTTGCAAAGTTTCTAAGCAACACAGGGTCACACATGGCGAGGGGGCCAAATGTGTTTCTCAGGTCTCTTCCTCTTCTTTATGAAGCAGTTAGTCTCATTTCCATGATAACTGATTAATCAATTCATCTATTAATCCATAAATAAATTAATCTATTCATGAGGTCTCTGCCCTCATGACACAATCACCTAAGGCACTAGCTTTCAATGCTGCCACATTGGGGATTCTCAAACCATAACATCACTTGAGAACATATATGCAAAAACACAAAAATGCATAACTTATATGTATATACATACAAGTCCGCCTAACAATATGTTTTTTAAAACCATGAACATGTAATGTTTATCATAAAATGCAGAGGTTTAAAAATAGGAAATTTATTTGTTATAGCATGAACAAATAAGACAAAACAGTATAAATTCGATCAATGAACAAAAGTTGATAATATTACGCATACAGAAAATATTTTAACAAACCAGTATTGTAGAGTAACTTACTTCACTTAAAAAAATTGTCTTCCACAAATCTATAGCAAACATCATACTGGATCATGAAACATGATTTTCTGTAAAATCAGAATTAAATATAAGAATGCCTGCTACAACCACTCTATATTCTGTTCTTCAGGTCCTAGGAAATTGATTGAAGCAAGCATAAACAGATAAGCACAATTTTTATTAATTGAAGATGGCATAGTTTTCTAAATAAGAAATTCAACAGAAACTAAAGACAAACTGAATTCATTAGAGAGCTTAGCCAAATTGCTGGATTCATAGTGGATACTTTAAAAATCCATGAATGAATTGAAAAGTTTGAATTCAAAAGTTTAATGAATTCAAAAGTTTAATTCTAAGAATAATGCTGCTGTTCAATACATTACTACAGTTCCAGTCTGTCATTTTCCCCTTCCAGCACTGGGGAGACTGAGCAGTTTGGACTCAGGAAGAATTCCACACATCACAGCACAGTGGGTGTGGCAGATAGTCACCACACTGCCTCTTTAGACCTAACGGAACCCATCTCTCCTCATCGGGCAGGGCCTCCCTGTGGGAATTTCAGCAACTCCAGCCAGAAGGTTAGGGACAGAACTCTTATCTCCCTGGGACAAAGCCCCTGGGGTGAGGGGTGGCTGTGGTTTCCATGGGTCAACAGAATTAGTCTTTTCCCCTGCTGGCTCTGAGGAATCCGGGCAGTCCAGATAAGTGAGATTCTCACCAGCACAGCACACCCACTCTGCCAATGGGCATCCAGAGTGCTTCCTTAAGTGGGTCCCTGATCTCATGCCTCCTGATGGGGTGAGATTCCCCCAACAGGAGTCGCCAGACACCTTACATGGGAGCATTCTGGCTGGCATCAGGTCAGTGCCCCTCTGGGATGGAGCTCCCACAGGAAGGAGGAGGCAGACATCTTTGATTTTCTGCAGCCTCCATACCTCCAGGAGCAGGAGAAACCCAGGAGAAGAGGGTCTAGAGTGGACCCCTGGCAAACCACAACAGCCCTACAGAAGAGGGTCTTAACTGTAAAAACAAAACTAAAAAAACCAGAAAGCAACAACTACAACAACATCAATGAAAAAGTCCCCACAAAAACCCCATCCAAAGGTCAGCAGCCTCAGTGATCAAAGATAGATAAACTCAGGAAGATGAGAAAGAATCAATGAAGAAATTATGAAAACTCAAAAAGCCAGAGTGCTTCTCATCTCCTCCAAGTGATTGCAACATCTCTCCAGCAAGGGCACAGAACTGGGCTGAGGTTGAGATGGATTAACTGACAGAAGTAGGCATCGGAATGTGTGTAATAACAAACTTTGCTGAGCTAAAGGAGCATGTTCTAACCCAAGGCAAAGAAGCTGAGAACCATGATAAAAACATTACAGAAGCTGTTAATCAGAATAACCATTTTAGACAGGAAAATAATGATCGAGCTGAAAAACAACATGAGAACTTCACAATGAAACCACAAGTATCAATAGCCGAATAGACCAAGTGGAGGAAAGAATTTTAGAGCTTGAAGACTATCTTGCTGAAATAAAACAAGCAGACAATATTAGAGAAAAAAGAATGAAAAGAAATGAACAAAATCTTCAAGAACTATGAGGTTATGTAAAAAGACCAAACCTACAACTGATTGGGGTACCTAACAGAGTTATGGAGAATGGAACCAAGTTGGAAAACACACTTCAGTATATCATCCAGAAGAACTTCCCCAACCTAGCAAGCTAAGCCAACATTCAAATTCAGGAAATCCTGAGAACCCCAATAAGACACTCCATGAGAAGATCAACCCCAAGACACATAATCCTCAGATTCTCCAAGTTTGAAATGAAGCAAAAAATGTTAAGGGCAGTCAGAGAGAAAAGCTAGGTCACCCACAAAGAAACCCATTAAAATAACAGTGGACCTCTCAGCAGAAATTCTACAAGCCAGAAGAGATTGGGGGCCAATATTCAACATTCTTAAACAAAAAAATTTCCAATCCAGAATTTCATATTTGCCCAAACTAAGCTACATAAGCAAAGGAGAAATAAAATCCTTTTCAGACAAGCAAATGATGAGAGAATTCATCACTACCAGGACTGCCTGGCAAGAGCTCCTGAAGGAAGCACTAAATATGGAAGGGAAAAACTATTACCAGCCGCTACAAAAACACACTGAAGTACACAGATCAATGACACTATGAAGCAACTACATCAACAGGTCTGTGCAATAATCAGGTAGCATCATGATGACAGGAACAAATTCACATAATAATATTAACCTTAAAAGTAAATGGGCTAAATGTGCCAATAAAAAGACACAGAATGGCAAGCTGGATAGAGACAAGACCCATGCATGTCCTGTATTCAAGAGACCTACCTCACGTGCAAAGACACACATAGGCTCAAAATAAAGGGATGGAGGAAAATCTACCAAGCAAATGGAAATCAGGAAAAAGCAGGAGTTGCAATCTTAGTTTCTGACAAAACAGACTTTAAACCAACAAGATAAAAAAGACAAAGAAAGACATTACATAATGATAAAGTGTTCAACAAGAAAAGCTAACTACCCTAAATATATATGAACCCAATAAAGGAGCCCCCAGATTCTTAAAACAGGTTCTTAGAGACCTATGACAAGACTTACTCTCCCACACAATAATGTTGGGAGACTTTAATACCCCATTTTCAATATTAGATCATTGAGACAGAAAATTGACAAAGATAATCAGGACTTGAATTCAGCTCTGGATCAAGTGGACCTAATAGATATCTACCAAATTCTCGACCCCCCTCCCAAAAGAGAATATACATTCTTCTCGGTGCCACATGGCACTTACTCTAAAATTGATCACATAATTAAAAGTCCCAGCAAATGCAAAAGAACTGAAATAATAACAAACGGTCTCTCAGACCACAACATAATCAAATTAGAACTCAAGATTAAGAAAGTCACTCAAAACCAAACAACTACATGGAAATTGAACGACTTGTTTCTGATTGACTCCTGGATAAATAATGAAATAAGGCAGAAATCAAGAAGTTATTTGAAACAATTGAGAACAAAGAGGCAATGTACTAGAATCTCTGGGATACAGCTAAAGCAGTGTTAAAAGGGAAATTTATAGCATGAAATGTCCACTTCAAAAATCTAGAAAGATCTCAAATAGACACCCTAACATCACAACCAAAAGAACTAGAGAACCAAGAGCAAACAAGCCCCAAAGCTAGCAGAAGGCAAGAAATAACCAAGATCAGATAGGAACTGAAGGAGATAGAGACATGAAAAACCCTTCAAAAAATCAATGAAACCAGGAGCTTGTTTTTTGAAAAATTTAATAAACTAGATAGACCGGTAGCTAGACCAATAAAGAAGAAAAGAGAGAAGAATCAAACTGGTACAATTAAAAAAATAAAGGCGATATCACAACTGACCTAACAGAAATACAAACAACCATCAGAAAATACTATAAATATAAACACCTCTATGCAAATAAATAAGAAAATCTAGAAGAAACAGATAAATTCCTGGACACATACACCCTCCCAACACTAAACCAGGAAGAAGTCAAATCCATGAATAGATCAACAACAATTTCTGAAACTGAGGCGGTAATAAACAGCATACCAACCAAAAAATGCCCAGGACCACATTTGTTTACAGCCAAGTTCTATCAGAGATACAAAGAGGAGATGGTACCATTCCTTCTGAAATTATTCCAAACAATTGAAAGGGAGGGATTTTCTCTAACTCACATTATGAGGCCAGCATCAATCTGATACCAAAACCTGGCAGAGATACAACAAAAAAATAAAATTTCAGGCCAATATCCCTGATGAACATCTATGTGAAAATCCTCAATAAAATATTGGCAAACATAATTCAGCAGCACATTAAAAGCAGCACAATCAAGTCAACTTGATCCCTGGAATGCAAGGCTGGTTCAACATACACAAATCAATAAACGTAATTAATCACATAAACAGAACTAATGACAAAAACCATACGATTATCTCAATAGATGCAGAAAAGGCATTCAATAAAATTCAGAATCCCTTCATGTTAAAAACTCTCAATAAACTAGGTATCGATGGAACATATCTCAAAATAATAAGAGCCATATATGACAAACTCACAACCAATATCATACTGAATGGGCAAAAGCTGGAAGCATTCCCTTTGAAAACCAGCACAAGACAAGGATGTGCTCTCTCACCACTCCTATTCAATATAGTATTGGAACTTCTGGCCAGGGAAATCAGGCAAAAGAAGGAAATAAAGGATATTTAAATAGGAAGAGTGGAAGTCAAATTGTCTCTGTTTACAGATGACATGATCCTATATCCAGAAAACCCCATTGTCTCAGCCCAAAAGCTTCTTAAGCTGATAAGCAACTTCAGCAAAGTCTCAGGATACAAAATCTATGTGCAAAAATCACAAGCATTTCTATACACCAAAATAGACAAGGAGAGCCAAATCATGAATGAACTTCCATTCACAATTGCTATAAAGAGAACTAAATACCTAGGAATACAGCTAACAAGGAATGTGAAGGACCTCTTCAATTAGAACTACAAACCACTGCTCAAGAAAATCAGAGATAACATAAACAAATGGAAAAGCATTTCATGCCAATGAATAGGAATAAGCAATATCATGAAAATTGCCATACTGCCCAAAGTAATTTACAGATTAGATGCTATTCCCATTAAACTACCATTGACATTCTTCACAGAACTAAAAAAAGTACTTTAAAATTCATATGGAATGAAAAAGGAGCTCACACAGCCAAGATAATCCTAAGCAAAAAGAACAAAGCTGGAGACATCACACAACTCGACTTCAAGCTACACTACCAGGCTACAGTAACCAAAACAGCGTGATACTGGTACCAAAACAGACACAGACTAATGGAACAGCATAGAGATCTCAGAAATAGGACCACACATCTACAACCATCTGATCTTTGACAAACCTGACAAAAACAAGCAATGGGGAAAGGATTCCCTGTTTAATAGATGGTGCTGGGAAAACTGGCTAGTCATATGCAGAAAATTCAACCTAGACCCATTCCTTACACCTTTTACAAAAATTAACTCAAGATGGATTAAAGACTTAAATGTAAAACTCAAAACCATAAAAACCCTGGAAGAAAATATAGGCAATACTATTCAGGACATAGGTATGGGAAAAGATGTTATATCAAAAACATCGAAAGCAATTGCAACAAAAGCAAAAATTGACAAATGAGACCTAATTAAGGAGCTTCTGCACAGCACAAGAAACTGTCATCAGAGTGAACAGGCAACCTACAGAATGGGAGGAAATTTTTGCAATCTACCCATCTGACAAGGTCTAATATCCAGAATTTACAAGGAACTTAAACAAATTTACAAGAAAAGTGGGCAAAAAATATGAATGGACACTTTTCAAAAGAAGCAATTTGTGCAGCCAGCAAACATATGAAAAAGAGCTCAACATCATTGATCATTAGAGAAATGCAAATTAAAGCCACAATGAGATACCATCTCACACCTCTAAGAATGGTGCTTTTTAAAAAGTTAAAAAACAACAGATGCTGGTGAGGCTGTGGAGAAATAAGAATGATTTCACACTGTTGGTGGGACTATATATTAGTTCAACCATTATGAAGACAGTGTGGTGATTCCTCAAGGGCCTAGAACCAGAAATACCATTTGACCTAGCAATCCCATTACTAGGTATATACCCAAATGATTATAAATTATTCTACTATGAAGATATATACACCCATATGTTCATTGCAGCACTATTCACAATAGTGAAGACATGGAGTCAACCCACATGTCCAACAGTGATAGATTGGATAAAGGAAGTGTGGTACATATCCACCGTGGAATACTATGCAGCCATAAAAAGGAATAAGATCACGTCATTTGCAGGGACCTGGATGGAGCTGGAAGCCATTATTCTCAGCAAACTAATGCAGGAACAGAAAAACAAACACCACATGTTCTTCCTTATAAGTGGGAGTTGAATGATGAGAACACACAGATACAAGGAGGGGGATAACTTACACTGGGGCCTGTCAGAAGTGGGTGCAGCGTGATGAAGAGCATCAGGAAAAATAGCTAATGCATACTGGGCTTAATACCTAGGTGATGGGTTGACAGGCGCAGCAAACCACCATGGCACATGTTTACCTATGTAACAAACCTGCATATCCTGCACATGTATCCCAGAAATTAAAAAACAAAAAAATGCTATTACAATAACAAAAGCCATCTATGATTCCTATAAATAAATGTATAATAAGCTGCAAGAATTTTATACAGAAATTATAAGCAGTACAATGAATTCAGAAGTTTAATTTTAAGATAATTGTTATTACAATAATAAAAACTACTATGATACCTATAAATAAATTTATAATAATTATATAGGAATTTTATACAGAAATTATAAGCAGTACTAAAGGATGTAATGGAATCTTTAAATAAATGTAGTATATCAATGAATGGA
This sequence comes from Pan paniscus, assembly GCF_029289425.2. Lineage (NCBI taxonomy): Eukaryota > Metazoa > Chordata > Mammalia > Primates > Hominidae > Pan > Pan paniscus. The sequence continues at coordinate 61,123,710 of NC_073266.2, forward strand.
ATACTCTATATCAGTACTGTTCTTAAAAATATAAGGAGAGATTCATGTGTAATTTTGAATTTTCAATGGCCATTTTTAAAGACCAAAAATAATAGGTGAAGATAATTTTAATATTTCATTAAATTATGTTCACAATATTATGATTTCAATATATAATCAGCATGAAATATAGTAGTGACATATTTTAGAAAAAAATTTTTAGGCCAGGCGCGGTGGCTCACGCTTGTAATCCCAGCACTTTGGGAGGCCGAGGCAGGTGGATCATGAGGTCAGGAGTTCAAGACTAGCCTGGCCAAGATGGTGAAACCCTGTCTCTACCAAAAATACAAAAATTGGCCGGGCATGGTGGCAGGCACCTGTAATCCCAGCTACACGGGAGGCTGAGGCAGGAGAATCGCTTGAACCCGGGGGATGGAGGTTGCAGTGAGCCGAGATCGCGCCACTGCACTCCAGCCTGGGCAACAGAGTGAGACACCATCACACACACACACACAAAAAAAATTAGCAATGACATTGAAATCCAAATCAAGTTTTTATTTTATATTAAGCCATATTTCTAGTGGCTTAATGTTCTCAATAGCCACATGTGCCTAATGGCACTCTGTTGGAAAAATGTCTCTCCATATCATGAAGATGGCAGGCAATGCTGTACAAATTAATTTGTAAATATGATATGAATCTTCATTGCCTGGATTTATAGTTCAGCTTCCCTAGTACCAGGTTAACAATCTCTGTGGCCTTGGGGATATTAGATATTACTATTATTGCTATAAAGATTTTGTAAGCTAATATTGGAAAATATTTTGGACCTAGAACAATACTTGAGATAGAGTAGTAACAATACAGTGTTTTAGTCAGGCACTGTGGCTCGTGCCTGTAATCCCAGCACTTTGGGAGGCCCAGGTGGGTGGATCACCTGAGGTCAGGAGTTCAAGACCATCCTGGCCAACATGATGAAACCCCATCTCTACTAAAAATACAAAAATTAGCCGTCCGTGGTGGCACACACCTGTAACTCCAGCTGCTCAGGAGGCTGAGGCAGGAGAATTGCTTGAATCTAGGAGGCAGAGGTTGCAGTGAGTTGAGATTGCACCACTGCACACCAGCCTGGGCAACAGAGTGAAACTCCATCTCAAAAATGTGTATATATATATATATATATATATAGTGTTTAAAAAGTAAATACTTATACATAATAATTTTTTCAATAATTTACATAATTGAAAAAGCAATACTAAAATTATTATGAAAATTTGGTGGGCACCAAGCAGCAAAGCCAGTTTGAAAACAAAAGAATAAGTGAGTTATAGAAAGATTTGCTTTAAAAGATTCAAAATTTTACAGAATTCGGCAACAAACTGTTGTGCTACTTAAATAGGAACACATTACATAAGCCAATGGGCCAGACTAGAGACTCAGAGCAGTCCTATACACACAAGAGAATGTTAAATGGCATGTGGCATTATTTAACACGAGGTAAGAAAGAATTAAACAAAAAATGGTGCTGGGACTTTTGGCCATATGTATGAAAAATATTGGAGCCTTACTTCAAAATATGTGAAAAAAAAGCAAATTCTAGGAAATAATAATTGGTAAGTTTAAAAGCAGGAACATTTAAATTAAAATATTTAAATAATATAATTATGTCTTTGTGATAAAACAATATTTTATATATAAAAGACAAGAAAGGATGGAGAAATCCAACCTTGAAGGAAAAGAGGGAAATGTTTGAAAGATTTGAAGTTAATTTTGTTGTTGTTGATATTATTATTGTTCAGGAAATAACAACAAACGTAGTGAAGAGGCCAGCCACAAACTGGGAGGATTATTTTGGCATTTTCAACTAGGCTATAAATTTTTTAAATGTCACAATAGAAAAAATAAATCAGATATAGGAATAGGCAATTTAATGATTAGAAAACCAAATGATCCATTATCATTGGGAAACGTGACTTACGCATTCTCAAGAATGGAAATGCAAATAACAGATATAATGCGATTCCATTTCAGACCCCTTCCATTGGCAAGAATGAAAATATCTGTCACTATCAGTGTTAGAAAACACAGGGATAAATGCTTTCTTTTACTATGTGTAGGAGTATAGGTTGGGAAGCTGTCTGGAGAAGGAATTTGGCAACATTTAGTAACATGAGAAGTTCTACCCTTCACTGCAGCCTTGTTTCTATGGCATAAGGATTGGGAAAAAAATATTACTAGGAGATTTAGTAAATAAGTTATTGTGTGCTGATTTCTTGGAGTGCTTTAAAACAGTTAAAATATCATGTATTGTTATGTATTAATATAAATATACATTTAAAAGCTGAGTAAAATATTGCAGGTACTGTGGTTAAGTTTAAAAGTCATCTTTTAGAAATCATACTAAAATATTTAGAGATGATATGATGTTGGAAATTTGCTTCAAGATAATCCATTTGGAGATGGGAGGTGAATAGGTGTCAAGATGAAAGAAAGGGATGAGTTCTACATCTGGATTTAGCTACCTGGGGGTCTATTTTCTTAACCTTTATATATGTTTGTAATTTTCCATAATAAAACCCTAGAAAAGTGAACAATGATTTGTACAGAACATATCAAATGTACACAAAATTTAAAATAAAAGTATTTTTATTCTGCAAAGATTCAGAGCACTGGAATTATGAGTTAATTCACAGTCTTCTTCTTCTTCTTCTTCTTTTTTTTTTTTTTTTTTGAGATGGAATCTCGCTCTGTTGCCCAGGCTGGAGCACAGTGGCAGATCTCTGCTCACTGCAACCTCCACCTCCCAGGTTCAAGTGATTCTCATGCCTCAGCCTCCCAAGTAGCTGGGATTACAGGCACGGGCCACCACGCCTGGCTAATTTTTGTATTTTTAGTAGAGATGGGGTTTCACCATGTTGGCCAGGCTGGTCTCAAACTTGACCTCCAGTGATCTGCCCGCCTTGGCCTCCCAAAGTGCATGAGCCACCACACCTGGACAAGTAAATTCATACTTGATCAATTATTTATAGATTTCTAAAACTAATTATCCATACTATAAGTGAAAATTGCATATGACATATTGTACAAATTTTTTTACAGCTATGGAACACACATGCATATATACACTCAAAACAGAGACAGACAACCAGACTTCTCACATTGATGGTGTCACTCAAGTAAGAAAAAGGGTAATTTTTTTTCATGCTTCCAGATTTTTTGTGATTTTTTTCATTTTTAAGTTAATATAAATAACATGCTATTGCATCCTTTCATAATCATTCAAAGATGATAGTCCCAAAAATACTTCAGAAAGCATATTTTTGAATTAGTTTTATAACCAATATCATTCCTTTAGTATCTTTATAGCTGCCTTTCCAAATGCCTTTGTAACTGCCATTTCAGAGCATGCAAATCTTTTTTTAAATACTTCTTAAATAGTATTACTTCAGGTCGAAATACTTCTCATCAAATAATTTATTTACTCACTTAAAACCCAGGATTTAATGAGCAGAACAGATTATGGAATTACAGGATACCTCTTTTGTGGTTTAAGTTCTGATAAAGAAGTGATTCTGTTAGTGTCATTGATGGTTGTGTTGATGAGTATGTGGTGGTGGGAGGAGAAGAACACGAGAGGTGAGAGGGAGGAAAAAAAGAGAGAAATCTTGGTCAATATTATATATATCTTAGACATTTTAGTGCTATTCAGCCTAGACTTGTTATTTCTGTGATCATGCAAATATACCTGTAAATTATCCTGTGAGAGCCTGGAAGAAGTTGACTTGGCCCAGAAAAGGTGCGTAAAGAAGGACACTGCTGGCATTAGCCTCTGAGTCATTACCATTTTTAGGGGCATCACTTCTCTCAGCTTAGTAACATAGAAGGAAACTAAGTCCTTCAAGATTTTTTTTTCACAGTTATTTTTTCTCAGTTGATAGGAACAATGGAGGATGATTGAAGAGCTAAGACCCAAAGACTTTAATTTTCCAAATTGCCTTAATTTGATCTAGAAGGAACGCTACATTTTGTTAAATTGTATTATGACAAAGAGAAGCTGGTCACTTCTCAGCATGAAACTGAAAGCAAATAATTTCCACAAAAAAGGACTGTATTTAACTAGACAAGTAATTACATTGTGGTGCTACAGTCTCCCCTGCCTCAGATTAGAAAAGTATTCAATTATCACTCCATTAGATCAAAAAATATTTTTAGTGATACATTTCAAGTGAAGTAATTTATTCCTAAATAGATTCCAATGAATTTTTGGATTAACCTTCATGAATTTTGCTGATTAAACTCAATGCTTTTCCTCAAAAATAAAATTTAAACCTGTTTTATATTTGATTAACATTTTCTTCACTATTAATATTTTTCTTAAATTATGCAGTAAATCATATTCAATTTACAGCATAGGATAATTGAGTTAATTGTACAGTTTAACCAACCTACTATATTAGTGTATTTCTAGACAATTCCATGGTTTAATTTTCATTATTTTACAATGAGCAATATATACAAATATATAGTAAATGTATATGTATACATAACTTAGAATAAAACCATATGGTAGGGTGAACAGAGAGAAAGAGAAAAGCATATATAATTAAGAAACTAAATGGCTATAAGTTCTTTTTACTACTTCTTTTTCAATTTAGATGACTTCTATATTCATTGCTTGCCTTATTGCCTTGGCTTGAACCTCCAGTAAAATGCTGAGTAAAAAACGGAGGAGAGCAGGCATCCTGGACTTTGTACTAATTTCAGAGAAAAAGCATGTAGTCCTTTATCATTAACTACAATGTTAGCTTTAATTTTTGATACATGCCCTTTATCAGATTGAGAAAGTTTGTTTTTATTCCTAGCGTGGTAGTTTTTATTAGAAATAAGTATTAAATTTTATAAAATGCCTTTTCTGCATCTAATGAGAAATTACTTCTTTAAAAGTTTTATTTTTAATGAAGAATAACATTTATTGATTTTCAAATGTTAAACAATAACCTTGCACTTCTAACATATATCCTACTTATTCATGACGTATTGGCCTTTTCAGACACTTGTGCTTAGCATTTTTGCATTGAAGTTGATAAGGAATATTGTTCTGTTGTTGTTTTTTAAATTGTAATGTCTTTGTGCAGTTTTGATATCAGGTTAATGCTGGCCTCCAGGTGAATCGGAATATATCAGAATATATTTTTACCCCTTCAAATGCATGTTTGAAAATGTTTTTCTTTCTTAATGTTTCATATGATTCATCTCAGCCTGAAGTTTCTTTGTGGGAGGGTTTTAAAAATTATGAATTCAATTTCAGAAGTAGATTTTAGGACTATTCAGGTTATTAGGTTTTTTTAAATAAGCTTCTGTAGTTTGCATCTTTCATGGAATCTATTTTATCTAAATAGTCACATTTATTGACCAATCACTTGCTAATTCCAGTATCCACCCCTTAAACCTTTTCTAAGGGTTGAAGGCAGCACAGGGAGACAGATTTGAGTTTGATTTCTCTCTCCTTGAAAGTAAAATTTCAATATAAAGCTTTTTTAAAAAATTCCAGCGCCATAGTATTGGATTCTAGCGCATCGGGCAGCTAGCACTTTTTGCTCAATAACAACTTTAAATTTCTTTAAATTATCCTGCATTATTGAAACTAAAAGAAGAGTAGAAGTGAGAAGCAAAGGAGAAGAGTAAAGATATGGCCCTCCTACAACCAAACTAAAGGACAAGAATAAAGAATAGTAGAATCTATTAGCCAAACAATTGAATTTTAGGCACTTGACTTAGATACATAAAGATTCCATAACCATATTTTTTGTTTGCTAGGTAACAACATTTTCTAATCCTGGATAGATATCAAAAACACTCAAGGAGACATTTAAAGATACAGTTTGTTATTTTATTTGCAGATTCTAATTTATAGGGGATATTATTAGATTGGTGCATAAACAATTACGGTTTTTGCCATTACTTTAATGTTTTTGCACCAACCTAATATAACAGACCCCTATATATCTATCATCCACCTTCAACAATGAATAACATTTTGCTAATCTTATTATATCTGCCCTAAATGTTTCTTTTAAAATAATTCTGGAGCATATTAAAGCTAATTGCTGATATCATCATCTCATTTTTCTGTAGATAGGTTATGTATCTTTATTATTAAGCATATTCTATAAGAGTATTTTTAAAAATAACCACCAAGTTAATATCACTGTCAAACAGCAACTTTTTGACTACGTAGAATAGCCTGTCTGTACTAAAGTTTTCTCAACAGCCCTTAATGATATACATTTTTAGAATTGGTTTATTCAGATCAGGATTTGAACATCTCTTATGTCTTTTATTTAATAACAATTCTTTTTTGCCCTGATATCATTGGATGAGTCCGAAAAGCCACATCATTTATCCTGTAGATGATGGAACACAGATTTGATTTCACCTAAACTTTTCTGACTGTTGTTGGTTATCTTGTTCCTCTACCCCTTTTAGTTCCTATACACTTGTGCTACATTGTTCAAAGTTTAAGATTTTTTTTTTCTGTCATTAAAATAATTTCTGTCAAGGACACTCAGTCAAAATATAATGTTTAAAGTCACAGGACCCAATTCACTTCTGTTGGAGGTTATAGTACTTTCTTGATATAGGCTTTAGCGTATCAATTTTAGTTCGCTTTCTATTTATATGGCTTGTGTCTTTTTAACTGAATATTCTTGGTTTCAAAATCAAAACTATACAAGTAAATGTATTGTTAGAAGTCTCACCTCTGTTTCTATATTCTCTCCCAGTTCCCTCTTTCCTCATATAAGGTAATTATATTTGGTTCAGTCTGGCTTTATTCTTTAATAGTTTCATCTTGAAAATATAAGCATGAGTGTATATAATGCTTATATTGCCAACATCCCTTTTCTGGAAAAAGTAATTTATTATAAAGGTGTTTCTATATCTACTTTTTTTTTTTTAGCTTGACAATACTCTCCTTTGGCTTAGTTTTTAAAAAACCTTACCGTGTATCCAAGAGATATTTAATCTTCTTTATTTTTGTTATCAGGTAGATCTACCATATTTTATTCAACTAGTGTCCTAGAGTGGACAAAAGGCCTATTTCTAGTTTCTCATTATTACTAATATGCCACAATAAAAATAATCTTGTGCATATGTCACTTTAATATTTTGCGGTTTTGCCACAGAATCTTAGGAATAGAACCCTAGAATTTATATTTCTGAGACTAACAGTAAATTCTTATCATATATTTAGGATAGAGATATTTTTTCCAAATTCCCTTTCACAGAAGTTGTATCATTTTGTATTTCCACTAGCTATGATGTCAGAATGCCTATTTATTTTACAGATTTACCAATAGAGACTGTAGTTAATTTTTCTATTTTTTATTAATTCAATATATGAGAAATAGTACTACAGTGTAGTTTAGTCAGCATTTATGTTATTTTGAGCCAGATTGAGTAGTTTTTCATAAGATTAAGAATCATTTGATATTATGTTTCTGTGTACTATGTTTTCAGGCTTCTATATAGTAAATAAATTTTAAAACTATTTTTATGTCCAAACTGAATTGATTCCCAAATATATTCATACAATAATATAGAACATATTAGAGCAATTAGATGCTATCATATTCTATGAAAGTAATTTTTACAGTTTCTATCCCAAACATATTTAGTCATGGTTAAGATTTTAGTTGTAAGAAGAATCTACAAGTCCCAGTGGTATTTATTGAGAAACATGGAGAGTAAATGAAAACAGTCAACAGAAATACTTCAAAGACTTTCAATAATTTAGAACGTTTGTTCTTCTAGCTAAAAGAGTAAGGGAAAAGATTGAATAACATTTACAAATCAATGAATATAAAGGCACAAGGAAAGATAAGTTATTGCATATGTGTGAACTGCATAATCAAAAACAAGGATAACTAGACTACCTTAGGCATGAAGCAAAACATTGGCAGGAAATGCAGCAGGAAATATGTATCTTTTCAGAAAGGATGTCTTCTGTCCGAAAATCAATAGGGATATGCCACGGGCTTTTTTTCTGGGGTGGGGCTTCGTTATGTTTTGAAGTTTGGCTTATTGGTCACTTTTGCTGATTGACTGATGCTCAGCTGATAAAATTGCTGATGTTCATTGACCTTCATTGTATTCCATGAGGCTCCCTGAATCTAATCCACCTCCCTTTCCGAGGTTGTCATAGGAGTCAGTATTATAGTATTATAGTACCACTGAAAAAGAAGGCTGTATCAACAGCTGGGAAGAAGTACACCCTCACAATTCTTCCTAACATTAATAACTCTAGGTGTCCTATATTCTTTCAACTGTGTTTATATATTGAGCCACTATTATACACCACAACTGGGATAATTATTGAGAAGAAAATAATTTCAACAATTTTGCTTTATGGATATATAAGATTAGATATGCTTTTTAATAAAATATACGTTATGACTTAGCAACACTGAAAGGCAGGTAACATGAAAATATTCTGCCTGAATACATCCAAGTATAATGAATACACACAAAAAAATTTAAATTCATATCGACCTCAAAGAAAAGTGAGAGATTCAAACAACCATGGCATGTGTTTGCCTATGTAACAAACCTGCATGTCCTGTACATGTATCCCAGAACTTAAATTAAATTTAAAAAAACATAGATAGGAAAGATAGTTCCAAACTATATTAGGGCCATTAAATAAATGCCAGTTTTCTTAGTTAAAACAAATGGAGGAGAAATACAATATCAGAGGTGTTATGTGGTACTGATGCTTTTACTTACCTGGTTGAGCTGGGGAGAAGGGGACGAGAGAGGTGAGGTTGTAGGATTTAATAACCAAGAGGCTTGCATTTAAAATCAGTTGAACTTATATTCAACTGAGCAGGGTAGAATTTATGTGGCCCATGAAAATGATCAAGATCACTAAAAATGTAAACACAAAGAGAATGGATAAATATGGAAAACTCATGCAGAAAGAGATGACAAGAAAAATTCCATATTTAAATTTAGGATCTAGATAAGAAAATAACAACAAAAGACCGTTGCATAGCAAGTCATAATTACAGTCTTCTTGTTCTATAGGTTCGAGGCAAAATTCACACTACTTACCTGCCTCCTTATGAAACATATGCAAAAAGTGCTACTGGGATGGTTGTATCGCAAGAAATTCTAAGCCTAAAATCTTAAATCATAAAAACATAATAGGAAAGAATCTACTATGTGTGAGGGTCTATAGACTAAATAGGAATATCTGATCCCTGATCATTTTACATAGTATAATTATCAGATATTGACAATAACTTAAGTATGCTTAAAATTATTGAAGAAGAAACCGAATGCTCAAAAAACCAAACTACTAACAACTACAACCAACAAAATGAAGATGAATTTGAAAGAGCATCAAATAGAATTTCTAGAGGTGATTGATGTAGTTTCTAAAATTAGAAACTTGGTGTCCTAATCAGTAAATCAGACATAGCTAAATGAACAATTAGGGATTGTAAGACATATTAGAATACATATTCTCGAATCCATATACACAGAGTTGAAAAATGTGGCATATTTAAATCTATCATAATGAAACTGTAGAAGAGCAAAAACACAGAGAAGATCTTAAAAGCAACCATTGAGAAATGACACATTGACAGTCTATTCCTCAACAGACTTTACAGGAATCAAAAAGCTGTAAATATGTTTACCTAGAATGTATACCCTAAGAGCATCTACAGGAAACCATCTAAGAAAGAACGCAGTCACGCGTGGGCAGACGCCAGGTGTGATTCCCATTTGCCTAGCCTCTTTAGCAGGAATTATCATAAGCAAAGTCTGCCCCTGCCCACTCATTCTAGCTCATTATGAGTCAAAAGTCAAAGTCACCTCACTTTTTTCAACTTGATTGCCAATTCTTCAAAGTCATGAGCATGTATCATATGCATTCTTGTGATGTACACAGTGCTCTATAAATAGAGAAAATGTAACATCTTAATACAATTTACTTTTAGCAGACTTGAATCTCTCTCTGTATATATATTATATATATATGTGTGTGTATATATATTATATATATATATGTATATATATTATGTAAAATATACAGTCACCTCTTGGTATCCACAAGGAATTGGTTTCAGGACCCCTCATATACCAAAATCCACAGATCTGAAGTTTCTTATGGTCAATGCTTTATACTAAGTTCCATATTCAGAAACCACAAATATGGAGGGTCTATGGTGCACATACACACACACATACATATACACACACATACATATACACACACATATACATATACATACATACATACGTATGTATGTATATATGTATACATACATACATACGTATGTATGTATATATGTATACATATATACATACATACGTATGTATATATGTATACATGTATGTATACGTATATGTGTGTGTATGTGTGTGTTTATGTGTGTATAGTGTGTATAGTATGTTAAAAACTACACACACAGGGCCGGGCATGGTGGCTCATGCCTGTAATCCCATTACTTTGGGAGGCCAAGATGAGTGGATCACCTGAGGTCAGAAGTTTGAGACCAGCCTGGCCAACCTGGTAAAAACCAGTCTCTACCAAAAGTAGAAAAAAATTAGCTGGACATGGTGGCAGGTGCCTGTAATCCCAGCTACTCGGGAGGCTGAGGCAGAAGAATTGCTTGAACCCAGGAGGCAGAGGTTGCAGTGAGCCAAGATTGCACCACTGCACTCCAGCCTGGGCAACAAGAGCGAAACTCTGTCTCAAAGGAAAAAAAAAAAGAGAAACTACACACACACATATGCATATGTATATATGTATGTATACATATGTGTGCATGCATGTGTATATAGTGACTCTGACTATACATACATATATACATATAAGTGTATGTGTGTATAGTTTTTAAGATGAGAAACTAAATCAGTTATTTCTAGTTCTATTTGTTGTTACTTCAATTTTAGCTGTTTTTGTTGGTAGGGGTTGTTAGAGTCACCTTCAGATTGTTTTATAAAGTCTTTCAATGCCAGACTGACATTTTCACTTCAGTCAATTGGTATAGGCAGCATTTTGCATGTTTGAGCAAAGAGTTGTCAAAGCTTTATGTTTAGGAAATGTAATGCTGTATAGGCATTCTATTTCTTTTTATATTCTAGAGTTCCTAGTAAAATGTTCAAGTTATAATAAATATTTAATGAATTCGATTCAATTTGCTATTCATCTTCTTGGTAAAGAAATTACTGTATTTTCAGTTTTATATAGAATAACATTAACATGTGAGTTTTTAAAAGTTAATTTTAATTACATAAGAAATAAATGCTCATTTTGAAGATATGAAAAGATGAAGTGAAATGGAACCATCCATAGTACTGCTACTAAAGACAGTTGCTGCTAAAATTTTGTTGCATACATTTCCAAATATTTTTTATTCATAATCATACACATAAATATAGAAATGTAAAGCAAACATGACATATGTATGTGTGTGTATAAAACTACATTGTTTATATAATGCTTATCTACATACATACATATACTTTTATACTTGTTTTTACTCCCCAGTATATATTAAAATATTTATGTCAGTAACAATACTCTTTTATTCTTAATGCTTGCATGGTATTTTATTTTATAGATGTGCTATAAGTATTTAATTGGTTATTTTGTTGGATTTTAAGTTTCAACTTCCCTTACTCTCATGAACACTATGAGAAACTTATTTTACATATATTCTTCTTGAAGTTTTCATATCATTTCTCAGAATATATTTCTAAATTGAACTTTGCAGGTTAAATTATATAAAAATTTGTAAAGCATTAACAAAGATTTGAACCTGTATTTTTTCACTCTCACCAGCAAATAGAAAATTCTGAAGATTTAGGATTCCACTACTTGCAAGTAAAAGCCATGTTTTATTTTTGATTTTTTCTTAATCAGACTTTTCTTAAAATATATTTAGATTTTAAAGTTTTGCCTTCCAAAAAAACTCTCTGAATTTCCCACTTTTGTAATTTCTCAATTACAAATTTCTCAATTACAATTTGAGAAATTACAAATTTCAATTTGTAATTTTTTGTGTAATTTCGTGTAACTAAGTGTTTTGCAAGAGTTGGACTAGATTATTTTCTAGCTACCGTATTCTATGAGATAATATAGATATAGAGATACAGCCACATCATATAAAGATACATCATATATAAGAATACATATTTTACATACATATGTAAAACCATATCTGAGCACATATAACAAAATAAAAATGTGTCAAATACACATGTTTTTATTTTTTCTAGTCATATATGTTAGACATATATGTTTGATATATTTTTTATTTTGCTTCTCTAAGTAGATTTGAAAATAATATAATTTTAAGACCTGACTCAAAGAAATCAAATAAAAAATGATATGGCATTTGTTGAGTTAGCATGGCCTTCAGGAACTTGAAAATTATTTAAAGTGCTTACTGTTTGCTTTTTTTAGTTTATATACTTACTACTGTCCCAATCAAACTGAAAGCCTAAAATTTCATATTCCACTTAGAAAGGCTAAAGAATATTTCATCCACCAAGTTGGATTTATGTAAAAAAAAAAAAGACATTTTGTATTCTATCATTTAAGCACTTTCTGAAGTATGCTATTTTATTCGAATCTAATGCCATTCTAACTCCTCTCCATTTTGTCCTGCATGAAGCAATTATAACCCCAGATTGCTACATGGTCTGGGAGCACCAGAAAGACTGTTAACACTTCACCTCTCTGGCACAAGATCACACTCAACAGCTTATTAAGATTCAGGCCTCAGCACCAATGACTAACGTGCAGCACAGGCCTGGGATTTACTTCCAACTCATTTAATTACAGAAATCAATGAACTCCTGGAGCTGGGCCAGGTGAGAGAAAATGAGTCTAGCCCAACTGACATTTTGTTTTTGCTATCAGGATAGTTCAAGCATCCTTACCTAAAGAAGCTATTGTAATCTACAAGACCTCAAACGGCAAAATGGTGAGAATAAAAAAGTCCAAAAGGTTTGCTTTTGGATAAAAAATAAATATGTAACCTTGGCTTGCTATTTTATTAAATCACCATGATGTTGAACTTTTTTGACCATTACCCTAGATAAGAAAGACATTTTAGATCACAACCCATTACACACACACACACACACACACACCCCAACGACAACAACACCTAGTATCAATGAGTTTTTAAAGACTTAAAAAAAAAATTCGTATTGTGGCATGGTGTCTGGCATTTGGTAGATTACCCCAATAATATCAACGTTTTTATTAAATTATTCTAGAATTTATCAATCCAGAAATATGTACAATTTCACTATAAAGTACAAAGAGAATTTATTTTGAAAAGCAGTTGAAATATCTGAATACAAGGTATTCGTAACCTGACTGGGAAAGTGTAAAACAGAGCATGGTAGTTGACAAATGAATTATACAGAAGGTAAAGCTCAGACATTTAGAAGCAACAATAGCATAGTGAGCTAGAGTGGTATCATAAGAAGCAGCACTTGGGCGGGGTGTCGTAGTTCACACCTGTAATCCCAGCACTTAGGGAGGCTGAGGCGGGTGGATCTCAAGGTCAGGAGATAGAGACCATCCTGGCTAACATGGTGAAACCCTGTCTCTACGAAAAATACAAAAATTGGCTGGGCATGGTGGTGCGTGCCTGTAGTCCCAGCTACTCAGGAGGCTGAGGCAGGAGAATCACTTGAACCCTAGAAGGCGGAGGTTGCAGTGAGCTGAGATCACGCCACTGCCCTCAAGCCTGGCAACAAAGTGAGACTCCGTCAAAAAAAAAAAAAAAAAAAAAAAAAGCAGCACTTAGACTGGGTGAGAAAACAGAGAGTAAACAGAAAAAAAAGAAGAGCTCTGGAGACTGGAGAAGGACCAAGAAGGATAAGGTAGCCTTGAGAACTTTCTAATACCAGCAGTGAGCCTAATAGAAAACAAGTACAAACAGAAACAGATTTTGCATCCTAATTGTCCACCAATGAGTTATTTTACCTAGGACAAGTTAATTAACCGTAATGAGTTACAGTTTTCTTGTTCATAAAGTAGAATGATGATGATCTCCACCTCCTAGGGCTCATCTCTTTTAAATACAATTAAATATTTTAGTTTTAAGAAATAGAAGGATTTACACAAAGTAAGCTGTAAAGAAATGTTAAATATTGGGCCGGGTGCGGTGGCTCTAGCCTGTAATCCCAGCACTTTTGGAGGTCGAGGTGGGTGGATCACCTGAGATCAGGTGTTCGAGACCAGCCTGGTGAATATGCCTCATCTCTACTAAAAATGCAAAAATTAGCCAGGCGTGATGGTGTGCGCTTGTAATCCCAGCTACTCGGGAGGCTGAGGCAGGAGAATCGCTTGAACCCGAGAGGTGGACGTTGCAGTGAGCTGAGATTGGGCCATTGTACTCTAACCTGGGCAACAAGAAACTCTGTCTCAAAAAAAGAAAAAAGTTAAATATTATCATTAATATTAAAGTTTTCCTTCCTACATGTATATAAATACTATAGTTATGTTACTGCAGTTATTGTTTACCTTTCAATTATTAGGCACCGAACACTTATTTTCCTTTCCTTCATTACAGCATTCATAGTGTTTGGCAAAGCAATAGCATCTCTGTAGAAGGTTACTGTTACTCAGCATGAGCTAATTTTCTGAGAGATAAGTAGAAATTCCCACCAACAGATGATGGATATCCAAACATTATTCTATACAGGGATATTTATTCATGTGTTAAAAGCTTGGTTGTAATTTTTCTCCAGACCTCTACATTTTTTTTCAATAGTGCTATCATTTTCTCTTTCACCCACGCTAGAAGTCTTGAGTGATTTTTTCATTAATATGGTGCAGGGGAACATGGACAGAAGAGGAATAATGTACCCACAAATGAAACAGAATTGATCATCTGAACCATGGACAGCTGTAGATATGTGCCATCCCAACATTGTATTCACATAAAATGCATTACTTCTTGGTTTTCTTCATTAAATTCATTGAAAAATTCTTTTTATTTTATGCCACAATATATTTAACAGTGATATATTCAGAGTCTGCAATGTTACAAATGCCATGTTTGAAGTTGTTGGCATAGGGTTAAAAAACAGATAGATTGGTCTATGGAAGGTATTACCTATATCAGATACAGAAAGTATAAATTATTATAACATCGTTTGATAAAAAATTAAAATAAAAAATATACTGGGATGAAGCCATGGATAGGCTGGGGATAAAAATGCCCATTCAGGATAAGGGTTATGTTTCAAGTAAGTAATAGCTATATCCCTCAGCTCAGTCTTGAAAGCTGCATAGAAAATAGTTGATGTAACTATCTTCTAGTACTGCCATAATAAAGTACTGCAGACTGGGTGGCTTAAATATTAGTAATTTATACTTTCACCCTTCTGGAAGCTAAGAACTCCAAGATCAAGATGTCAGGAGGTTTGGTTTCTCCTGATGTCACTCTGTTTGGCTTGTAGACTGCTGCCTTCTTACATGTTCTTATATGGCCTATCTTCTGTGCTTGTGTATATGTGGTGTCTCTGTGTGTTCAAATTTCCTCTCCTTATAAGGACATTAGCCAGATTGAATTAGGGTCCATGCTAATGACGTTATTTTCACTTAATCACCTCTTTAAATTCTCTCTCTCCAAATGCAGTCGCATGCTGAGGTACTAGGGGTGAGGGCTTCAACATAGGAATTTTGAGAGAATGCTATTCAGCCGCAGATGATAATTGGGTGAGTTTCAGCCTTTCTTTAATTCATTCAAGTACAGTTGGTTCTGCTATAATGAGAAATGTGTATTCTGAAGCCTCACTATTCTCTGAAAACTTGGCACAATAAAAGCTACAGGGCTTATGAGGAAAGTAGGGTTGAGACACAACACTCAAATACTTTATCAGTAACACACATAAAAAGAGATAGGAACCTAGCAAAAATGGCAAAACAGTTCTACACATTTTATATGTTTGAAAATATGTAAATACTACAATGAATATGACATTTTATATTGAGAAAGACCTGAAAGCATTTGTGGAAATGGGTATTGGAAAGCCTGCAGCTTGGGAATTATTGTGAAGTGGTAAAAGATTTATCTGAAACAAGATTTATATGAAAGGGAAAGTTATGACACCAAATTTGGTAGGGGCTGGCTCGTAATCCACACAGAGAATTAAGATAGCTGGTGGGAGTGAGAGATGTATGCGTTTTGCATATTCCAATATCACTTGCTTCTTTTAAATATGGTTTTCTATGTTCACCTAGTGTTTCTCAAGGACAAAATTGCCCATACACAAGCGTGAAATTTATGTGATACTTAAATTGTCAGTTACAGCAGAACTGACTCTACATGAACATAATTCAGTCAAACATCCATAATATGTAAAGTGCTCTGCTGAGGTTGGATGAGAGAAGGAAGTGTAAAACAGCCTCTGCCCTCAAGGGGCTCACAGTCTGCTAAAAAATAGCAATCTGACTATTACACCACATAACACAATGCTTTAGGAACTCTTAGTATTCCTGTATAGTTGAAACAAAGTTTGATTGTGGTTGGGCAATGTGAACTGAGGTAAAGCATCCAGGAAATAATTAATATGTAATCTACAATATGCATGTGTATTTCAGCTCTGCTACTTTCTTGCCTTGTAATTTTGGATATGCTACTTTGGTGCTCTGTTCCTCACTCTCCTTGTCTATAAAATCAGGTGATAACATTATCACCCACTTTTTAGAATTACGTGAGGAGTAAAAGGAACTACACCATATAAAATGCGTAAAACAATGCCTGACACATAATAAGCATTCTACTTAGTGCTCATTGTAACTACTATCAGTATCATTACTACTATCAGTGCTAGATTTATTATTATTTCCATGGATGAGCTGGAATATCACATAAAGGAGATTGACATTCTACCTAGAAGCAGTAGGAAACCAGCATAAGAATTTAAGCAGGGAAGACAAAGCATAATTTTTTTAATAATAAAGCTTTGACAGCATGTTGAAATATGGTTTGAGGACAGGTAAAAGAGGAAGCAATTGTACCTCCTTGCTCAATTAAAGTGAAGATTGAGAATGAACAGTTACAGGAAGATGAAGATAAAGAAACATATTAAGACGAGATCAAAGCTGTAAGTGTTTTTGATTCATTACATGCTAAGTGAGAGAGAGAAGAAATAATCTGCAGAGTTCTAGATTTCTGTTTCAACTAATTGAATAGTTATTCACAAGACTTAGGAATACAGCTAAAAATAGACTTGAATAAAAAATAATGTCTGGTTCTGGATTTATGAAAATGGAAGTGGCTGTATGATAGCACAATACATAATTAAAAATAACAATCTTTTTTTAAAAAGAGACAGGGTCTCACTATATTATCCAGGCTGGACATTGGCTATTCACAATAGTGATTATGTTACACTATAGCCTTGAACTTCTGGGCTCAAGAAATACTCTTGCCTCAGCCTCCTGAGTAGATGGGACTACAGGTGCACACCATTGCACCCAGCCAAAAGTAACAGTCTTAGTTAATGAGAAATGTCTGAATCAGTGATCTGGATTTGGATTGTGCACACTATCAATAGCATACAAATGTGTAGTTCCAAAATTATTATCAGTCCGTTTCACTTTCATTGGCACAGTGCTCTTTACTTGGTGTCTTCATCACAACCCTCTAGTTTCTCGATCTCATCCTAAAATAATTTTGAAATGCTTCCTTTTAACCCATGGATCTATATATGTATACACACATACACACATATATATACATATATATATTCATACATATTTATACATACACACACATCTCTGAGTGATACTGAGTTTCTAATTATAACATGTAAAATATTTTCTGTAAAATATTTTCTCCCATTCTCTTCCGTGCTTCTTGTTGTTACCAGCAAAACTATATCACTTGCTACTCTGCAATGTGCCAACTAATTGCCACCCTCATGAGGAACTTTTGCCATTACCACAATTTTAATGGCCTATTGTCAACTGGTTAAAATAGTTCCAAGACCCAGATCATGTGCTATCTCCTCTGTTAAGTTTTTCATGAGTGACACCGTTAATATGTCTCCATTCTTAAAACTACCTCATTTATCTCCTGATGCTCTGTTTTGGAAATTTTTATATATCTGTCTTATCCAGCAAATATACAATATTTAATTGATTAGCTTATGAAAATTTATATTATTTTCCCACGTGAGATACTGTTAAAGGGATGTTAGGTATAGCAGTGGAGGAAACAAGCCAATATTTGGAATCCTTAACTTGGCGAAACATGTTGTAAAAATAGGTAGTTTTGGCAAGTGATTTTTCAAAGAACAAGATAGTAACTACATAAAACTGTCAAAAATACAAATAGTAGCACAGATTGCTCAAAATGTGATAGAATAATTGCTAAGGAGTGAAAGTTTTTTTAAAAAAATGATAAAAATCTTTTCATAGATATTTTATTGATTTGTTTAAAAATTTTACTGAGCTTAAGATATATCAGAAGGAAAAAAATAAACAAAATAAAACAAACACACAAAGATCTCTGCCATTCAGATAAGGCATATTCCTTCAGTAGAGGAACAACAGAATTTCCTACTCGATTCAATGAGGGTTGTGGGAAAAACAGAAGTGCCCCAGATGACTGTAGTTTTTTTACCTCAGTTGGCTGCCTTTCAGTAGAAATGAAAAAGTTTAAAAACAGAGCAAATTTAAGGGAAACAAGTTTTAGGCATGTTGCGATTAATTTTCAGTAAATATGCATATTGAGAGGTCTGGTAGGTAGCTGGCTATAAACCATAGCACATCAACTGCTGGGTGATGGGAGCATCCATCAAATGTGCAAACTACTCTTTGGATCTTAGATCTAGAGACATGTTTAACAATGGCCTATGCTAGAATTGCCATGGTGATCATAAAAAGCAGACCCACTTTTAATCAGACTTAATATATTCTCTGCAAATTATGACACCACCCTACACCACTTTTCCTTCACTCTTGGCATGGCATTGAATATATGGGTATGATATGTAGGGGCAGACTGGACTATGGATACATTTTGGAATTAAGAGCATATTATATAGTATTTAAAGCTCTGAGTCTTTATGAGACCAAGCATAGTGTTTGAAGATAGAGAAGGAAAAGCACCAAGAACTGATTTTACTTCAAAAGATCAATAAAAAAGGAGGAAAGAATAAAGTGACTGGAGAGGTAAGAAAAGCACTAAGTTACTATGGAGTTGTAAAATCCAAGTGAAGAAAGTGAAAAGGAAAAAATCTGAGGTGACAAAAAGAGAAATCAGTGGTCACTTTATGAGTTCAATGAGGGCTGAGAACTGACCCGGAATTTAGCTATATGGTCATAACTTACAACTATGAAAAGAACAATTTTATTGCTGAGGTACAGATGAGAGATTGATTAGAAGAAAATTAAGAGACAATTGGAAGAAATAATTTGGAGAAAGTGCGATAAACTTTTCCAAGAAGATTTGCAGTCAAGAATAACAAAGAATAAAGTAATAAGACAGTTAGTATAGAGTCAAAAATGTTGTTTTTATGATTGTTTGTGAGATTGAGAGAAATAACAGAATCTTGTTTGTTTTTTGTATATTTAAGATGAAGGCATTTGATAGAAAAAGTTTACAGTCTCTCAGAATGAGGCATTTCTTTACTTCTATAAACTATTACTAAGATTGTACCTGAAATATAAGTAAGCTCTGCAGTCCAAAGACTTATATTCCATAATTTTATAATGCAATTGCATAATGGCTAAGCAGATTAACACTGCTGTTATTCAGTCTGAATATAAATTTCTGTTCTACTGAGAGGATTCTTAGAAACTTGGAAAAACAAATAAGCCATTCTTTGTTCCAGGTTCCATCAGTAAAATGGTCTTTTTTTAGCCATCTCATAATGTTGTTATGAAATTTGTATGACAATGAGTCCAAAGTTATCACAATGCCTAATACTTCATAAGCAGCTAAAACATCATACAATCATTTATATTTTCATATTATCAACACTCACGAGAATGTATAGCTGCAAGACTTTACATATGCAATGTGTTGATTTACTTTCTATTATTGTTAAGTGTGTGTGTGTGTGTGTGTTTAAATACACTATCAAAGAATACTTTTTAGCTACTAAACTTCTTTGTATGGATTTCATGTGAAAAACACCTGTAATTAGAAATATAAAATAACAAACTTAAATTGTAAAGATTATCTATCAAGAAACAATAGCTAATTTTATTTCTAACTCTGGAATATTTAAAACATTTTCTTCAAAATCAGAAAAACTCAAGGATGCTTACAAGCATCTTTATTGATTATATTCAATAAGCAGTATTTTAGCCAATGTAATATGACAAGAAAATAGATAAAAGTTATAAGAACATTAAAAAAACTGCCTTTGTTATCAAATGACATGATGT
Source organism: Pan paniscus (assembly GCF_029289425.2). Lineage (NCBI taxonomy): Eukaryota > Metazoa > Chordata > Mammalia > Primates > Hominidae > Pan > Pan paniscus. The sequence goes on from NC_073266.2 coordinate 61,144,132, forward strand.
TCACACAGAATAATCAAAAGAACCACAGGCAAATTATTGGTTATTAAAATTAATAAGAAGGCTGAGGTCAGGAGTTTGAGACCAGACAGGCCAACCTGGTAAAACCGCATCTCTACTAAAAATACAAAAATTAGCCAGGTTTGGTTGCTCACACCTGTAATCCCAGCTACTTGGGAGGCTGATGCAGGAGAATTGCTTGAACCCAGGAGGCAGAGGTTGCAGTGAGTTGAGATTGCACCACTGCACTCCAGCCTGGGGGACAGAGTGAGGCTCTGTCTCTAAATAAATAAATAAATAAATAAAGGTTTTGATTATTAATAGTGAACGCCTTCATCCTATAAACATAATTGTCATTGATCTCTGTTAAATAGTTAGAGTTTTGTGGATTGATTTCTAATGGCTGTCTCTGTTTTTCCCAATTGTCATTACTGCATCACCCTGTGCAGGTATTATCTTGAGCATTTCTATCTAACGTGAAAACATGCCAAAGCAGAAGAATCTAGGCCTTATGTGCCATTCCTCCTTCTTCAGACTATAAAGTTTCCAGCCCTATGACACCATTTCTTAATATTCTGTTGCCCTTCTTTGTACTTTAATCTCCTGATTAATCAAAAAAAGTGACACATGAGGAATAATAGGTTAATGCAGCAGGATACGCTTTCAGATGTATGCCACTCTATCTGGTAGACTGATCTTAGTTTTGAATGTAGAAAATATCCAACTCAAAATTGTTTAAGCAATGATTTACTTATTTTGCTCAAAAGCAGGAAACCTATAGGTAGGCAGTCTTCAGTGTTAGGTAATTCAATATTCCAATTATACAATAAAAATGCATGTTTATTTATTTTCACTTTTATCTCAGCAAATATGTCCCTCCAGAGTTGGTTTCATTCCAAGGCTTGTTCTCACATTTGTAAGATGATCTCCAGTAGCAGTTCATATATGTATTCTTAAAATCTATCAGGAGAGACAATTTGTAGCTCCATGTGACTTTTTATAAGAACAGGAAGAATCTTACCAGAAATTCCCAAGAAACAACTTCTTAAATGTTACTAGTGAGTTTTGAGTCATAATAACATTCCTAAACCAAATCTTGACAGAAATAAAGGAAATATTCTTTCTCTAAACTCAGCTTTCACTTGGGTATGTAAGCCACTTAAGAAGGGGAAAAATAACTAACCATAATAAAGTCTTGTGGGAATGAGGACAGAAGAAAAAAAAGGATCTTGGATAGGCAACCAACAGAGTAAAGAACAATTCTTATACATGGCCAATAGAACACAGCAGGTTAGCTGTTAAGCTTACATAATGGGTCTTTGATATGTAAATAATTGGTTCAATAAATATGAAACATGAAAAATATGAAATCTTCTGTCTGCTGGTATGCAAGGCACATAAAATCTCTTGGGTTTTTTAAGCACCTGGAATTTTTTAGAGATAATTGTTTAAATATCTGTGAGCAATATACAGGTGCTTATTAGATATTGTCACTGTGTTTTCCAGGGTTGCTAATCTCATTTTCACTCTCAATCAAAATTTTTTTATTTTGACATATGGCTTTCCTGGTTTACCTTTGATGCAGAAGAATATTTTTAATTAGTACATTTTCTACCAACATTTTAAAAAATGCTCAGTACCTATAGAAAAACAGATGTAATTGAAAGCTATGGAAAATTTTAAAAAAATGCAACTCTTTAGAATCCCACAATGCAACCAGTGGTCACTGACGTTCAAGTTGATAGCAGAAATCATTGCAACAAGTGCTTTGATTCTCTTGAATTTATCTCTCTCTCTGAAATAAAAACTCAAATCTCACTGAAATTACCTTAAGGCAATTCTACCTCAAAGTGTAATCCATAGAACTATATATAAAGTAATTTTTACTGGCCTGTAATGTACAGGAATTAAGTAAATAATAAGTACAGAAACTAAGGATAAGTATATAGAAAATATAACAATTTGATAGAATGATTTTGTGTCTATAAAATATAAAATTCTAAATATGGTTCGTATTTCACGTAGCTCCTTTTCATTTACTTTTCTAATGATTTACAATCTTTTTTTTTCATAAAAGTATTATTCCACTAATATTGGGAAAATAATCTATCACCTTGATGCAATGAGTTTGAAAAGCACTTATCTAAATCTTCCATACTTTTCATACCTTCCTAAATTTTGTAGGTTTTCTAAAAATTACATCATCAAAGGATATATAAGGTAGACTAACAATTGGAGCAGAAAGATAAATTATGCTACTCTAATTGCTATAATAGAAAGCAAACTGGACTTGAGATCAAGACCCAGTTTTTATTTTAAACTTAACCTTTTTTAAAAGTTTTGTTTTGGTTAAACATCTGGAAAGTTGGTGTGATGGCTATTGAAATCCAAATATTTGCATAATATTTTCCCAAATTTATAGAAAATTTATATTCTCTATAAATTACACAAATCAAGAAGGAAATAACCTACAATATAAATTCCACATCTTCAGCTTAACTAGAAAGCAAAGAACACCCAAACAATTTTAGCAAGGTTATCTACTAGACTTTTGGCATAGGCTTTAGTGGTGTGCTACTGGGGCAGGGAGTAAGTGGGTGGATAACTTTGCAGAAAAGAGAATAGGTGGAAAGTAACAACCTAAAAGAGTCTAAAAACATCCACTTAAAATGTTGCCCATGGATAAAGAATATATGGTACATATACACCATGGCATACTATGCAGTCATAAAAAAGAATGAAATTATGTTTTTTGCAGCAATGTGGGTAGAGCTGGAGGGTAATATCATAAATGAATTTAGACAGGAACAGAAAATCAAATACCACATGTTCTCACTTATAATTGAGAGCTAAACATAGAGCTAATGTGGACAAAAAGAGGGAAATAATCAACACTGGGATTTACTTGAGGGTGAGTCATGGGAGGAGGATGAAGATGGAAAGACTACCTATTGAGTAGTAGCTCATTACCTGGGTGACAAAATCATTTTTACATCAAACCCCAGCAACACACAATTTACCCACGTAACAAACATGCATATGTATCCCCAAACCTAAAACACAAATTGAAAGAAAAAATAAATTAATAAATAAAAGGTCAGATGCTGTGGCTGATGTCTGTAATCCCAACAGTTTGGGAAGATGAGGTAGGTGGACTGCTTGGGGCCAGGAGTTCAAGACCAGCCTGGGCAACATAGTGAGACCCCATCTCTAAAACAGTACAAAAATTAGCCAGGCATAATGGCATGTACTTATAGTCACATCTACTCAGGAGACTGAGGTGGGAGAACCACCTTAGTCCTGGAGGTCAAGGCTGCAGTGATCTGTGATCACTCCATTGCACTCCAGCCTGGGTGATGTAAGTGAGGCCTTGCCTCAAAATAATTAATTGATTAATTAATTAAAAAATAAAGAAAAAAAGTCCAACCTATGTGAAGACACATTAACAAGGAATCCTAATAAATCAGAACATTGACAGGGAGGGAACATAAATGTGCCTGAGAGTCAAAATGACATGTAATAAAGACATTATTTGTGTGGGACAGGGAAGAGATTTAAAAAAAAATGAGTGAATGACCATGGCCTGTGACACAGTTCCCGAAAATCCTGAGAACATGTGCCCATGGTAGACAGGCTATAGCTTGGTTTTATACATTTTAGGGAGACATAAGACATCAATTAATACATGTAAGATGTACATTAGTTTGGTCCGGGAAGGTGGCACAACTTGAAGTGGGGGCTTCCTGGTCATAGGCAGATTCAAAGACTTTGTGATTTGTGATTGGTTTAAAAAGTTATCCTCTAAAGAGCTGGAATCAATAGAAAAGAATGCCTGGGTTAAGATAAGCGGTTGTGGAGACCAAGGTTTTATCATGCATATGAAGTCTCCAGGCTTCAGAGCTCTTACCAGATTTAAAAATGTTCTAGACTCGGCTGGGCACGGTGGCTCATGCCTGTAATCCCAGCACTTTGGGAGGCTGAGGCAGGCAGATTACAAGGTCAGGAGATCAAGACCACCCTGGCTAATATGGTGAAACCCCATCTCTACTAAAAATACAAAAAAGTTAGCTGGGTGTGGTGGCAGGCACCTATAATCCCAGCTACTCAGGAGGCTGAGGGAGGAGAATGGCATGAACCCAGGAGATGGAGGTTGCAGTGAGCCCAGATTGTGCCATTGCACTCCAGCCTGGGCAACAGAGCAAGACTCCATCTCAAAACAACAAAAACAAAAACAAAACAACAAAGAAAGTTCTAGACTCAGTTAATTCTCTCCTGGATCAGGGAAAAGACCTGGAAAGGTATGGAGATTCTCTATAGAATGTAGATTTTCCCCATAAGAGACAGCTTTACAGGGCTATTTCAAAATATGTCAAAGAAATATATTTTGGGGTAAAATACTTCTGTTTCTTTCAGGGCCTGCTATCTGTCATCTGATGCTATATTAAAGTCAAGGTAGAATTTGGTGTTTTATTGTTACAAAATGTCTGTTATCTGTCTTAATCTCTGTTTTAATGATAATACTGGTCAGCATTCTCTGAATTCCAAAGGGAGGAGGGTAAAATAAGGCATGTTCATGTCTGACCACCCATTCCCATCATGGCCTGAATAGTGTTTCAGGTTTACTTTAGAGTGCCCTGGATGAGAAGAGGGGCCCATTCAGTTAGCCAGAGGACTTAGAATTTCATTTTTGGTTTTCAGTGGTGATGGCTGTAATTCAGTGTGAATGTAATAAATATCACAGAACTGTATACTCAAGAATGCTTAAAAGGGTAAATGTTGTTATGTATATTTTACCACAATTTAAAAAACAACAGTGATCAAAGGTGAGATGATTAGTTTTACATGTTGACTTGACTGGGCTGCAGCATGTCTAGCTATTTAGTTAAACATTATCCTTAATAAGTCTGTGAGAGTGTTTCTGAATGAGATTAATATTTCAGTCATTAGATTGAGTAAAGCACATTTCTGTGGATGACACATCCAATTTGTTAAAAGACTGACCAGAAAAGAAGCCTGAGTAAGAGAGATTTCACTCTGCCTTTAAGCTAGGACATCCATCTTTGTCTGCCTTCAGGTGAAGTCAAGAAACACACCCATGGTTCTTTTGGGTATCTAGGCTGCCAAGAGTGGATCTTGAGATTTCTCAGCCTCCATAATCACATGAGCCAACTCCCTATACCTATCTATCTAATCTATCTATCTATCTATCTATCTATCTATCTATCTATCTATCTAATATATATTACTGTTCTGTTTCTCTGGAGAACCCTAAAACAAAATCTATTGAAATAATTTTGTGGTATTTGTCTTTAGTTCTGTTTATGTAATTAATCACATTTATTGATTTGTGTATGTTGAACCTATCTTGCATCCTGGAGATGAAGCCAACTTGGTCATTGTGGATTAGCTTTTTGATGTGCTGCTGGATTCAGTTTGCAAGTATTTTGTTGGGGAATTAAAAATGCATACAGAACTCAAAAAAGAGCCTGAATAGCCAAGGCAATCCTAAGCAAAAAGAACAAAGCTGGAGGCATCACGTTACATGACTTCAAACTATACCACAAGGCTATGGTAACCAAAACAACAAGGTACTGGGGGAAAAAAAAAAAAAAAGAAAAACGCACATCGACCAATGGAACAGAATAGAGAGCTCAGAAATAAGGTCACATATCTATAACCATCTGATTTATGACCATCTGATAACTGGCTAGTTATATGCAGAAGATTAAAGCTGGACTGCTTTCTTATACCATATACAAAAATCAACTCAAGATAGATTAAAGACAAATGTAAAACCCAAAACTATAAAAACCCTGGAAAACAGTCTAGGCAATATTATACTAGACATAGGAATTGGCAAAGATTTCATGACAAAGACACCAGAAGCAACTTCAACGAAAGCAAAAATTGACAAAAGGGATCTAATTAAACTAAAGAACTTCTGCATGGCAAAAGAAACTATCAACAGAGTACGCAGAGAACCTACAGAATGGGAGAAAGTATTTGCAAACAATTCATCTAACAAAAGTCTAATATCCAACATCTATAAGAAACTTAAACAAATTTACAAGAGAAAAACAACACCATTTAAAAGTGGGCAAAGGACATCAACAGACACTTCTCAAAAGAAGACATACATGTGGCCAACAAGCACATGAAAAAAATCTCAGTATTACTGATCATTAGAGAAATGCAAATCAAAACCACAATGAAATATCATCTCACCGGTCAGAATGGCTATCATTAAAAAGTCAAAAAATAACAGATGTTCATAAGGCTGTGAAAATAATGGAAGACATACACTTAGTGGGAGTGCAAATTAGTTCAACGATTGTGGAAAGTCATATGGTGATTCCTCAAAGAGCCAAAAGCAGAACCACAATTCGGCCCAGCAATCCCATTACTGGGTAATATACCCAGAGGTATATAAATCACTCTACTATAAAGACACATGTACACGAATATTTATTGCAGCACTACTGACAATAGCAAAGACATAGAATCAACCTAAATGCCCATCAACGACAGATTAAAGAAAATATGGTATATATATCCCGTGGAACACTATGCAGCATAAAAAAGAATAAGATCATGCCTTTTGCAGGAACATGGATGGAGCTGGAGGCTATTATCTTTAGCAAACTAACTCAGAAACAGAAACCCAAATACAGAAGGTTTTTACTTATAAGTGGGAGCTAAATAATAAGAACTTATGAAAATAAATAAGAAAACTTCAGACACCAAGGTCTACTTGACGGGGGAAGGTGGGAGGAGGAAAAGGAGAAGAAATGATAACTAATAGTTCTGGGCTTAATGCCTGGGTGATGATATAATATATACAACAAATCCTCATGACACATGTTTACCTATGTAGCAAACTTTCACATGTACTTCCAGACCTTAAATAAAAGTAAACAAAAAATTAAAGGGTAGTCATAAGGATAAAACATAGGAACTCACAAAGAAAAAATAACCATTGAAATAGAAGGAATATAACAATTGAAGATAATATTTTGCAAGCCTCTATAAAAATGAATTTGAAATTTTTGAAGAACTGGAAAAAGTCCTAGGGGGCTTGGATTCGTAAAAATTGACCCAATTAAATAGAGAAAGCTTAAAGAGAATAAATTAGATAAAAATATAGAAAGTTTTCAAGAAACAATTCTAGCAAAAGTTCTAGGCTCAGATGTTTAACTTACAAAGGCCAGATAATCCTGAAAATGCATACATTATTTACAGATCATAAAAATTAAAGGAAAATATATAAATTATTTAATTATTTTATGGGACAAGGATAATATTATTTACTAAACCTGATACAGTACTAAATAAGTAAATAAAACCACTGTAATATCATATCAATTATGGATATCAATGCAAAAATACTAAATAAAATATCAGTAAACAGAATTTAATACCACTTTTAAAATTGCCAACAATAAATAAGTGGGATTTATTTTATAATACTAATACCAAATCAATGTTTAAAACTCCATTAAAATAATGAAACCTAGTAATAGATATAAACAGAAAACTTTTATGATTATCTCAATGCTGAAAAAGCTTTTTTCCAAAATCCAACACACATTTCTGATATAAATAGTCAAGAAGGGTGCCTGTAGTCCCAGCTACTCGGGAGGCTGAGGCAGGAGAATGGCGTGAACCGAGGGAGGCGGGGCTTGCAGTGAACTGAGATCAAGCCACTGCACTCCAGCCTGGGCGACTGAGCAAGACTCCGTCTCAGAAAAAAAAAAAAATATAGAATGTATAAATATCTTCTCAAAATTGTACATGTGTGTTTTTGTATTTGTGCATAGGTGAATGTGTGTGTGTATGTCTTTGCTTGAATATAACTTAATCCTAAAAGAAGCATTACATCTATTAGGAAAATACTTACTCTAGGTTTTCCAGTTCAGGAAACCATTACAGATGCTCACTATTTCCACTACTACATGAAATTAAACTAGTGACATCAATCAATGTGAGAAGTCATGGAAAATGTGTTAGAAAAATAATAATTGAAACAACAAAGTGAAATTAGCTTTATTAGCTGATGATAAAATAGTGTACTTGCAAAATCATGAAATCAATACATAAAACTGTCTCACACAATAAGACAAATCAGTAAGGCATCAGGATATACAATTACTCCCCAGAATTAGTAGACTTTGTATGCACAAATAGCCAGTTTGAAAAAATAATGGTTGTTACAAACTTATGTATAGTAACAACCATGAAGACAAAAATGCATAAAATGAACTTAACTAATTGGGAAAGCTATATAAGAAAAAATTGTAAACACCCTGAAAGATACAAAAACAGATATAGTTAAATGGAAATATATTTCTTTTTACTTGGATAAATGATTCATAGACATCATAAGCATGTCAGTTGCTTTTTAAAGTTTAAAACTTCTCAAAAGGAATACAAATAATATTTTTATGAAGCTAGACAAATTAATAGTAAATTTGACATAAAATAATTATAAACAAATATGTAGAAAAACATAAAAAAGCTACAATGGTATATTAGCCCTATCAGGTATTAAATATACCATACAGTCTTTACATAATTTAAATAGCCAGAAAGAGTTAAGAGTAGACTAGAAGGTCCAGAAATAAATTCTAATATATATGAAAATTAGCACATTACATCTATCTCAAATCTTTAGGGCAAATATGCACTTTTGAATAAGTAATGATGGAACAACCATGTAACTATATAGAACAAGAAAATATATCCATACTCTATAACATACACAATAAAAAGCTCCAAATGACTTCAATATCTAAATGTAAAAATGAATGAATGAATAAAACCATAGGAATATTAGAAGAAATTCCACTTCAGCATTGGTGTAGAAAAAGCTTTTATATTTATAATTTAAAACTCAAATGTAATAAAATAGTAGTTCTCGATTAGATATGATTTTGTTGTACAGGTAACATCTAGAAATGTCTGTGGATAGTTTGGTTGCAACTGAAAAGAAAATGAGGTGTGTGTTACTGGTATCATGTAGGTAGAGGTCAAGAATGAGACTGCACATCCTACATTGCACAGGTCAATTCCCAGAACAAAACATTTCATCGTTCAAACTAGCCATCATGCTGCAGCTGAGAACTCTTAAAACAAGGGAAATGGTAAATACATTTTACTACATTAAAATGCATCTTTTGCTTGTCAACAATATTCAAAGTCAAAAAAACTGTGAGAAAATTTTTGCAAGATATATAAAAAATAAAAAGGTAGTATCCCTAACATATTTTTTAAAGGCTACAAAGTTAAGATAAAAGCACCAAGAATTTGATAGAAAAATGAGCAAAGGCCATGAAAAGACTCTTTACATTCCCTCACATTCACACACAAGAGTTTTAAAAAGTGATCCTTAAAATATTGAAATGCTGACCCTGCCATAATAAAAAGACCTTATTGAGCATCCCAGGCATTTATATGTAGCCCATTAAAGGCTGTGAGTGAAGAGTAAGGACCATGCTCCAGAATAAAGGTTAGAAAACTTTTACTTTCCTTGTCCATGTGTTCTCATTGTTCAATTCCCACCTATGAGTGAGAACATGCAGTGTTTGGTATTTTGTCCTTGCGATAGTTTGCTGAGAATGATGGTTTCCAGTTTCATCCATGTCCTTACAAAGGACATGAACTCATCATTTTTTATGGCTGCATAGTATTCCATGGTGTATATGTGCCACATTTTCTTAATCCAGTCTATTGTTGTTGGACATTTGGGTTGGTTCCAAGTCTTTGCTATTGTGAATAGTGCTGCAATAAACATACGTATGCATGTGTCTTTATAGCAGCATGATTTATAATCCTTTAGGTATATACCCAGTAATGGGATGGCTGGATCAAATGGTATTTCTAGTTCTAGATACCTGAGGAATTGCCACACTGACTTCCACAATGGTTGAGCTAGTTTACAGTCCCACCAACAGTGTAAAAGTGTTCCCATTTCTCCACATCCTCTCCAGCACCTGTTGTTTCCTGACTTTTTAATGATCGCCATTCTAACTGGTGTGAGATGGTATCTCTTTGTGGTTTTGATTTGCATTTCTCTGATGGCCAGTGATTGTGGGGTGGGGGAGGGGGGAGGGATAGCATTAGGAGATATACCTAATGCTAAATGCACCCATTAGGGTGCAGCACACTAACATGACACATGTATACATATGTAACAAACCTGCACGTTGTGCACATGTACCCTAAAACTTATAATAATAATAAAATTAAAAAAAGAATTCTGACAGATTAAAAAATAAACAAATAAATAAAAAATAAAAAATACACACACACAAAAGAAAACTTTTACTGTTGAAGGCTAAATAGTAAATATTTTAAGCTTTGTGAGACATACAATTTCTATCACAACTGCTCAAATCTACCATCATAATGTGAAAGCAGCCATAGACTAGACATAAATGAACAAGCATGGCTGTGTTCCAATAATATCTTTTCATGAAAACAAGCAACAGGCCAGATTTGGGCTATGGGTCATAATTTGCTTAACCCTGACTTAAAGTCAAAGGCATGATTTAGGACTAGGTTCTAGACTAAAATGGGCCTGTTTTAATAAGGAATAAAAGTATACCTAACAGGGACAAGATAATTTTCCAGTAATTTAGCTTACAATTGAACAAAACTCAAAACCATTTTTAAAAAAATGGTGACATAATCTCATGAATCATCATCAATGTCAAACATGCCATCAGAAATTTCTAAAATACACAAAGAAGCAGAAAATGTGACTCATAGTCTCAGGAGAAATCAGTCAAGGAAAAAAAGTGAGATGACCCAGATATTTGTATTAAGTAAGGACTTAAAAGTAGTTATTGTAAATATGTTTAAGAATTTGAAGTATGGATTATGACTGCACAGACAGGAAATAGTAGAAGATAAAGACATACTATATAAAAAGAACTGAAATGAAATTGTAGAGCTGAAAATGACCAGATCTGAAATAAAAACTTTACTCAATTGACTTAACATTTTATTAGATACTGCACAAGAAAATCAAGTCAATGGGAATTATCTATTCTGAAGGAAAAAATAGAGAAAACTGTTTAAATTATATAGAGACTTGCAAACCATAGGACAATAGTAATTGGAGTTGCAGAGAGAGGAGAAACTTAATAGAGCTGAAAAACATATTTGGCAATATATGAGTTCAAATTTTCCAAAATGTTGCAAATAAACAATATGTACAGTTCCAAGTGGCTCAGTAAACCTCAAGCAGGATAAATGCAAAAAAAGAACCATGCTTAGGCCCATAATTAAACTGACAAAAGCTAAAAATGTCTTAAAAAAATTCCGAATTTAAAAAAACCTTATTGAAACAGCAATATGTATGATAACTTACTATTTATAACTAACTCTGAAAATCAAGAAAAAATGAGATTACATGAAGAAAGAGATATAAATTCCATCAACCCAGAATACTATAACCAGCAAAAATGTCCTTCAAAAATGAGTGTCAAGTAAAAATATTTTCAGTAAACAAAAACTGAGGTAATTAATTGCTCATAGAATTGCATTATAATAAATGCTAAAGGAAGTTGTTTAAGCTGAGAGAGACATACACATACATGCACATATTTAATATATATGAAGAAGAAAGAGAAAGTAAGGCAAATGGAGCAAAATATAGACAATTAGTGAAAATGGATAAAGGACATATTGGAATTTCTTGGCAGTTTTAAATAAATTAAAATCACACAAAAATGAACCGCTCCAAAATAATGTTTTATTCACCAAGATGACCTTGGTGAATATGTTTTCTATGCACATGATTTGTATAAATGTACATGTGTATGTGTGTTGTATGTTTATAAATGAAACAAAATGGTATATTTTTCTTTTAATCTTAGTAATGTCGCTAACTAGATAAGTGACTCTATGTTTAACCTTTATGAAAATAACTTTCTGTAACTGGAGAATGAACATAGTTATATTAATTTTACATTCCTCAAAAAATGAGTATATAGGTGAAATTCTTCAATCTTTAGAAATACAAAATCTTATGAGATTCCCATTGTAACTGGTGTGAGTAATGAGCCCTTTTTCTTATTACTATAAACATTCAGTCAAGATAAGTTTAACTTTACGGCCACTGAGGCCATTTAAAATTATGGAATTCTATAATTTGATCATTTAGAAATACTTTATGTCAATGAACACCAGCAAATGTGTACTATGCTTACTACCTGAGTGGTGATATAATCTGTGCACCAAACCCCCAGGACATGGAATTTAGCTGTATAACAAACCTGCACAAGAACCCTCAAACCTAAAATTGAATTTGAAAAAAAAAACCTGCTAATATAGTTAGGTACCAATGTGATCTAAACATAGAATCATGCAAGAAAGTTATTAAAATTGTAGATCTTGAATGGCAATCCTAGAAATTCTTAGTAGACCTGAGCTTTCTCAGGCATAGTTCATATCATGTATTTTGTTTTCTACCTATTGCCATACTTTTTGTTTCTGTAAACTGGACACTTGACTATTACAATGCACCAACTTTAGAAATCAGATTCTATCTCCTTCCCAGGGATTTGTCAAGATTTGTTGTTCATTCTATTATACTTATCGTTGGCTTCTTTGGTACTATCGTGAACTTAGTCCATAAAGTCTGTATTATTTCTTATAAATGTCTCCTGGAGTTTCTGTTATGTTTTCTTCGTGATCAGCTAATGGTCATTTTTTCTTTAAGTGACTAGAACCAAAAAATCTCCTAGTCTCTGCTGAGGGATTCTGTGTCTATTTGGGGCACATTTTCCACATTCATCAAGGCAGTTAACAACTTTGCCTTAGCCTTCACATCCTGCTTTCATTAAGCTTCAGGGTCAGCAGGAGATGAGATCTTAGCAAAGTCTTCTTATATCTTTCCTGAACACACATACAGCCCTGAACATGTAGGTGGGATTTTAGATTCCAGGAATATCTTGGGGCTTTTCAAAACCCTTAATAATATTTCATTCCTGAGCCTTTCTTCTCAAGCTTTTTGGTTAGCTTATTATCTGTTCCAATTGCTATCTAGTACCTCAGGCAGTGGCAACCTAAGATATTAGTTTATAAATGTTTTCGCCATACCACCAGGGAAGCAGCTTTAGTACTAAACTAGCTTAAAGTTTGTTCAAATAAGCACAAGCCTTTTAAACTGTTCTTTCAGCAAGCAACTGGGAACAGGTCAAATCAAATAACTAATTACAGTTTTTTACAAGTGATTCCTCTTTTATGCAATTTGGTACTGGAATATAGCCTGTTTTCTCCTCCTCCTCCTTCTGCTCTCCTCCAGGTTCTGACTCTGTTGCCCAGGTGGGAGTGTGGTGGTTTGATCATGGCTCACAGTAGCCTCTATCTCCCAAGCTCAAGCAATCCTCCCACTTTAGCTTCCCACATAGCCAAAGCTACAAGAGTGTGTCACCACACCCAGCAAATTTTCTAATTTTTGGAAGAGACAAGGTCTCTCTCTGTTGCCTTGGCTGGTCTCAAACTCCTTGGTTCCAGCAATCCTCCCACCTCAGCCTTGCAAAGTGCTGGAAGTACAGGCATAAGCTACCATGCCCATCCTCAGCCTGTTATTTTCATGGGTACCAAGCTTGGGAGTAAACAATGGCTAGGGGCAATTTAAAATGCCACAGAGTTTGCTATTATTACCAAGAATCAGCCATTTTTTTTCCTTCAATAAATGGTCCCTAGTTTTTCTTGAATAAGAGTTCCCAACAAAGCTTTCACAAGCCTTTGGTTAATACCTAGAATTTCAACAACAACGAAAAAAATTGATTCCAACAGTTTTTATCCAGTTTTTAATATTTTTTTAATGGAAGGGAAGAATTTGAAGTTCTTTACTTTACTTTTTTGGTTGACATTGCTTCATTTTGTTTTTGTTTTTGCTAAATTACAAAAAAAGTAAATTATTATTTCTACATTTTATTTGTATAAATAAATTGTACTTATATGTGTGTATACATACATAATTATATGTGTGTGTGGATTTTTTAAAAACTGTGCTTTATATTTCATGATAAGTTGTACTGTGCTTCACTCATTATTTAAACCTGTTTTGATCATGTACCCTTTGGCCCATTAGTATAGTATTTGAACATTTTTGCCTACCTTTTGGAAAAGATAAGATAAAAATATTGGTGGTTAGCAATCGCATATTTGGACTCCATGCTTATGATTTGACCTCATAGTCCCTTGAGCACTATTGACATTTTTGCTTATGAGTATGTTGAAAATAAGTCCTGATTTGCCTGATTCCGTTCTGATTTACACCTATATCTGGTTGTGGCTCTTAAAAAGCACATTAAAAAAAAAAGAGAGAGAGAGTCCTGGTTTAGACTCTACATTATATGATGAGCCTACGTACAACATTTCCAAAAAAAAAAAAAAAGAGTATGTCAGTGAATTTCAATGATACTCAATTTAAAAAACCTTTCCAGTATTTCCACTAAAAATCAAAAGCTCTGAGAAATGGTTATGTGAAGTACAGAAGCCTGATTTAAATGTTGAGTCTACCTACAACAGAACTTAGCAAGTAACTTCTTTTAACAGTGTTTCAATTTTCTTTTTGTAGCACGAGGTTTGTAAACTAGTAATTCCTTAGGCTGACTTAGATATAACAAGCTTTTTAATCTCTTATGTGTGTTTATCAAATATTGAAAGGTTTTGACAGAGTAAATTTAAATATATTTTGAATCAAGACCAATATTGTTAACTATATGTGAGATATTTTTTAGTAAGTTCTATGATGTTATAAAGGAGTCCCTTGGAGCCAGCACCCCTGTGAGGTTTACTCTTTAATAAAATTTTAAATAAAAAGCAAGACTGTTCTCTAAGTAGATAGAATACTTTAGCAATTTATTATCCCAAGAGACTATGAGATAACATATATAGGTGTCTACATTAAGAAATAATTTAATGGCATTAAAAATTATATTTATAAAATATTTAAAGTTATAAATACTCATGATAATTGTATATAAAAAGAACTCTACAATATATGCAACATAATCCAAAGTTTTCATATATTTTAAAAGAAAGGAAGAAAATGAGAACATGTATTAATATTATGAGCTGAATTGTGTCCCTCTAAATTCACATGTTAAACTCCTAACCCCTAGTATTTTAAAATATGACTGTATTTGGAGTTAGAAACTTTAAAAAAGTAGATAAGACAAAGTGAACTCATGTAAAAAATTGTTCTTAAAATACAGATGGGCTTAAATACTAGCTCTGCCACTTACTAGGTTTGTGAACTGTCTCAGTTGCAGATTCCTAATCTGTGAAATAAGTATTAAGAACTCTATCTTACTACATTATTGCATATAACTTGTTTATTTATGTCACTGATACTCTATAAAGTATCAATAAGTGATGGTGGTAGCATTAATATCTGTAAAAGTAGTACCAGTGTGGACAATGGCATGGCTAAAAAAGATGTTTTTTAAAAATGTAATTATGTGTTTTCCAAATTTCCTACAGTGGTCAAACTGTACTAATTTGGAAAAAATTAATGATTGCAATTTAAAAATATTTTTAGAATATATAGATAAAGTCCTTATAGTTAATCATCTGTAAAAAGTGCTGTCTTATTCCACTTAGGCTGCTATAACAAAATATCATAAACTGGATGGCTTATAAACAATCCAATATATTCCTCACAGTCAGTTCTGGAGGAGTCCAAGATCAGGGGACAAGTAGATTTAATGTCTGGCATTGATATAGTTTCTATATTTGTCCCCACCCAAATCTCATGTTGAAATGTAATCCCCAATGTTGGAAGTGTGGCCTGGTGGGAGGTGTAGAGATCATGGGAGTGGATTTCTCGTGAATGGCTTGGGCCATACCCTTGGTGATAAGTGAGCTCTCCCTCTGAGTCCACATGAGATCTGTCAATTTAAAAGTATATGGCACCTTCCACAGCCCCTCTTTGCTCCTGCTTTTGGCATGTGAAGTGCCTGTTCCCACTTCACCTTCTGACATGAGTCAAAGTTCCTTAAGGGTCCCCAGGAGCTGGGCAGATGCCAGTGCCATGCTTGCTGCATAGCCTGAAAAAACATGAGCCAATTAAACCTCTATTTTAAAAAATAAATTACACAGTCTCAGGTATTTCTTTATAGCAATGCAAGAATGGCCTAATACTCTCCTGGTTCTTAGATGCTTGTCTCCTACTGGTGTCCTCAAATGTCAGAGAGAGAAAGCAAGCTCTCCTGGGATTACTGTAAGGACAAAAATTCCATTCATGAGGGCTCAATTCTCATGACCTCATCTAATCCTTATTACCTCCCAAAGACCCCACCTTCTAACACTGTTACAGTAGAGGGTATAGTTTCAGCATATTAATTATTGGAAGTACAAAAGTATTCAGTTTATAACAAGTGTTAACATTTTTAAACACATCGGCCAATGACCTCTAGATGCAGGCCTGCACTCAAAGAAAGTTGGGTTTATTTAGCTTCCAGCAGCAAAGAAGAATATACATAAGAGCAAACAAACAGCATTTTGGTAAAAGAGAGTTATGAATAGGTTATTATGGAACTCAAATATGTACAAGATGATTCTAAGGAGGTTGTACAGAAAGCAGTGGCCATTTCAGAATTGCAGGCTGTCAGGAAGCAGGGGTAATGCTGTGATAGGGTATCTTTGTAACTTTTAGCTAGAGGTGAGAGATTAATGTGAAATTAGAGCTGTTACTGGTGAACAAATAGTGATCATTCATGTTGGCTGGAAGAGGAGATACATATTTTTGTGGGTCCATGGTGTCTTTTCCAGCTAGTTTCATCATAGAGTCTCTGGGTCACTGTTATGTTCCTCCAAGGTCACACAGTGGGTTTGTCTGTGAAAGTTTTGTTTTGTGTTTTTGGTTCGTGTTCAGTTGCTAACAGCCCAGCCTGGCTTCTTTGGCTCTCAGCTTCTAGCTGCTAACTGCCAGACTTTCTCTTCTTCTTCTTCTTCTTCTTCTTCCTCTTTTTTTTTATTTTCTTAACTTTCTTGCAGTTTAAAGACTGCTGATGTGGATGTCCCAGGAGAAATTATGGCATCACATTCTAAATTTCTTAGTTATTCTTTGTAGCCATTTGTCAGTACTAAATAGACCACCCTGATGGACAAATTGCGAACTGGTGCTCAAACATAGTTTATAAGTAAATAAGACTGACTCAATATAATATTAATATTACAAGGTTTTTTTTTTTTGCAAAAATAAGGTTGTCTCACTGCAATTCCATTAATTTTTCGATGAGGAATTTACTCCCAGTCATTTGGAGCCTAAAACACACCCCCTCCCAAAGTAGGAGTTTATAGGTAAAGTGTCTATTAAGTGTTATGTATTGAACAACATAGGGAGAAAGATTCGGTACCTTGGCAGGCCTGAATTCTGACTGGTGAATTACTTTAAATGTGATACATTGAAATGATTTGCTTGCTGGGAGAGGTTCTGTGAGCTTGGTGGCTTCTCTACTGCTTTCTGCTTATCCCAAAGGCTGCATAAGCTGCGGGGAACATGGAGGAGAAGGTGAAGAGAATCTTATAACCTTGTCTAATTGCTTCTGCACGAAGCACTTGGCTGTCCTGCTGAGATTTCCTGGTGCCTGTGTGTTGGGGTGCAGGTGGGAAATGAGAGGCAGAAGGACATTTGGAGAGAGATTGCTTTTAGCTACTTCCTTATAGCAAGGGACAAAAATGTTCTCATTTCCTTCTATCTTGATGGTGAACTGGAATCCAGCAAAGCTTCAAAAATTAGAGGACTCTCACGGGGCCTCACTGAAAGAAGGCAGGTAATCAACAGAGGCCATTTTTAAAAGTAATAATCAGAGGGGAGTGATGTAGAACTTGCAATTACATGCTGGAGAAAGTTGAACTGTGAAGGGCCTGAATTCACAGGGGGCAAGAATCCAGCTAAAGACCCTGCTAATGAATTCAAAAAGGCTGTTCTTGCTTCAAAAATGTCAAAGAATAAGAATCAGCTAAATCGTAGAAGGGGGAACACAAAAAACCTTAGTGACCGATCATGGTAAAAGAATGTATGAGTCATTTAGATATTGATTTAGAGGAGTTTTTTATTAGATGAAGAAAAAAAATAAATGCTTACTTCTAGGGTTAATAAATTTGAGTTAAAAATTCCTGTGAAGGTTTAGTAAATCAAATAAGTGCTGAACTCTAAGGTAAAACACACACACACACACAAATATATATACATATTAAAAAAACCTTTGATAGATTGAACAAGAAAGACCTCAGTGAAGGGCAGCTAATCTACAAAGAATGATTAAGTGGAGGATAAGAGTACCAGGTCTAAGTTAGTTATTTGTGGAGAGCAACACAGAACTAAGACAATGACATTTTGTGTCTTTTGGAAAGCACTGGCTACTTAAAATACCAACTGCCTAGAGTATGCTTCCTCAGGTAGGATAACCAGTAGGAAACTCCAGCATTCTTAAGAATTGCATGGTAATATCCAAAAACCTTTTCCATTATTATAAATAATTTACTTAGAGTAAATTAACCTTTTTGATCGTAGACATTGCTATTGTTTCCATACAGGTCCAAGATAGGGAGATTAAGCAACATGAAAATGCAAGGCAATTCTTCGTGAAAACCTTAAGTTTTATTTTCCAGAGTTCCCTGCTATTCCTTTCTGCTCTACTTATCTCATCTCTGGGGAATCCTCCCCAGATACCTCAGGTATGCAGCTACCTGTGAGAAATAGTCCCTCTCCACTATTAAAATGTGCTTTGGGGAAATACTGTGCTAAAGACATTCACATTGAGATGTAGCTGATCAAAATTTGTGTAAACAGTATTTTACTAGGTGGAAAAGCTTTGTAAGGCTGAGGAGTAAAACTTTAATGGAGGGATTCAGATGGAAACCATTAGGTAGAACTTGTCTATGGCACCTATATATGAAATTCCACTAACATCTCCATGTCCTCTTTTCCTCCATGTCATGCTTGCTCTGCTCCCATTTCTGTTTCTAAGAGATTCATTTTAGATTTGACTGGGCTAAGTGAATTCAATGACCACAGCCCCTCAAGGCCTCTTCACAGATTTAAAGACTTTTCTTTGCTGAAAATAGGGTCCCATGAACTAAAGAGTGACTGAATGCAAAGCATGTCTAGGCACAATTAGGGAAGAGAAAATTGGGGAATTAAGCAAAGTGGTAATAGAACTCAGTAAGACATTACTGAGTATTGACATAGTTAAATGAAACAGGAGGAAAAGAGTTGAAAAGCAAGACTGCTGGGAAGTGATATGGCTGCTGGTTTTGACAAAGAAGGCTCAATCCAACAACACATCTCTTATTTTATTGTTTTGGAATCTTCATTCTCAGCCCAGAGAGTGGCTTGGCAAAGTGAAACATACCTAATTGGACTTGCAGGGTGAGTGTGGCACAAAAAAAAGGATGGGTAATAAGGTCAGTTTGTGTTCAGGCATTCTAAAAGTCAGATGAAAGTCAAGGACCAAGTTGAGAACATGTTCTAAACCCAAGAGGGAACTGAGGCTCTGAACCAGTTAACATCATGATCATTTAAATGACAAGGGTCATTTTTTCTTTCCCTTTTAGATTAGAGATGACTTCCTCTTGAGCCAAATAGTTTTTTTTTTTTTTTCCTGTAGTGTTGCTCTTGTTGGTCCTGTGATCTTTGAGTGGGGCTGTTGTTGAAGATGCTAATGACTGCCACTTGTGTTTAGTGGAAAACAAGAAAGAGACAAAAGACCCTGAACACCACTGGCAGTAATTAACAATGCAAACAGCACAGTCAATAAAATTCAATAAATACCTTTGAATATCTACTTAAAACCTGCCACCATGCTAGAGATATAAAGATGGGTAAGTATAAAATCAGAAAAAAACATCACATGGATAATTCACTGTGTTTCAATCTAATACATGTTTTTAGAGGCGCTTTAAATAAAACATTATAGGAGAACAAAATAATAGGTTGCTTCAGAGGAATGGGAATGAATAAAAGAGAGTTTTAGGAAAGGTATCAAAAAATTATAACATCTAGTATAAGCCTCATCATGCTCTCATTTCCTTAGAAGAGTTAAATTATTGCTTACGTTTCTCACTTTCTTTCTTCTCTTATTCAAAGAAGGTATAAGCTGACATCTTACATTAAAATGAGGGTGAGCATTATAAAAAATAATAGACTATGGAATATTTTAACTGGTATAAAGTTCTTCATTTTTTATCAAACAGAAGTCATAATAAATTTAATATTTGCCTTTTTATTTTTTAATCTAAAGAAGGAATTTATACCAAGAGTACTTCAATGCAAAGACTTCAATTCTGCAAAGGCAGTGTCTTTGGGTAAAGCAACTGTGCTTTTGAGAGGATCTGAATAATTATCACCAGCCTGGACTTCAGAGGCTGTGTTTTCTGAAAACAAATAAAAATAAATAAATAAAAAGGAAACATAGCAGAGTGCCTCCAAACTGCTGCTCAGCACATTTAGCCTGCTTACCTAGTAAAGCATTTCTTGGAACAAGCCCCCTATTGGTTTCATTTTAGAGAAGTACTTCTATTCACACTGGCATACCTTTGGTGATTGTTGGTTTAAGGGAAATTCAACAGAACCAGCAGGAAAAACTGCTCACAGTTCTGATTCCATATTTCTAAAGATAAGGGTGAATATTGAAGTTACAACATCTTTAGAAAGTCTATGATGTTCCTACAAAAATTGACATCTCTATCTTTCTTAAAATATTTCATTTAAGAAAATGCTTATTGGTGTTATTAAAAATGTTATAAAAATGTTATTTATATTCAAATTTTATAATAAAAGCATGCAATTTATAGAAAATAGTATTTTTTCCTCAGTTGTGCCAGTTTTTTAATTTAGTTTTCAAATTAATTCTATTATTGCCTAAAGGACTAGATACTTTTTTGTTTTTATGCAGTTTCTCTATAGTTCTTCTTTAATATTCTCCTTTCTTGTTCCTGCTTCATTCCCCTTCCTTTTAGATACTCCATATTATTCTGATTACCTCCTACTTACCCACTGGGAAAAGAGGGATATTCACCCTAAATAGTGTGAGATGGCCAAATATGTGACACCCAAAACTGGACAGATAAGATTTGCAGCCGTTTATTAGTCACAGATCCTCACAGACTTGGGGAGGGGAACACTACACTCCATACAGGGTCACATTGGCAGGGTAATTATTTAGAAATACAGTGAACCAGCAGGGGCTATGGTAGGCAGGCTTTGTAGTAACCAGAGGAATGGGGCAGCTAGTCCACCTGATAGTTGAGTGGATAACTTTTCCCAATGTTTGGGAATGATCTGGCAAGAGCAGGGAAACTCATGACTAGATGTCTATAACTCCATGAAACCCAAAGCTATCAAGGTAACACATGGAATGTTTAGGTCTTATAATAAACATATCTATCTAGATGTGTTCTTCAGCAGCCCATGGTCCCAAAGCACTGTACTTTCTAAAAGGAAGCCTTTCAAAGAATGCCTTATGCTCTGTTAAATAAAACTTACTGGAAGCCTTTGTTTTGGACTGACTTTATGCACTTAATCCCAACAGACCAGACCAAGTCAGAATGGTGTCACTTGTGCTAGGTGTCATGTAATTAAACTGAACTTTAAGATGGACTAATTTTCTAAGAAACAGAAAATTTACAGAAGCCGATAGAAAGAAGCCCAGTGTACTCAAGCTGGCATGATAAGGAATTTCCCTCTGTTTTAACTTTAAAAGGAAAGAAAGTTTGAAATACCAATTCGGTTTTTGTTCGTTGTTTCTGCTTTCCTCAGCCTTTTCTGTCTATAGGACTCACCTCTTCTGCTCAGCTCATGAGAGTTCCTTTTCTATTTCATAGATGTGGTGCTGCCCAGTTCATGAATCACGAATAAAAATCAATTAATCTTAAACTAAATTTGTTGAAATTTTGGTGTTTGACAGGTCTGATATCAAAGTTTCACCACTTATAAAACTAAATTCATTTTCACTTTTGGGAGAAAAATGTATCAAATTAATTCTCATGGAGGTAGTCCTTGACTACTCTAACTGCACTATCCACAAGAAAACCACTCATGGTGCTTTAAAAATACACATATCCTGGCCGGGTACGGTGGCTCACACCTGTAATCTCAGCATTTTGGGAGGCCAAGGTGAGTGGATCACGAGATCAGGAGTTTGAGACCAGCCTGGCCAATATGGTGAAACCCCATCTCTACTAAAAATACAAAAACTAGCTGGGCATGGTGGCACAGGCTTGTAATCCCAGCTACTCGGGAGGCTGAGGGAGAAGAATTGCTTGAACCAGGACCTGGGAGGTGGAGGCTGTTGTGAGCTACGATCGCACCACTGCACTCCAGCCTGGGCTACAGAGCAAGACTCCGTTTCCAAAAAAAAAAAAAAAAAAAAAAAAAAAAGAAGAAGGAAAAATACACATATCCTGGCATTACAATTCCAGAAATTCTACCTAGTAAGCTTGAATTACTGCCTACAGACCTGTGTACAAAAAACAAACAAACAAACAAATAAAACAAAAACCACAAAACTTCCTGCACCTCTTTTTTAAGTTACTGATAGACATAGCAGGCAAATAATCAGTAATGATATACCACCATTAATTAATTGGATCTAACTGAAATTTGCAGACTACTTTATCCAACAACAGAAAAATACACATTTTTCTGAAGCTCACATGTCAGATTCATCAATATAGACTATATTCTGGGTGAGGAAATCCTTACACCTAAACACATTTAAAGGAATATAAGTTACACAAGCTGTGTTTTCAGACTGCAATGGAATTGAACTAGAAATCAATAACATAAAGGTGGAAAGTTCAAAATATTTAGGGATTAAACAACATATCTCCAAATAACACAAAAATAAAATGGCTCGAAATTAATTTAAATGTATTTTGAAGTAAACAAAAATGAAAGTACAGCTTATCAATTTGTGGAATGGTGTAAAAGCAGTGCTTAGAGAGAAATTTATGGCATAGAATTAGAATAGAAGAAAGCTGTAAAATCAATAATCCGTTTCTGCCCTAGGAAACTGTAGAAATAGAAGTAATTTAATCCTAAAGGAAGCAGAAAATCAGCAATAATAAAAAATAGAAAAGAAATCAATAAAAATAGAACAAGATAGCCATAGAGAAAATAATGAAACAAAAGCTTTTTGTTTTCAAAAATGATCATAATATCAATAAAATAAAAGATCAATGAAATTGATAAATGAAAGTGGTGTCATGGCTATTGATCTCACAGGCATTAAAAGTATAATTAAAGAATACTAAGAACAGCTGAGCCTTACACCTACAAATTTGATAACCTGGGTGAAATGGACCAATTACTTGAAAGACATAAACTACCAAAACTTAAAAAACTGAGTAAGTATATATTAATTTAATTGAGTAAGTATACATTAATTTAAAAAAGTATAATTAATAGCCTTCCAAACAAGACATCAAGCTCATATTGTTTCACTGGTGAAATCTAACAAATATTTTAGGGAAGTGATATCAATTATCTATATTCTCTTGTATTGCAGAGAATAAAAGCAGATAAAACATGTTTTAACTCATTCCATGAGGTCACCCTTACGAAAACTTGATATCAAAACCCAATAAATACCTTTCAAGAAAGAAAATCTACAAAGCAATATTTCTCCTGAACAGAGATGAATAAATTATCAACACAATATTAACAAATTATACCAACAATGTACAAAAAGAATTATACACCATGACCAAGTAAAATTTGCTCCAAGCAAGACTAGTTCAACATTTAAAGGCACTTAATTTAATAAATCAGAATGCTATAAAAGAAAAATTATATGAGCATTTCAATTGATGCAGAAAAATAATTTGACCAAATTCAGCATCATTCATAATAAAAACTCTTGGCAAACTAGGATTAGAAGAAACTTTCTCAACTTGGTAAAGAGTATCTGCAAAAAATCTACCGCTAGCATTATATTTGATGGCAAAAACTACATGTACCTTAAGTTTATGAATTAGGTAAGAATGTTTACTTTTACTGCTTCTATTCAACATTGTACTGGAAGTCCTAGCTAGTGCAATAAGACAAGAAAAGTTAATGAAAAGTATATACATTAAAAAGAATAAATATATTTGTTTCCATGAGGCATGATTATCTATGCAGTAAAATTTCATTGAATTAATAAAAATCTCCTAGAACGAATAAGTGATTTTTAACAAAGTTCACAAGATTAGATTAATATACAAGAGAATTGCTTTCCCATATAACAGCAATGAACCATTTGGGAGGAAATATTTGCAAAACATATATCTGATGAAGTGCTTGTATCTAAAATATTTTAGAAATTCTAAAACTCAGCCTTAAGAAAATAATGCAATTTTCTAAATGGGCAAAAGATTTGAACAGATACCTCACCATCTAAAATATATGGACATTCTCTGTCCAAAGTTAGTGACAAAAAATGAAGATATACTGATGGGAAATAAGCATATAAAAATATTCACCATTATATGTCCTTAAGGAATTTTAAATAATAGAAGAACAAGATGCAACTACACAACTATCAGAATGGGTAAAATTCCAAAAAAACAATACCAAATCCTGGCAAGGATGCTGACCAAGAGCAATTCTCATTCTTTTCACTGCTGGTGAAAATGAAAAATGATGCAGCCACTTTGGAAAAATGTTTGGCAATTTCTTATAAATCTAAATATAATTTTACCATGTGATTCAGTTGTTGTGCTCTTAGATATTTATTCAGTTTAGTTGAAAAGTATATCCACAAAAAAAAAAAACTTATACATGAATGGTTATGGCAGCTTTATTCATAATTGCATAAAACTGAAAACAACCAAGATGTCACTTAATAGATGATTAGTAAACAAATTACATTACATTCACACAATGAACTGTTACCTAGCAAAAAAAAAAGAAAAAATAGATAAAGATAAATTTGTACTATAAAGATTTATATGTGTTGGGGGTTCAGGAGGAGAAGAAGCTACAGATATAGAATCACACGGAAATTTTAGAGCAGTGAATCTATTCTGTGTGATACTGTAATCATGGATACATAACATTTTGTATTTGTCAAAATCTATAGTACTGCACAACACAGTTAATCTTTTTCTTCAACTTCTATCTTAAGCTCAGGGGTACATGTGCAGGATATGCAGGTTTGTTACATATGTAAACATGTTCCACGGTGGTTTTCTGCACAGATCATCAAATAATCTATGTAATAAGCCCAGCATCCGTTAGCTATTATTCTTGATGTTCTCCCTTACCCACCCCCACCCCTCTGACAGGCCCCAGTGTGTGTTATTCCCTGCTTATGTCCATGTGTTCTCATCATTCATCTCCCACTTACAAGTGAGAATATATGGTGTTTGGTTGTCTGTTCCTGCATTTGTTTGCTGAGAATAATGACTTCCACATGGACTCCATCCATGTCTCGGCAAAGGACATGATCTTATTCCTTTTTGTGGCTTCATAGTATTTCATGGTAGATATATACCGCATTTTCTTTATGCACTTTATTGCTGATGGACATTTAGATTGATTCCATGTCTTTGCTATTATGAATAGTGCTGCAGTGGACATACATATGCATGTGTCTTTATAATACAATGATTTATATTCTTCTGGGTATATACCCAGGAATGGGATTTCTGGGACAAATGGTATTTCTGCCTCTAGGTCTTTGATGAATTGTCACACTGTCTTCCACAATAGTTGAGCTAATTTACACTCCCACCAACAATGTAAAAGCCTTCGTTTTTCACTGCAACCTCACCAGCATCTGTGTTTTTTTGACTTTTTTTTTTTTTTTTTTTTTTTTTTGAGATGAAGTCTTGCTCTCTCCCCAGACTGGAGTGCAGTGGCACTATCCCGGCTCACTGCAACCTCCACCTCCTGGGTTCAAGTGATTCTCCTGCCTCAGCCTCCTGAGTAGGTGGGACTTCAGGCACGCACCACCATGCCCAGCTAATTTTTTTATTTTTAGTAGAGATGGGGTTTCACCATATTAGCCAGGATGGTCTCGAGCTCCTGACCTCATGATCCACTTGCCTCAACCTCCCATAGTGCTGGGATTACAGCATTAGCCACCACACCTGGCCGACTTTTTAATAATAGCCATTATAACTGGACTGAGATGGTATCTTATTGTGGTTTTAATTTGCATTTTTCTAATAATCAGTGATGTTGTGCTTTTCTTCCTATGTCTGTTGGCCACATATATCTTTTCTTTTGAGAAGTGACTGTTCATCTTCTTTGCCCACTTTTTAATGGGATCATTTGTTTCTTTCTTATTTTTGTTTAAATTCCTTGTAGATTTTGTTTAAGTTCCTTTATCAGATGGGTAGATTTCAAAAATTTTCTCCCATTCTATAGGTTGTCTGTTGACTCTGATGATAGTTTCTTTGGCTGTGTAGAAGCTCTTTAGTTTAGTTAGATCTCACTGGTCATTTTTTGCTTTTGTTGCAATTGTTTATGGTATTTTCATTTTGAAATTTTCCCTTGTGCCTATGTCCTAAATGGTATTGCATAGATTTTCTTCCAGGGTTTTTATAGTTTTGGGTTTCACATTGAAGTGTTTAATCCATATTGAGCTAATTTTTGTATATGGTAGAAGGAAGGGGTCCAGTTTTAATTTTCTGCATACGGATAGCCAGTTCTAGCATCATTTGTTAAATAGGGAATCCTTTTCCATTGCTTGTTTTTGTCGGGTTTGTTAAAGATGTGATGGTTGTAGATGTTCAGTCTTATTTCTGAGTTCTTGATGGTGTTCCATTAGTCTATATGTCTGTTCTTGTAATGGTACCATGCTGTTTTTGTTACTGTAGGCTTGTAATATAGTTTGAAGTTGGGTTGCGTGATGTCTCCAGCTTGTTCATTTTGCTTAGTATTTGTCTTGGCTATATGAGCATTCTTTTGGTTTCATATAAATTTTAAAATGTTTTTTTTTTTTTCTGATTCTGTGAAGGATGTCAATGTTAGTTTAATGGGAATAGCATTGAACATATAAATTACTTCGGGCAGTATGGCCATTTTCACAATATTAATTTTTTCTGTCTATGAGCGTAGAATGTTTTTCCATTTGTTTGTGTCCTCTCTGATTTCCTTGAGCAGTGGTTGGTAGTTCTCCTTTAAGAGTTCCTTCATATCCCTTGTTACCTGTATTCCTAGGTATTTTGTTCTCCTTGTAGCAATTGTGAATGGGAATTCATTCATGGTTTGGCTCTCAGCTTGCCTGTTGTTTGTATATAGGAATGCTAGCAATTTTTGCACATTCATTTTGTATCCTGAGACTTTGCTGCAGTTGCTTATCAGATTAAGAAACTGAAGCTGAGACGATGGGATTTTCTTGATATAGGACCATGTCACCTGCAAACAAAAATAATTTGACCTCCTCTCTGCCGATTTGAATACCCCTTATTCCTTTCTCTTTCCTAATTGCCCTGGCAAGAACTTCCAATACTCTGTTAAATAGGAGTAATGAGAAAGGGCATCCTTTCCTTGTGCTGGTTTTCATGGAGAATGTTTCCAAGCTTTTGCCTATTTAGTATGGTATTGGCTGTGGGTTTGTCATAGATGGCTCATATTATTTTGAGGTAAGTTCCTTCAATACCTAGTTTATTGAGAGTTTTTAACATGAAGAAATGTTGAATTATATTGAAGGCCTTTTCTGCATATATTGATATAATCATGTGTTTTTTTGACTTTAGTTATGTTTATGTGATGAATCACATTTATATGTTGAACCACCTTTGCATCCTGGCACTTACTCTAAAATTGATCAGATAATTGGAAATAAAATACCCCTCAGTGAATCCAAAAGAAGTGAAATCATGACAAACAGTATCTCAGCCCACAGCATAATCAAATTAGAACTAAAGATTAAGAAATTCACTCAAAACCACATGACTATGTGGAAATTAAACAACCTCCTCCTGAATGACTCTTGAGTAAATAATGAAATTAAGGCAGAAATCAATAAATTATTTGAAACTAATGAGAACAAGGAGATAATGTACCAGAATCTCTGAGAGGCAACTAAAGCTGTGTAAGAGGGAAATTTATTGCACTAAATGTTTACATCAAAAAACTAGAAATATCTCAAGTTAACAACCTAACAATCTAACATGATCTAAAAGAACTAGAGAAACAAGAGAAAACAAAGCCCAAACCTAGCAGAAGAGAAGAAATAACCAAAATCAGAGATGAACTGACAGAGATAGAGACACACAAAACCCTTCAAAATATCAACAAATCCAGGAGCTGGAATTTTTTTTTTGAAGAAATTAGTAAAATAGATAGAATGCTAGTTAGACTAACAGAGAAAAGAGAGAATCAAATAAACACAATAAGAAATGATAAGGGGGATATCACCACTGATCCCACAGAAATACAAACAACCATGAGAGAATAGTATAAACACCTCTATGCACATAAACTAGAAAATGTAGAAAAAATGGATAAATTCCTGAACATATACACCCTCCCAAGACTGAACCAGTGAGAAATTGAATTCTTGCATAGACCAATAATGAGTTCTGATATTAAGGTAGTAATAAATAGCCTAACAACCAAAAAAAGCCCAGGATCAGACAATTCACAGCTGAATTCTACCAGAGGTAGAAAGAAGAGCTGGTACCATTTCTACTGAAACTATTCCAAAAAATTGAAAAAGAAGGACTCCTCTCTAACTCATTCTATTAAGCCAGCATCATCCTGATAGCAAAACCTGGCAGAGATATTACAAAGAAAGAAAACTTTAGGCCAACATCCTTGACGAACATTGATGTAAAAATCCTCAATAAAATACTGGCAAACTGAATCCAGAAGCACATGAAAAAGCTTATCCATTATGGTCAAGTTGGCTTCATCCCTAGGAAAATAGTTAATCTTAATATTTACAAATTAAAAAGAAAAAACTTAGAAGGTCAAGGACCCTGGGAAAGAATGCCGTTTGTGACAAGATAAGCTGACCAATGTACACCAACGTATAAAACAATCTCACTGAAAGGGATATGAGAAGAGGTACCAGTCTAAGTGATTTTGGAGATAAATGGAATCTGCAACATTAAAGGCAAAATGAATGCCACAATAAGCAATAGTTGGCAAAATTGTTTCTCATGAGGATAAAGGTCAAAAAATGTGCTACAATACATGTATACTGTAACTGAACAATTAAGTAAATGGATGGCATATGATGGGAACTATATTCTTAATGTTTGAGTAGAAATTTGTAAATAAACAACAAAGAAAATGACTAACATGATCTATGTGGTATCAGATTAGAATGGGAGACATCAGTAAGAAACCATGTTTAACTTAATATGTGTCCCTAATATATATGTGGGTTAGTATTGCTTTTTACTATTAGATGGCAGCAACTAAAAAATGTCACCCCAATAGCAATGAGCACACCTAATACCTAGATCTTGGTTTCTATCTCATCTCCAGTGAAAGAAAATAGAGTTTCCTAAAGAAACATCTGATTTGGGGACTGGAAGAGGAAATACTTAAGATGAACCTAGGGAATCTTGTAGTACCATAAAATAAGGAAGCAATACAATAGTAACAATAATCCACAATAATAAGGGTACATCAAAGTGACACAGGAGTCAACTAAAAGCTCTTGATGTCCAAAGATGGAACAGTTTGAGTATCAAAATAAAGTAGTGTTGGATTTTAACCTAAAGTATAAAATAAATCTTTATGATTTCATATTAACAAATGAATTAACAAATTAATAAATGGGGGAGAAGAGATAAATCTCTCATGTTGAATTCCAAATAAATTATGTAGATGTTTCACCCTAAGAAAGGGGGAGCATAACATCCCACTCCTTAAGTGTGAGCTAACATAGTGACTTCTTGCCAATGACTGCAGTATGAAAAGTGTGTGTGGGGCAGCATAACTTTACAGTGGAGACATCTGACAAAAATTACTTCAGTCAGCACCATGGTCAATGTCAATAGTCATAAGTGATATTGTTTGTACCCTTGATATGTGATAAAAATGGCACTTTACTCTGTGATCTTCGTTTCCCAACTATAACCCCAGTTTAATAATGATAAAAAGCATTAGAAAATTTTTAATATAGAGGCGTGCTACAAGAAACTTAGTCAAAACTCAAAACTTCCAATGTTAGAAAAAACAAGAAACATGTTAGTGGAAGAAGTGGCTGCAGATGTGGAAAAATAGGAAGAGAATTAGGAGGGAAGCCTGAAGATGTTATTAAATTGCTGCAATCTCATGATTTAACTTGAATAGATGAAGAGTTGCTTCTTAAGAATGAGCAAAGAAAGTGGTTTCTTGAAATGAAATCTACCTGGTGAAGATGCTATGGACATTGTTGAAATGACAAACAAAGGGTTTAGAATATTACGTAAACTTAGTCAATAAAGCAGTAGCAAAGCTTGAGAAAATTGACTCCGATTTTGAAAGAAGTTTTTTTATGGGTCAAATGCTATCAAAGAGCATTGCATGCTACAGAGAAATTTTTTGTGAAAGGAAGAGTTAATAAATGTGACAAACTTCATTGTCTTATGTTAAGAAATTGCCAGTCACCTCCAGCAAACACCACCCTAATCAATCAGCATCCCTCAAAATGGAGGCAAAACTCTCTGCCACCAGATGTTCTGTAGCATTTTTTAGCAATAAAGTATTTTTTCATTAAAGTAGGTAGATTTTTTTAAGACATAGTGCTATTGCACACTGAATGGACTATAGTATAATGTAAACAACTTTTATATGCACTTGTAAATCAAAAACTTTGTGAGACTCACTTCATTGTGATGTTTACTTTATTGCATTAGTCTAGAATCAAACACATAGTATCTCTGAGGTTTGCCTGTAATGAGGGTTTGGAGCACCCTACCAAGCTAAGCTATCTAGACTAGAAGAGATGTTAGACAAGATTAGGGGAATCTAGAATGGGTAGTAGGGTGGGAGATCAAGAGTATTTATTAGAAGCTCATGACCATTTGTAGTGACAGGGACTATATGGTTCCCTACTAGCCCTCCCAGAAACAAAATCAACAGGAATCCTAGAGCAGCTGTTTCCAAAAGAAATAAATTTAAATGATCAAGTAAGGAATTAGAGTGTAAGGAGTAGACTGTAGTCAATGACTGTGGTAAGCCTCCCTGGGCTGATCAGATATGCTCTCAGGACTGACATGCTCATTTCTTAGCTACTGAGAGAGGTGGCTTCTAAAGGCACACGGAGCATCCCTTTCTGGAAATTGCCCTCATCCAAATGGAATTGCTTCTCCTAAGGTTGCACATTCTCCTTTAAGACAGCCTTTACCCTATCATTGGTTAATACTTGGTACGTAGGCCTAGACTCTCATCTCAGTTTAGGCTATCTCTGCAGTGCTATTCTTATGGGATTGACTAATGCTGCTGATGTGACTTCATCACAATTCACCTTCTTCTGATGAGCAGCCCTTTTTCTCTAACACAATCCCAAAAGTCACTGCTATTGTTTGATTGTATGTGTTCCTCCCAAATTCAGATTTTGACACATAATCCCAAATATGATAGTATTAAGAGATGAAGCCTTTGGGTGGTGATTAAGAGAGGTTTCCACCTTCATGAATGGCTTTAACAACCTTATAGAAGGGCTGGAGGGAACTAGCTAGGTCCCATGTGACGGCACAGCATTCTTTTTTTCTGGAGGATGGATGCAGCAACACAATGCCATCTTGGAAGCAGAGACCAAGCCCTCACCAGAGAGTGACCTTACCAATGCCATGATATTGAACTGCTCGTTCTCCAGAACTGTGAGAAACAAATTTCTGTTCTTTGTAAATTACCCAGTCTCAGGTATTTCATTATGGAAGCAGAAACAAATGAAGACAGTCAACTACACACAGATCTTAGTCTTAAATTTTCTAGGTAATCTCACATAGGTCAGTGAATTATACTTCAATAAGAACTCAAGTTTCAAAAGGAAAATATAATGAGATGATTTGATTATAAAAGAGTAGCTCATATCACACTAATCATTTACCAAGAACAATCACTTTATTTCAGGAACATAGAAGACCAATCTTACCATCCTACATGCAGGCACCAAGGAGCATGACTTAATAAAATGAACTAAGGACCCTTCATTGATAGATGCATTAAATGTTTATTAGAACATGCTATGTGTATAAAGAATACTGTTGAAATCACTGATATGGGTTTATCAGCAAAGGTGGGTAATTTTCTCCAGGACAATCTGATACAATTCAGCTACTTGTTCTGGACAAGCTTCCAGTCTCTGTGTTCATGTATAGCTGCTGCTTATATAAATTCTTCCAAACAATGACTATTGTCTAAAAGCTGCTCCCAATTTGCAGGTAAATTTTCTGTTTTCCAGAATACCTAATGTAAGGCTTGTTGTCACCTAGAGCCTGGAATGTGTACTGTTGGTCACTTCACGGAACATTCCACACCAGTGGACAAAATTACTCTGGCCCCTGTTACAACTGACAGCTGTGGGGATTCTGGGCCAAATGTCACTTTGCTTGCGGGCCAAGAGCTGGAAACTTGGAACAGAAAGAAGAAGCTGGTTTGTATCAGGCTGATGTTTAGAACACCCTTCACTCCTCCTGTCATCACAGGGACTTTTCTGGGTCTGAAGTGTACTCCCTGAATATACTGCATTCAGTCAGCCAGCAGCAAACTTGGACAATTAGCAATTTTTTCCTTGATTACTTTTCATTTTTTGTTTTTGCTAATTTGCCCCATTTTGCAACTACTTTTTTTCCCTAGTATCCTTTCATTTTCTTACTTTTTCCCATAGGCCATATAACTTATTAAAATTATTTGCACCTGTTAAAACAGAAGCACTGTGCTTGGGATCTGAAGGTAGAAATATAACCCATAAATGATTGTTAAACCATATGTTGCATGAATGGGACAAATCAGTAACCCCTCTGTTCGTCATCTTTGTTCAGAGGGAGAATAAAAAGAAAAGAGACCTGGCAGTATTAATTCTGAGCAGCAAAGAGCAACCATTTCCAGTACGAATGGTTTCTCTTGTAATTGCAGGCAGGCCTTATGTGGGCAGGAGAAAGCCAAGAGCATTTAAGCACCGTAATGTGGAAAAGAGTAGAGGGAGGTACAGGAATAAGAGGCCTATTTTTCCTAAAGGACAAGTAAGTAACCTTGTAAGCCATACTGATATTAGTTCTTCCATAGAGAATTGTCCTACGTTGCCTCCAAAGGAAATTCATGTTTGTTTTGGGGTTTGTTTGTTTGTTTTTTATGTAGGGAGCAAAGTTCTCTCGAAGGAATTCAATAATGAGTTATCTGAGCTGGAATGAAAACATTCATATCCAAATTTATTCATGGGTGTAGAGCAATCTCCCTCAGAATCCTGTGGTCAATTGCTCAAGGGTTAATATAAGGCACATTTTGTGTTTAAATGGAAAGGTGCCATGGGACCAAATCGTTTTTTGTGATTCTGGGCTTAGTGAAGTACTGGAGAATCTCAACATTGGGCAAAAATCTATCCATGTGCTTTCCATACACTGTCACTGTAACACCATCAGAGACTTGCCTATCCTTCCAACAAAGCTTACCATACATCATCTTGGCCTGAGGGGCTTAATTTATCACAATATACCACATTTTCTTGCCAACTGCAGAAAATAAAAAGTACCCATCCTTCAGGTGAATTACATTAAGAAATAAATTCGCATTATTTATCAGAGGCCAAGTGTCCTATCGCTTTGAGACCTGCTGGAGAAGAAGCATATTATAAGAAGCAGCAGCATGTAGAGTTTCTCAAAGATCTTCCTTACTCACCTGGGTCCAAAGAAAGAAGAATGCTATAAAACAATGATGCAGGATTTTTTGTTCCCTAGCTCAGCTAGGTTCAGGTTCTTGTCTCACCACCAAAGAAATAGGCATGCAGACATTGAAGAGTCAGTGGAGTAGAACTCATTATGTGAAAAGGAAAAGCTCTCAGCAGAAAAAAGTTTCTTGAAAGCAGGTTGTCAGTTGCCCCCTTCGCAGTTGAATACAAGGGCTTTTACATAAAAGCTGTTAAGGCTGGGTTCCCTGTTTGTATAGAGCGCAAATTCCTGGTGGCTCCACCCCATTCCCCCAGTGCTCTTGAGGGCCCTTTGTCCCCTGTGGGCGTGTTTAGGCAAGCCCCCTATGCAGCTTCCCTTATCGGAGGTTCTACAGGGACCCTTCCCTTACTGTCTGCCTAAAGCAAGCTGGCTACCTCCTTTCAATGACATGTAGAGTATGATTACAGATGTATACATAATATTATATACGTGGAGAAAAACACACTAGGGGATTCATGAACATGCCAGTTATCTGAAACTTAAAGTGTTCAAATTTGAGTTTTCAAAACCTTTCTCATATATATATACACACACAAATATAAGCATAGTTAAATCAACAAATTATGTAAATGATATCATTATTAAATAATACCATCTTATATGGTATAATATGTTATATGAATTATCTAAAAATGTAATCTATTTTCCCACAGTCTTCTCCCTAGGTTAATGACAGCTCTGTCCTTCAGGTTTTTAGGCCCAAAACACTTGAAGTCACCTTTCCTTTGCCCTATCTTTTATTCTCTTCATTCAAACCATGAAAGAATATCATTGTCACTGCATTTAAAATATTGCCGGGATCTGATCTCACTTTAATATCTCCACTACTACTGTCCTTTCCTGTCTCCTACATGAGCCTCAAAACTGCTTTTCCACTTAGATCCTTGTCTTTTCTGTCTATTCTTAATTAAAGCAGTCAGAGGAAACATTTTTCTGAAGCCTGAAAACTTACAGGACCATACAGAGAGCCTAGGTTAATCTAACTTAGACAATGGGCCTCAGTAACCATTGCTCTAATAAAACCTCTTCATTTGCTACATTAGGAGGGCAAGGTTAGAGACACATCTCACTCAGAAAATTAATGGCCCTGTGTGGCCTGTGAAATTTTCTTCTGACCTGGCCTAGGTGGTTTTTCAAAAGATGTCTTATCCACCTGAGCTTGGAGTAAAGAGCTACAAGACTCATGCCTTGATCACGCTCATCAGATTGTTCTGCTCTTAGAGTCAGGGTAACTCCTGACTAAGAGATATCTTGGGAATCAGCCTCTTTCTCTGGCATGAACCAGTAAGTATTTTTACAAAACTCATTTTTAAGGCTATCTATGTCTATGTGTGGAGTCCAGTGTAGTGACCCAAATAGGATGCAGCTGGCCTTGGAATTCTTACAAAATAAGAATAGTCCACATTCTTGTAAACTATAATAATAATAAAAATGCAAGGTCTTTTACAAACATGTGGCATTTCTGAGTGGGGCTACCTGTTACCCAAGAGAAGCAGGGAGCCACACCCAAAATGTCAATAAAATAGCTAAAGGAGGATTCTACTTTGATCTGACTCCCTTGACGCATTTAAGTAGATTTGATGCTGAGAAGAAAAGACTTCTCTAACTTAGATCTAAAAGGAAACTTTCACACCATTTAGTCCAATATTCTCACCCAAATGATGACGATATGAGGCCCAGAGGGCAAATTAACTTTTCCAAGTTTTCCACACAAGTTAAAATTGAACAGAGCCTAGAATTAAGCTCTCAGGTTTCAGTGATTATTCCACCTCCCAATATAGTGAGAACTGGAAAGAATTTAGTTATAAGTGGAATTTTACAGAAAATCTCTACAAATTCCTTTGGTTTCCAATTATAACTTTAGCTTTTTAGTCCCTTCTTATGAATCTATGACCACTTACATAACAGTATTCAAATAAAGTACATAATTGAATCAATTCTTTCAGAAATTTATTTTTCACTCAATAGCTTCTAGATATCCATATTTTATACATATTTATCTCCCACATAGGTAGACATATAATAAAACTATACTAAAACTAAAAAATTAAATAATTCTTTCCTCTTGGTATTTCTGATGTCTTTCCAGTGGCCTCGAACTGAGTTTTTAAGTCAATTTGGTTAGTTGTTTTTTTTTAATATGAATGCCATGTTTCAGGTATTTTTTCATGCCAGTCTCACTTCATTCCTTTTCCTAATCTATCTCAGAAAGACCCTTTTGCAACATCATAGGCTTGAGGTGCTATACATAAGCTGAGATTCTGGATGAGTTTTGGGGTGAGTTCAAGGGTGATGTGGTGTTGGCCTGTGGGCTGCATGTAGCTATGCTTCCAAAGGAAGCATCTAGGGATTTAACCAGACCAATACAGACAGAAAGATTGCTAAACATATGCCATATATTCAAATCCTGGTGGAAACTCTTCTAGAAGGGAAGACAGAAGCAAGGACAGAGAAAAAAGGCTAAGCCCAATGGTTTATAGGAGGTATAAACCATTCCAGGATCTTGAAGTGGTCTGTATAGTCTCTTCTACGGGTGGTGGTAATTCAGTAACATACTTGTAGCCTATCATACTTTTTAACTTCTTCTATTAAAATTGTAAGACATTATAAGAAATAAACATGCATAATATATAGAAAAATCAAATTGCCCTAAAAATGTCAACTTTTAAATATAACAGGGAATTTTCTTATTCATTACTCCTGCCAAAATGTCACTTAGGAAGGAAACAAGTGAAAAGTCAATGTTGACTTTCTCAGCCACCACCTCATAAAGCTATTTCTTCTCCACTGAAATTCCTCTAAACATTGGCTGACTTGTTATAGAAGTATGAATTAATGGGAATTAAACATCCACTCTTTCAATAAAGACTAATAGGTAGGTGTATTGCCTAACAAATTGTAACTTAACGTTACATAAATGCATTTAAGATCTCAAGTTTAAATGTACTCATTATTTACAAATTGTTTTCAAGATAACCAGATAACAGATTAGGACATCTATTTTGACTCAGATCACTTGGTGATTATGGGCCTCCAGGACAAATTATTTAACATCCTAGTACCCACACTTTCCATTTTTAAAATCATAGAAAAGGGTTTTCCTAGCTTCCAATGTTTAACCTCATATATTTTAAAAAGTTTGCATGCACGATTGGTGTAGTCTTATTTTTATTCAATGTTACAAGTAAATAGCTTAGGAAGTGATTGAACAAAAGGTCTAAAAGCAAGTAAGTAGGTAATGAGGTTAAACTAGTTAATTCAAGTGGACACAAAGACAACTTATTTCTTATAATGGGATAGTACTAACAATGGGCCATTCTAAATACAGAGTACGAACAGTGTCTGTCTGTCATTTGGCTTTACAATCTTCTTTTCAAATTGCTAACAAATGGCTAGGTTTTGGACCAGCAGAAGAAAGAGCTTGAGACGGAACCTGGCCTATGCTCTGTAGATAAGTCTACAGAAGATGGGGATAATTGTTTTTTCTTCTTTCCCATAGCCCTTCTGCAGGGTGAGTTCTTGTTTGTTTTGGGAAAACAGGACTATTAAGTAATTTCAGACTGGAGATGACCTTTATCCCTGTGTTTCTTTAATGTGCATATTCCTCTTGCCAAGAACTTGCAATTTGCTAGAGGAAAAGATGAGTTTTCTTGTTTCTTTTTAGGGTTATTGTTGTACTCCAGGAAAGGGAATATAAATTCTAAGCTTTTCATAAATTACTATGTACTTTACTCTTCACAATTTCATGCATTACCATGTCACCAGGTTGGCTGAGAAAATATCCATTTGAGTTAGGCCCAAATTTTTTATGCAGGAAAGGGAAACATTGGCCCCACTTTTAAATGAAAGCACATGCTAACTAATATAGTGTATGAAACATCTGCATAATGTATTATATAGAATCATAGACTCTGTGATGAGAAATTCAGATGACAGGACAATATGAACCTGTCTAAAGACTTATCATCACTGCATAGCAATTCTAAGAAGTTATAGGGCAAAACGCTTATATTTATGATATGAGTTAATAAAAAGACATTATTATCTTCTGATTATTATAGTACCTTCATGGAAAATCAATATAATATAAAGTGTGCTTTTGTTCATTCTCTCAGCAGTAAAAGATACTTGGTGGGCACTTTCTTCCAATCTGACCACCCTGGTGTGTGCTGCAGATAATTGATCTTTTCTTCACCCCTGTAGGAATCACCATTTTCTCCTCCTTCACCAGAGATAGGTAGGATACCCAGGACACCTTGCCATGCTTTCAGTTGTCATTTCCACCACATAAGGAAAGAGAAAAGCCAAGACTGGGCTTTAAATTCATTTACAGGCTTATATATGGATTAGTTTTATTTTTTTTCCAATAACTATAACTACTTTATTGGTCTGATAGATGTCAAAACATGATAAAATCACCACCATAGCTTTTTGCCCTGAATCTCACCTCCAAAAAAAACCACACAGGCCAGGGTGATTTCTCTCTTCAATAGAAAATGTAACCAGAGATGAAACTAAGTCTTCTCTGCATGGTTTTTATGTGCATGTGGTTTCCAGGGAAACCTCACCCTGATATTTCTAAATGTTAGGATAGTAACTGGTGCCCATCAGATTCTGGCTTTGAGCATATTAAGAATGTTCACGGAATCAAGAAAAGAGAAAAAGCAGCTATTGAAAAAAGTTTCTCAGAAAACTGAATTCCATAATTTTAAAAGAGATATGTTTCAAACTACATTTAAAAGGGTCCACAGAAAATGGAAGACTAAGACTAAAATTTGAGTGAGTGGAAAAGGAAGAGAATCGTTTGTTCAGGTGAGCAAACAAGTACATCATTATTTTAGGGTGGCTTTTCAGACTTCAGAGTAGGGAGAAGACAGTAAGCTGAAAGTTTGGTATTTCAATTACCTGATTTTCTCTATTCCAGATGAAGAAGGGTCACAGGAAGACAGAAAAATGGCAGGTATACAACCCTGTTAAAAATAAATTTAGTAAGAGAGACCAAAAAGTAACCTAATAAAGATAATTTGC
The DNA here is from genome assembly GCF_029289425.2 of Pan paniscus. NCBI lineage: Eukaryota > Metazoa > Chordata > Mammalia > Primates > Hominidae > Pan > Pan paniscus. The sequence goes on from NC_073266.2 coordinate 61,183,003, forward strand.
CTACTCTTCAATTTACATTAATGTAGATGTGTATTAATGATGATTATGAAATAATAATGACAAAAACCATTACCTCAAAGCAGTGTAGCTATTTAATAAAGACTACAATTTACTGGGAGCCGCCATGGCTCAGGCCAGTTGCCCTGGCACTCGGGGAGGCAAGGCTACACGTTCGAGGCCAACCTGGTCAACATTGATTTAAAAAAAAAAAAAAAGAATACAATTTACTATCTCCTGAATTTATAACTTTTATTATTCTTGTCCAGAATTTATTTTCTTTCTACCTATTCAAAATCTAACTTTTGATTTTTAATTCCCCTTTTCTCTTTCATATCTGCTAAGTGATGCTTGCTTCATCTGTCTTCTCAAATTCACTTAAAACTACTGAGAGACATGGGATTAATTTTATATCTGAAAAAGATAGCTTTCTAAACTACTTGCTACTAAACTATGCACTAAACTGCTACAGCTTCTTTGGAAGTAAAATGTTGTTACTGGATAGTATTTCTGTCTGTAGAAAAATGAATGTAGTAAAAATGTTCTATACATTTTAACCTTCTACTGAAAGAATGTTCATTTAAAACTCAACTCTAAAACAGACAGGGATGGAAACATGCTTCCAATAACAGGAAGGAAAAGAAAAGGAAGGAGAGAGAAAGAGAGAAATTGAAAGAGTACACATATGCAGAAGTCAAGCACAGGCTGTGTTAAATGACACCTTGATTGACTCTGATCAAGAATTATACAGCATGGCAGGCTCCTATATTATTAATGACTTCCCGTGACATTCAGGAAGTAAAGAATAAACAGGAGGAAAACACTTCCTCTTCTGGTATGGCTATAAGAGGAAAGGTGTAATGGTAAAAGTCTTCAATGTGTGAACTCATGGAGGAATTCAGGGATTAACAAAATGTTTATTTTACAACCATTTTGACATGGGTTTATTATTTATTCATTTATTGGATATTATTTTTGTGCCTTTCTGGAAAACATGGGCATGTTTTACTTTAAGTTTGGGTTCTCATTATCTAGCATAGTCCTTGGCAAAAAATATATGTCTGTCACATGTTTCTTTGATGAGTAAGGGGATGAGAAGGTAATAGGATTATAGGCTGTCTTGGTCCTAGCTCAGGTTGCACTGGAGGAAGTAGGTTTTAAGCCAGATCTAAAAGCATAGTGTAGAAATTAGGTGGGAGAGCATGAAGTGAGAAGTGAATCTAGGCAATGTAAGTACACAAAGAGATGAAAACACTGAAACCTCATGGATACAGCACTTCAATATTTTTAAAGTTGATCTTTTCTAATTCTAGAAACCAATTTATATAATTCATTATTTGAAGAAAATATTAGACCTGAGTTTTCTGGTTTAGTCATATCCTTTATAAACTAACTGAATAATTATGATCTTTTATCTCATGCTGTGAAAATGCCAACCTTTCAATTCCTCAAGGCATCCCAGTACAGATGGTCTCTCATTGCAGAGCCAACAACCATCACTTTATTTTACCAATATCTAAGAGACAGACTGATTATATTTACATCAATCATCCTGAATAATAGAGACAAAAATCACTGTATTATTGCAAAATACATGTCTTTCACTTTCTAGAGAACTGTCTGTGATTTGCAACATTTATTTGTGAAATGTAGGAAAAAGTCACGTGACAACATTCTATTTGGTTAAGTCAGAGGGGAAGAATGTATAATTTTCGAGAGGACAAGCAATAAAGGTGATTCATGACTTCAGAAATCTTCAGTCTTCTCTTGAAGACAAGACAGTGTTCCAACAGAATCCAGCAGAATTATTCAATTGTCTAGCACTATGGCAGTTCTCCATATACCAAATGGCTTAAATGTGTTGATTGAGGGTTCAAGAAAGCAAGACATTTACTCAAGCATCGTCTTCTCTCTGGGTGTTTTAACAGACTTTGGTACCTATACAGCCTTATGCTTTCAACCGAGATCATAGCTACGGGCTGATATAATATAATTTTGCTGTCTTTACAATTATGTCTTTCTAATTGGCAAGACTGAAATCGGCTATTCTGTTAGAAAATTGAAAAATAAACTTACAGAAAAGAGGAAAATGATTTATCAACTTGTGTCTTTCTCAACAGCCATAAGGGTTATGCAAGTTCACAACTACTGGTTCTAGTTTTTAAGGCCACTTAATAAACAACAAGAAATTGCATTAGTGAATATTTTATTGGCTCCTACCTTCTAGCATACATAGGCAATGGCTATATATGAGACAATGTTTTTAAAAATGTTACAGCTGTTGGATGTTTTACTTTTTTTATTTAAAATATCTTACTCAAATATGTAATTATACTAATTAGCAGGCTGAGTTGAGTGTCCTCTTAAGGCATGGGCAATATTTTCCCACGTTGTTTCCTAAATAGCACCAAATACTGACCAGATATTTTGTTGACACTCAGTAAATCATTTAGGGTTGATTGAGAGACAGTGGTCTCTGTGTTTTGTCCAACATTTATGTCACTTTTCCAAATACATAATTTATTTATCAAATTACTCAAACAATAATCATGCTGTATTTTGTTTTTGCCTTTTCTTTCTTTTTTTTTCATGTAGTCCACCCATTTAATTGTTTTGGAGTTATAGGCCAATAGAAAAAAAAAACAATTCTCCATCTTATTAAAATTAAGAACTCTTTGGGCAGTAAGTTAAAAACAGCTGAACAAAAACACTTCGAACTTGGCAGGTGGCTAGGACTCCTGAGGAATCATGTCACAGCTATGTCTCCAAAAAATATTTGAAATTAAGGTTTAGAGATTTCAAAGGTCTCTTCTGAGTCCAAACTTTTGGCAGATGTCAAAATTTTAGGAAATCATTTTGGAAGAGAGGAAACTAGCCCAAACTTTTTTTTTGTCCCCCCTTCCACAGACAGATTGAAGCAAGGACTAAATCATCAATGGAGTTTGAAAGAGAGGAATCCTACCATAATAACATAGAAAAATCTTCATTTCTGTGGCCTGATAATTGAGGTGTAAGAGGTGACCTGGTGCAATTGGAATCATGTTGGCAAGAATTCTAGTCTTAACTATTTGAATCATTATTTGTATACCTTTAGCAAACTCCCTTATCTTCTTTGGGCTTCAGTTTCTCCATGTGTCTGATATAGATCACAGCAATAAAAATTGGGTTTTACCTGAAATATTTTTGACGATACTTGCAAAAGATAAAGGAAGTTAAAATTATTTTGTGTATCCCCCATCACCCCCAGGCTACCATACATAATTATAGGATTGTTTCAAATTGCTTACTTGGTTTTGTTTGTAGAGACTTGTCTTAAGTGAGAAAAGAGGCTGAGCTCACATCAGTTCCCAAATCCAGCAGTTGTGATTATGTTTATTTAGTGCTGTGAAAGTCAGCACTGCAGTTCGAAGACTGATGTTATCAAGATGGTGAAATTAGCCATGTAGTGAATCTGATTTGGGTAATCAAATGGCCAAAATATCTGACCCAAACTAGATTCTAATCATTTCCATTCTCAACTTTGTTAGTAATTTGGGTTTTCATTAAAATTATTCAGTCCGGGCTGGGTGTGGAGGCTCATGCCTGTAATCTCAGCACTTTGGGAGGCCGAGGCTGGCAGATCACGAGGTCAAGAGATCGAGACCATCCTGGCCAATATGGTGAAACCCCGTCTCTACTAAAAATACAAAAATTAGCTGGGCGTGGTGGCATGTGCCTGTAGTCCCAGCTACTCGGGAGGCTGAGGCAGGAGAATTGCTTGAACCCAGGAGTTGGAGGTTGCAGTGAGCTGAGATTGCACCACTGCACTCCAGCCTGGGTGACAGAGCAAGAATCTGTCTCAAAAAAAAAAAAAGAAAGAAAGAAAGAAAAAAAAAAAGATTATTCAATCCAAATCATGTTGGTTTGAAGGGAAGAATGGAAAAGAAATGAAGCAACAGACAAGAAATATAACAACTACGATAAAACATTTAAAAGGAGAGGCAGAATTAAGTTCTTAAGAGAAAAATACAATGTTCAACATCAACATATTTGCTACACATAAAATGAGCAAGGTATTGCAGAGCATAATGTGGTACAGAAAGAATTATGAAGTATAGTACTTGCACTTTAGAAGCCTATAGCACCGAGGTCATGGACTTCTGCAAGCACTTAATAATCACAAATGGAATATTTGTTATGTCTCAAGTGAATGGTATAGATGGATGGTAAAGGAGTTCAGAGAAGGGAAATAATCATTAAGAGCCCGGGAAGTTAGAGAAGGTCTCAGAGCAGAGCCTGGCTGTGAGCAAACAAGTATAAAATCACCCAGCAAAAATAATGAAGTTTACATTATTTCCTATGTATACTTCATACCGAAAGATACTGGCACCAAAAGAGGGAGTTGTCTGGGAAGTGGGGGTGAGTTGAAAAAATGATTTAAGGTTAGAGTTACTCTCTGGGTGCAGTGGCTCACACCTGTAGTCCTAACACTTTGGGAGGCTGACGCTGGTGAATTGCTTGAGCTCAGGAGTTTGAGACCAGCCTGGACAACATGGCGAAACCCCATCTTAACAAAAAATACAAAAAAATTAGCTACTTGCACTTGTATTCCCAGCTACTTGGGAGGCTGAGATGGGAGGATCGCTTCAGCCTAGTAGGTGGAAGTTGCAGTGAGTTGCGAGCGTGTCATTGCACTCCAGCCTGGGCAACAGAGCAAGACCTTATCTCGGAAAAAAATAAAAATATATATAAACAATGTGAGTAACTTACGCAATTGGGCTGAGATCACGAAAATGAGGAATAGCTACACTTACTTGCAATGTTGGCGTCAGTACCCAAATTAACTAACCTTAAATGCAAGACTTAGCAGCAGGTATTATCCATGTTGAACCACAGAGTTGTGGTTATAGGATGATCTATCCAGGTTGAAAAAGAATTCTGGCCAGCAGTTTGAAGAAGTGAAAATCAAGATTAGGCACAGAGGCAGAGGGTGGTGGGGCCACAGGGCGGGGAAGTATTCCAATCCATGAGACTGCAGAAGGGGAAGTGAGCAGCCTCTACCCATACAGACTAGGGTCTCATGGATGCCACTGGAGGGCATTCCAGTCTCACTGGATATTGGTAGTTCACTAACTTGTGTCAGTCATGATTGTGACCTCTGATATATTGCTATATTTGGTTTTCATTTATACAAAAGCTGCGTCTCTCTTTGATCCCAGTGTTTTGTTGGTCTTTTGGGCATCCAGGAAAGTAAGGCTTGAGGAAAAGAAGAGCTGAATTTACAAGTGTTGTCCACTTGCAGTTATAGATGCTTAATTCTGAATTGTCACTGAAATCCTCAGCCAGCATTAACCATCAGGTAGGAGATGCAGAGGGGCTATTTGAAAGTTTTCTCCTTCACTGCTAGAAGTGACTCTCTGGTTCCTAGACAAAATAGACCTAAGGTTAGTTCAAAGCAGCAGTTAGTATAAACCTCTAAATTTGATCCTCAAAATCATATTGATTCTGCAGAATAGATGCAGATGTTAATTCTAGAGATTAATCCCACTGTAGACCCAATACTATTAGCACCTTATAGAAGATTGTCCGAATTAAACACACACACAATATATATATATACACACACATACACACACATATATATGTATATACATATACATAAAAAATGGGTCATAGCATCTCTTATATTGGGCAAATGGGCAAAATGACATTTCTAAGCCATCCTCAAAGTAATTAACTTTGTTATTTTCCAAGCCTTTTCCACTCAGCCTATCTATGAAGATCTTTGCTGCAAACATTTTTTACTAGATGCATGCTAGACAACTGATAGGATACAATAGAAGAGCAATTCTTAGCCCACAGAGCTCAAGAGCCTCTTAATCAGAGGATAGTACACTGGCAGTGCTACGGACTGAGATTCCTTGAAAATAGCTGTGCCACAACCTAGACCAGCTGCTGAGTGACAAGGTAGCATGCATACTCCAGAAAGAGAACAAAAGCCAGTTATTCTTGCTATCCAACAAAGTGTGCTTTTACAGTGATTAATCCTTTTTGTTAGTATAAAACTTACAATACCATTCATCTTATATCCCATTTAATCTTCACCACCCATGAGATTTTATGGACATATATAACATTATATCTTTATTTTACAGGTGAGAAAACTATGGTCAGGAGATTAAGAGGTATGCTTTACATTTCACTTTGTAAATCTAAGAATAGAAAATACAACCCACATCCCTTACCTCCTAGATCTACTGTCTTCCTATTGAAAGACACTGCTTGCCACGTTGTCTCAATGATGTTGGGATCTAAATTCATTCCTTAGTTACTATGTCAGTTTTTGACCTTTTCTTATCTACCAAATCAATAGCACATAGGAACACATTTTTAAATATTATAATCCTTACATGACAAACCCCTTTTTATAACCAAAAACATTAAACTATTTACCTAAATGTGGTTCATCAGGCTGAATATGGCTTAGAATTCATAGCTTTGTGATCTGTTCTTTCACTCATAAAACATTCTCAGTCTTTTGGACTTAAATATTAATCAACACAGGAAACTCTCCAACAGCAATGCTATGAGCTAGTATATTGGGTTCTAGGTAGGAATGAATAGTGGATGGAAATTTCAATGAGACTTGATTCCTTTACTCGAAGAACTTGCAACCAAGTTAGACTGATATTCATGAACCAACTACGAAACATTTTACAATAAATGTAAAAATGTAAATATAAATAGATAATCTAAGCACTGATAAAATATGAAGTATCAGAATAGTCAAAATGGTATGAGATGAATTAGTACAGGTAATTTCTAAAAACAAATATTTAAGCTGTATTTCAAAGGGCGTTCAAGATTTGGATTTAGAGTATTACATGTATATGCATTTCACACCAATGGAAGAAAAGGAGAAGAAACCATGATTAACAAATTCTGTGCCCAAATCAATAGAAAATATTTAATAATTATCACCCTAACAGCAAACCAAACAACTCAACTTATACTGAATGACTTTAGTGATTCTTTATATTATTACATAAAATCTTTAAAGTTTACGGAGTAGAATCACATAGGCCTAAGTTCGAATCATGGCTATTCTAACATTTAACGTGTTAAGTAGCTAAAACTATTTGACCTCCTTTATAGTATGTGAATAATTTTACCTACCTATCAAAATAATTTGGTGATAGAAAGATAAAATTGTCTAAGGTATAAGTAAATATTTAAGTATCAAAAAATGTGAGCTTGCTGTCTATAGACACAACCATGTGTAAATCTGTGTGCCTGTATCTTTATATGCATGTGTGTGCACACAAAGACATTAAATCACATAAATATTTATTACTGGACTGTAGTGTATGTGAAATACTGAGCATAGGGCCTGTCACTGTGGCTCTATGCTATCATCTGAATATATGTAATACTATTGTCTGTTGGAAATAGGGATAAAACTTTTTGTTCCTTTTATATAAAGTGCTTAAAATGCCAGACTGAAATTTAATTGAATTTTGCAAACTTCCAACTTTTTGAACATGTGCAATCATTAGATAATACTAGACACATGGTATATTAACTAATGTTCTAATTTGCCTCATGGCAAGTGCCTTCTCTGAGCTCAAAGTCTATATTTTTATTTTAAAATATTTTATATCACGTGACATATACCCTAGTTGCTCTCATTTTCCACTGACTTATTTCCCATGAGTTTTCTTCTTAACAAAATTAAAATGTCTATGTCATTTAACTAAGCGCTTTGTAGGGCAAATGACTTGTTTATGTATGCCCTGCTTACAGACATATAGAAGACTTTATAAAAGTGACATTTCTATAAGATTGAATGAATTAATGACTATAACATAAAAGTGAGGGTGCTTGGTCTTGGTTCAAAAGAAGATCTTGTGCAGATTTCAGTCACCTCCCTTTTGTCATATCACCACAGGCTTCTAGGAGTCTAAGATATCTTGCTAAAAATTGGTGGAATTTGAAAGTTTTGTGCCATTGAAAAAGAGGTGGAGTACACTGGGTGAATTGGATGGGGCTGTACATGTCTAGGTGTATTAGGGTTCTCAAAAGGGATAGAACTAATAGGATATAAGTATAAATGACAGGGAGAGTTGACTTAAGTTTATTAGGAGAATTGACTCACCTGATCACGAGGTGAAGTCCCACAATACGTCATCCACAAGCTGAGGAACTAGGAAGCCAGCCCCCAAACTTCAAAAGTAGGGAAGCCAACAGTGCAGCCTTCAGTCTGTGGTAGTAGGCCCAAAAGTCCCTGGCAAATCACTGGTGTAAGTCCAAGAAACCAAAAGCTGGAGAACTTGGAGTCTGAAGTTTGAGGGCAGGAAGCATCCAGCACAGGAGAAAGATGAAGGCCAGAAGACTCAGCAAGTCTGCTCTTTCCAACTTCTTCTGCCTGCTTTATTCTAGCTGCCCTGGCAGCTGATTAGACAGTGCCCACACAGATTGAGGGTGAACCTGCCCCTCCCAGTCGACTGACTCAGATGGAAATCTCCTTTGGCAACACCCTCACAGCCACACCCAGGAACAATACTTTGCATTCTTCAATCCAATCAAGTTGACACTCAATATTAACCATCACACTAGGATTACAGACCGCCATCACTTCTCCAGGATAGCCAATTGGACTTGACCAATTCAAATATGAAATACAAACCCTGTCTCAAATAGCTTATTAACTTTAAAAGTATATTCATTTATAAAGATGAGAAATTATTTCAGATGTGAGATTGAGACTCAGTGCTAAAGGTGATCAGAGATGAGGAGGATTAATTCAGACTCAGTACCAACACAATTGAATTAGACATAAAAAAGTGATTAGAATTCTGAGGCATATTTCCAAGGATATTTACTGGTAAAGTTAGGGCTGTAGAATATAGTATATAAAAGAAATGACATTTTAAAAAGTCAGTGATATAAGAAAACATATTTTTTTGTTGATTTTTCAATATTAGTTGGAGTAGAAACTTTATTTGGTCAGGGGAGTACAAAATGTACGGTTGGAAAGGTGCTGTGCTGGAGGAATACTTTGATGCATTTTGAATGACACACTGAGTTTTATTACCTAATTTTACATTCATTCAATATATAGTTTTTAAGTGTTTACTCTGTGCCAGGCAATCTACTCAGGACATTTTGGTAGATAATTTGGATTCATTTATATACACAAATTACTTGCTTAAAAACAACAAAGAAAGATTGTTTGTTTGTGCATTTATTTTTTAATTAATCCATGTTTAGTTGAGAAGCTAAGCAGAGGTTTCCTCATAATACAAAATTGAGCAGAATAATTTGGGGCACTCACAAAAGGCAGTAGGGGGCCATTCATGTCTGTTCATTCCCTGCTTCAAAGCCTGAATAAACAGCAGAGTCATAGTCTACAGGTCTTTCCTGTTCTTCATGTGACATATTTCTCCTTTGCTATAAAGGTTAAAAGGGCTGTATCAAGGCAAGATTCTCTGAAACATTTTAAAAGGCATCTGGTGTCTACTGAGAACTTGTCAAAAAATTGAAAAAGAAATCATATCTAAGTATCAGAGCTCTGGAAAACCCATGCACTACCACATCTACACTGAAACTACCTCTAGAAACTGCCATTGTAACTCCACACTTGATGGCAGTATTCGGCAGCAAATCTGGGGGAAATGCTCAGACAACCGCTCAGCCTGGATTCAGATTTATTGGGAAGCCTGGATCCATTTGTGCACATTATTCTTATTGAGAGTCATCAATGCTTTATCAAACTTTAGGCATGTCTTTTAAATGACCATGAATGTAAAAAGACAGTGAAATGTGGGAGCCAAGCCTTAATGCAGTTGTAATAATTTTCATCTCTAAATCTGAGATCCCAAATTATCAAACCACAGAAAGAACACAGTTAGCATGCAGGATATAAAGAAATGATGGTGATGGCAGAATCTCCCTTTGGCTCTTGGGTCACTGTTCTTGTTTATGTTCCTTAGCTAAACTGGCAGAAGGAGGGCAAGGAATGAGAGATTACAGATTACTTTGGATTATCTTTCCGTCTTTGTAAATATGTCATTGTAGAAATACAAATCTTTTAGGATACCAGGGTTTGCAAGGAGAAAAATATAATTTGATGATAGAAAGATAAAATTGTATAAGGTATATTCAAATATTTAAGTATAAATAAATGTGAGCTTGCTGTCTATAGACATAGCCATGTGTAAATCTGTGTGTCTGTGTCTGTGTATGCATGTGTACACGCACAAAGACATTAATTTAACTCACCCGGATATTTATTTCTGGATATAATTGCTGGAACTATATCACACAAGCTTCTAAATTTCTATCCCAAATGCTGTTCAAGAATTTAGATAATTAAATATATGTAGTATATTCTGCATCAGAGAAGCAGAATCAATAGCACACTTTCTAGTTAAAAACTTGTACCTATTCATAGTTTTGGCATTTGTTAGTTTCAGAAGAAATTGTGGCTTATCAAATTGATTCAGTGTTTTACTCGGATGTATAAAGTCTTTAAATTTTGCTGCTATTATTGGACAAACCATAGTCTCAGCTAGGCACTGTTTCTGAGGTACAAAAAAGACTACAAAGAAGTCCATACAAGACAAAGTAACATGCTGACTTCCCAAAGAAGTTGTATGTATCAAATTAACTTGATACAAATAACTCTCAGTCTTTTTAGGAACTATAGTCATGTAGCAATAATGGAATTGGCCCCTTTACACCAGCCATCTTCGATTTCTTCTGGAGATACTCTCAAATCGTCAGCTAATCATCTGGTTCTTGTAGTCCACTGGTCTCACAAGAAACCAGATGAAAGCATATGGAGCAAAAGGATAACTACTCCTGAGCCTAGAATTTAAAAATTAGTAACACTGATGGCTAACATCTGGGTAAGAACTTGTATGTTCCAAAGCATATTTACAAGTCTCTGTCTCTCTTTCTCTCTCTTTTTCTTGCAATAGCTTTGTAGAAAAAAATAGCAGTCTTTATTATAATTGTTGATGGGTAAATGAAAATATAAGGAACTAATTACTTTGCCTGTTGATGGAGAAATGAAAATATAAATAAATAATTAATTTGCTTAAACAAAGATTGAGAAACTAGTAAAAGGGAAGGTCAGAATTTTAATGTCAGTGTCCTGATATTTTGAGCAGTATTCTTTAAACATCACAGTCATGATCTGGCCGAATGCGTAGAAATTCAACATATCCACCAAACACAGAAACACATCATAAAATGTATGAATCTATATCTACAAAAAAGGTGTCCCCTTATAATGGCAGTGTATGGGCCAAGGGAAAGATTCCCTCTGCCCTCTGAAGATTCCCTGAAAATGAACTGACAATAGACAAATTAATTAGAGAAGAGGCATACAGATTTATTTAATCTGCACAGCATGGGGGAATCACAAGATTACCTATTAACTCAATGGACTACAGATGCATATATATCCTTATTCATGGTGGAGGAGATGGAAAATTTAGACAGTCCTTTTGAGGGGGTGGTAGGTGATAATGAGGGAGAATGAATGAACTTGGAGATCAAAATTATATGGTTATGGAATTTAAATGATCCCAAGAGGCAGACATTATCTTGTGAAAAACTTCATCCAGATGTGGTTTCATTCTTTAGTCTTCTTTTCCATGATAGATAATGAAATATCAGGAAGGAGATGGAAGGTAATTGTGTTCTCTTTGGTGGGTCCAGTCTTAAGGTAGATAAGGGAATAGCAGAGAAGAGCCTTCTCCAAAATCTGCTTTCAAGAGCCTTTAATTTAAAATAATTAGCATACCAGGGTGCCATATTTTGGGATAAAATTCTCTGGAATTCTTCAGCAGTATCCCTAAGGCTGGTTTGACTTAACTTCACTTACATCTAGCTTGATTTCAGAGCCTAGTCTCTATTAAAAAAATGGATCCACAAGTCATAAAACTGCCTGCAAACTTTGTATGGTCCTATTTTAAATACATCAAATCAGACAAAAATCAAAGAAAATTTATAGTTCTTATTTATATCTGTGATGTTCCACATGGCAATATCATTCCAGGATATAGTTTTATCTGAAATATCCTATTCAACTGTAGACACGGAGAAGCAGAAGACTTTACTTGTGCACTAAATATAACTAAATTACTATCTAGCAGTTTATAGCACTGAATTGTTTCAAGACATTGTTTTCTATTTATTTTATCTAAGTACACTGATGAATTATTATAGTTCTGATTTTGTAACTAAGGAATGTGAAATCTAATGACTTACCAAGATCTTAGACCTAATTTGTGGCAGAGCCAGGGCTAGAATCCCTAATCTCATTCTAAGTCCCAGCCTAACTCCAAAGTCCTTGAGAGGTTCTCTCACTATACTTACCAAACTAAGGGATCTTACTGTTACTTTTCCAGTCAGAATAGTCTGACCGAATACTAACATAGGGACCTCACCATCAGCTGGTGCTGTGAAAGCTAAGCTTTTATTCTGATGGAGGGTGTGGAAGGTAGAATGGTGAGGAAAACCAAGAAATTTTGTTTTAGGAGTTTCTTTCTCATCCATTCATTATCAAAAGATGAGCAATGTTTATTGGCCGTAAACTGTGTGCCACTCTGTGCTTGTCCTATACAATTCAAAGAAAATAAGACAAGTCATTTGCTTTTATTCTCCATATGTTCCAAAAGTCTTCATGGTTTCTGCCTTCACGTTCAGAGCCCTCTGATTCTTTCTACCATAAGTCTTTCTCAAAATCATACATAAACATACAGAAATTAATTTATAATAAGTTGTTTCAGACATAAATATGGAGATCTTTTGGGACGAAGACTGCTTCCAGAAACTAAACATGGAAGCAATTCAAGGTTTTATCTGTTTCAACAGCAGTCCCACATATACCAAACAAAATCAAAGCAATCAAAAACATTGAAAATTTCCACACAGATCCAGGCCTGGCTCTAACATTTGCAAGGCCTGGGGCAAAAGTGCAAGTGGAAGACCGTAGCCCACTCACAATGTTTTCCTTTCCCACTAATTCCCATTTTGTCCTACAGTGCAAGGTGTTTCAGCTATGTGGATATACCAAGCACCTTCCCCCCACTGTTAATCCTTCCAGTTTCTAGACAATCTACTCCTGGCTGTTTCACATGGGTGGCATGGTTTGTTCTGGGAAGAACATTCTGAGAGTGAAGCCCATGTAGCTCCTAGAGGTGGGTGCAGGACATTTGGAAAGAGAAGAATGCATGTGATACAGAAGAGAGAGTTTTGGGCTTCAGAAAGCACATCTTCTTTGCCCTAAAGTTATTTTACACCATGGGAAGAGTCACAGCCACAGAAGGGCCAGATCTGAGTCTTTTAAACTATAGCTCCCAGGACAGGAGTCCCATTTCCCCAGATCTAAATATGGTACCATTCAGGCTCGTTCCAGAAAAAAATTAAAATTAGACAAAACGTATACCCAGATTTTTCAGCCCTGTTTGTTTTTAGCTGTCTTTAAAAAGAGACAGAAAACTGTTCTTCAGGATTTTAGGATCCCGCAGACTGACCCCTGACAGCCCCCATCCAGGAGTGCTCCCCTGAGGAATTTCCTTATATATGGTGCTTACTTTTCCACATTTCTTGGGTTTCATCAGGGTACATATAGATATGTTGAAACATATAGAAAATAAACTACTTAAGAAATGCAGAATCTTAGCTCCCATCCCCAGACTTACTGAATCAAAGTACGGGTTTTAGAAAGATTCCCAGATAATTTGTATACACATTAATGTTTGAGAGGCACTGATCTAATAGGCTTATTTTATAAAAAGATATAAATGACTTATAGTTTCCTTGAGATTAGTGCAAGATATAAGTATCAAACTTTAAAAAGTAAGAATATATTATAAAGGAACATAAAAAAGTACAACTAACAGATAAAAACAATGGTAGAAAAGGATCAGATAAATTAAAAATTCGAATAAGTATAAATGGACTAAACTAACCCATTAAAAGAAAAAAATGTTGGCTTAGATTACAAAATTCCAGATACTTTTTGTTTGGCATACTGATAGTAAGTAAAATACTTATAATAACTTAGTATGACCTCTTTTCTTGAGATAAATGCCAGATAGTATTTTATAGTTTAAGAATGAGGTCAGTCTCAGCTACTGTGGCATTCATGCCTCACCTTGCCTTGCACATAATATGTATTTAAAAAATACTTAGTGAATGAATGGATATATTATTTCAGAAGACTTTGGTGAATCACACCATGTTGGCCATTATCTAGTTTGGCTCTGCAGCCAGTTACAATACTGCTACTACAATGGCCCCCACGTTGTTATCACTCTTCATTGTCATATTTCTTATGCCAGAAGGTCTTCAGAGCTATTTATATTTCTGCCAGTGACTGAGTACTAAATAGTAAATGGAACCTATTTATAAATAGTAAGTGGAGCTTATTTATATAATAATAAGTAGACTTGTAGAGTTTTAACAGTCAAACTAATTTGAGGAAGAAAAATTAACAAAACTAGTTTCCACAAGTGCTACTTGGTGTAAACATTTGTGTATTTTTCTAACAGTGGTAGTTATTTTACTAGCAAAATATACCAGGTAGGACACACAAGCACCATCCTTAAACTTTTTTGGGTTTCCTTTCTTCCATGAAAGTCCAGTCCAGATAATATTTATAATTTTTAACACTTTTTGGTTTCTACTTAGATGCTGATAACAGTACAAAGGACAAAATTCTCACTACCCTATTTTTAACTTATCAGTTTGAACAATAAAAACCCTCAAGTGGCTCTTAGTTTGTCCAGTTATTTTTACTCGTCATCTTCACTGCCTCTCTTAACTCACAATTTTCCACTCTCTCAGGTATCAGCCTCTGAGCTTTGGCAGCTGATAGTTATGTTTCTTTTTAACCAGATTGGTGTTAATTAATCTTTAAAGTTGTATGAGTGGGTGTTAATTGAACATAACTTTACTGTATCTACCTCAGCTCTTCTTATATTTTGCTCACTGGACACTTTTCATGCTCATATGTTCTAGATGATTCTTAAAAATCTATATTATAGCATTATCTGCAACTTTTCTGGTTAAGTCTTCCCTTATTTAAACACTTTATATGTGTGTAAGTATATATATGTGTGTGTGTATGTATATATTATATATTATATATTATATATTATATATTATATATATATACAAAGTGAAGGCAGTCAAATACTTTCTAAACTTTGTGGTTGTTGAAACACAGCCAAGGCAAAAGAAGAAGTAGAAAACTATGCTCACATTGACCTGAATTATCAAAGTCTAGATAAGAACAGGGAGTGGAATTTGCGGAACATCAAGGGATTCGAGTATCCCAAAGTTTCTGTTAGAGTAGTCTAAGATACAAGTGTTAAACTTTAAATTATAAGGGCAGACTGTAGGGGAACATAAAGCAAATTCAACCAACCGAAATAAATAGCAATGGTAGAAAATGGTCCCATAAATTAAAAATCACAATAAGTATAAATGGACTAACATTACCCATTAAAAGACAAAAAAATGGTTGATTAGATTACAAAAATTCTAGGTACTTTCTGTTTAAAATACTGAAAGACTAAAGGTAAAATGATTTGTTTTAAAAGCAACGTCAAGCAAATACTATCCAAAATAAAACTGGTATACATATGTCAGTACACAAAATATTATGTTAATATTGGACAATGAGGATAATTACCTAATAATATTTTCAACTAAAATATATAAACATTTATTTTTATTTCAATAATTTTGGGGGTCCAGTGGTTTTTAGGTTACATGGATAAGTTCTTTAGTGGTGATTTCTGAGATTTTGTGTGTCCATCACCCGAGCAGCATACACTATTCCTAATATGTAGTCTTTTATCTCTCATCCCTGTTGAACCCTTACCCTCTAAGTTCCCAAAATCTATTATCATTCTTATGCTTTTGCATTCTCGTAGCTTAGCTCCCACTTATAAGTGAGAACATACAAGATATAAACATTTAAATACATGTACTCCTAACAAAATAGTCTTATAATATATGAAGCAAAAATGTTATCACTAAAGAAAGAAAATCCAATATTAGTGGGAGGTTTCAGGTGAATTGAAGAGTAAAGAAGAGAGAATGCCTGAAAACATAGAAGAATGAAAAAACAAAATGAACAGACCTTTCCTAAAAACATGTATACAAATTTTCTTATGACATTAGAGGATACATATTTTTTAACACACATTAAATTTTTACAAAAATTATATTAAATAAATGCTCAATATATTTCTAAAAACAAGATCTTATAGACAATGATATATCAATCACAGTGCAACTAAGTTAGAAGTTAATAATTAAAAGATAAGTTCAAAATTACCATGTTTCTAAATTAAAATATATACAGATTAAGCATCTCTAATCAGGAAATATGAAATTCAAAATGCTCCAAAATCTGAAACTTTTTGGGCACCAACATGATCACAAGTAGAAAACTCCACAGTTGACAATTTGAATTTCAGATTTTTGGATAAGGCTTGCTCAACCTGTACAGGTACTCTTGTGATGTTACTGTGTTGTTTAGTTACCCTGAAGACTTTGTTTTTTCACTGTATTAATGATATGCCATATTTTGTACTGTTAATTACTTATATGTGAATAAGTGTAAGAATATAATTGCTTACCAGTAGCATATAAATGCAGAGTCAGAAATGGTGGTGACAAAAACAACCACAGATTGTTCACATGGGTAGCCGAGATAGTGACACCTTTGCTTTCTGATGGTTCAGTGTACTCAAACTTTGTTTCATGCAGAAAATTATTTAAATATTACATAAAATTACCTTCAGGCTATGTGTATAAGGTATATATGAAACATAAATGAATTTGATATATAGATTTGGGTCTCATCCCCACAATTTCTCTCTCTCTCTGTCTCTCTCTCTAAATATATATATAGACACACACGCACACACACACACACACACACACACAAACACACATATCCTCCATTCCAAAAAAGTCTGAAATCTGAAACACTTCTTGTTCCAAGCATTTTTGGGTAAAATATTTTCAGCTTATACTGCTAAATAGCTTATGGGTTAAAGAAAAACTATAATAAAATTTAAATTATTCCTAGAAATAAAAGATAATGTAAATGCTCTATATCAAAACAGAAGTTTAAAAAGGGAAAAATATTTTAAAACAAGTAGAAGAAAAATAATAAGAAAATAAGAGCAAAAGGCCGGGTGTCTTGCCTCATGCCTGTAATCCCAGCACTTTGGGAGGCCAAGGCAGATGGATCACCTGATGTCAGGAGTTTGAGACCAGCCTGGTCAACGTGGTGAAACCCCATCTCTACTAAAAGTACAAAAATTAGCTGGAAGTGGTGGCGAGCACCTGTAATCCCAGCTACTCAGGAGGCTGAGGCAGGAGAACTGCTTGAACCCACAAGAAGGAGGCTGCAGTGAGCCGAGATTGCGCCACTGTGCTCCAGCCTAGGCAACAGAGCAAGACCCCGTCTCAAAAAAAAAAGCAAAAATTAATGACATTTAAAAAACAAAAGAAAGATATAATGGAGAAGATCTAGAATGCCAAAATATGCTTCTTTGATAAAGTTAATTTCATAGGGTGATTAAGGAAAGAAGAAAGTCACAGCTAAATCATAGCATAACTGAAAGGAGGAACATGCTGCAGATCAGGGAGATATTTAAAAAGTAATAATAAAATTAACAACTCTATGCTAACAACTTTGAAAACTTAAGTCAAATAAATTTCTGTCATAAACCTGTTTACCTAGAATGAGTCAAGAAGAAATAAAAAGACTGGTGTAAACTTGTAGCTATTAAAGAGATTGAAGCATTGGTTACCGGAAAGTGTCATTGAACTTTTAAGAGATCTATCATTCCAATTTTATACAAACTCTTACAGTAAGCAAAAAAGAATAAATACTTCCCAACACATTCTAGAAGTCATCAAAACCCTGATATCAAACCAGAAAAATACATTATAAGAACTTAAATAAAAAATTAATTTCATTCATGATGAAGGCAAAAGCATCCTAAACGTAGCTCTCACAAACTAAATCTAGATTGTATAAAAAGGTAATACATGACAAAGTCAGATGTAACCAAGATGTGAAGATTGCTTAATATTAGTTATTTATATGTAAAATTAATCATATTAACAGAAAAACAGAGAAAAATTATATGATTATCTCAATTGATATAGTCTTGAACAACTTCAATACTCACTTATAGGAAAAGCTCTTAGTAAGTTAGTAGGAGAAGGTGTCTTCCATAATATGGTAAAGAGTATTCGTGTAATTTTAGAGTAAAGATTATTGTAAATAATGAAACTCTAGAAAGGTTACCTTCATATTATATTAAAGGTACTATCCTATGAATTAAAACAAGAAAAAAAATACAGAGGCAGGAGGATGGGAAAGAAGGAAATGCAACTATTATTCTTTGCAGAGAATGTGATTGTTTCCATAGAAAGTACAAAAATTTTTTAGATGTATTGGCAAAATAATAAATGAGAAATAGACCAATTCAAAAACATGTTGATATTTTTGATATATTTGGAAACTTATTAATAAATAAGATTGTAATAAACAATAACAGGCTAGACCTTATTTTTAAATCTACATGGAACAGCTGTCAATTTGATAATATGTATGGCTAAAAAACAAGTCTCCACATTAAAAAAATTAAAATCATTCAAAATATATTCCTTCACAGCAAGGAAATTAAGCCAATAAGGGAAATGTAAATAACTACTAGTTCCTCCAGTGTTTGTAAATTAATAATTATATTTCTAAAAATTCATTAGTCAAAGACAAAGTCATAATACAAATTGGAGAGCAAATTCTTTTAATAAAACCTGGCATATAAATATTTATAGGATGCCGCTTATGATAGTAACTAATTTATTGCCTTTCAGCTCCAGATCTACCATCCTTGGTTTTCTGGACCTCATAGTATTTCTCTTTTGTCAACTGGCACTGGATCAAGCTTATTTAGTAGGAGGATCTGGAGATACACTGCAGAAATCGAGACCTGTTTCTGGTTCTAGACTGTTTCTGTTCCTGAGATAGGTGGAAGTTACCTCTGCACAGGATACCAGTGGTGCTCATTTCCAGTGAGTGTCACAGTGTGATTGGTACCTCTTTGTCAACAGCTTCCTCAGGCTTCCTAGCAAGTTATTTCCAGACACATCCCTGTGCAGGGTGTGTTAGCATATACCTTGTATGAGCAGCTTCCCCAGCATCTCAGAAGGCAGCTCCCCAGTCAGTTCCACAAATCTAACACTTCCCATTCAATGGGCCATGGCTACGCCCTCTCTGATGAAGTCTGGATCACAGCTGTAGAGGAGGGAGACTGCTCTTCCAGATTTTCTTCTTTCTTGAGAGCCCTACCTTAGCCCCAGACATAGTAGTTGCTCCCTTTATCTGCTATTTATTCTTTAGAGCTCTCTTTATATCTCGGTAGGTAATTCTTTGCTATAAGTAATAGTTCTTTAGTAAAATTATGTGCAAATTGCAATGGGGGTTTTGTCTCTTGATGAAATCCTGATGATATACAAATAACACTGCATGAAGGGAAATGTAAAGCCTGCAATGCATATATTTGAAAAGAAGAAAACTTCGAAATCAAGTATCTAAGTATGTACCTCAAATAACACACAGAAATACATGAAAAGCGCAAAGTATTGACACTCAAGTTTATTAAAAGGTTTAGTTTACATTATAAAATCAATACAGTTCATATATTATCAGAAAAATTAAGAGAAAAAATACAATCATATTAATAGATGCATAGAAAGCATTAGAAAAATATTCAACACCCATTTATAATCAAACACTCTTAGCAAAGTAGGAACACAGGGGACTCTTAATGCAATAAATAGTATTTATAAAAACCTATGCAAATAATACGTAGTGGTAAATTTTTTGGAAACGTTTAACTTGAGAATCAGAATGAGGCAAAGAAGACAACACTGATTAACACTGACAAAACAGTACACAATATATATGCGCCTTAAAGAAAACACTGATAAATTGAGCAACATTCTCATTTAAAGCTTTTATTTATCAAAATACATCACTAAAGGAATGAAAATGAAAGTGTATGCCACATAATGGGATAAAACATTTGCTGTATTTGTGTATTTGCTATATATTATAATTATGTAGATATATTTAAATATTTTCAAATATAAAAATACATATTTATATTTGCTATTACATATAAGTAAATTATATATAAGTAAATATAATAGAAAATATAAATATGTATTTTTATATTTATAAAAATTATATATATAACTATATATACACAATGTATACACACACGCATAATTGACATCCAGAACATAAAAATGACTTAAAAATTGTTAAAAAACAGACAATTCAATTGAAAAGTAAACAAAAGAGTTAAACTTATGCTTCATTATCCAAAGACTAATAAACATATGCAAAATGTTCGATATCATGAGTAACGCAACTTAAAACCTCAATGACATAGCACTTCATATCTACCAAAATGACTAAAATAAAAAATGGAGATCATATCAAATGCTCCAAGGATGTGGATCAACTGGAATTCTCACTGCTGTTGGGAGTGTAAATTCATTTAACCAGCTTGAAGTACTCTTTGCCATGTCTACTTAAGCTAAACATCTGCATTTCCTATCATCCAGAAATTTTACTGATAGAGATATATCTAGCAGATAGGTGTACCTATGGGTAATGAAATATATGCATAAGAATGGTCAAAGCAACATAATTCATGGTAGCCCAAAACTAAATCATCAATATTTATCAGCAGTAGAATGGAAGAATCATTTGTGTTAGAATTAGCAAAAACTATTACACACATAAGCATAGAAGAGTCTCAAAAATCTAACACTGCAAAAGAGCCAGACACAAAAGACTACCTACTGAATGAGCCAGTCTATATAAAGGCAAAACTACTCTGTACTGTTACGGGATAGTATATTTCTATTTGCATAGTAGTGGCTTTTCGAGTTAGGACTGGGTATTGCCTGAACAGGTGCATGATAAAGACTTCTGGTTTGTGGTCATGTTACAGTCCATCACCTGAGTGGTGATTAAATGAGTGTGCTCACTCTGTGAAAGTCCATCAAGTCGTACAGTTATGTACTGTTATGTTTGTGGATGTTTGCTATCTATCAGTAATATATTCACTAAAAAATACAAAAGTAGTAATATTTTTCTAAAGAGAGCTTATTGAGAAAAGCACAGGGTAGAAGACATGGCTTAATGGAAGAAGATTTTCTAGAGGATACAATATCAAACTCTGAGTTAAAATAAGACGTGTGAGGAAAAGGAGGAGTTTTATAATTTAAGAGAAGAGAGAAACTTGAGGAAGAAATAGCCAACAATGTCACATGCACCACAGTTCCGAGTAAATAAGAAATTGCCTACCTGGGCATTTAGGAAGATATTGGCAACTTTAGTGAAAATAGTTTCTCTAGAGCAGTAGAGAATGAAATCAGATTCTAAAGCTAAGGAGGTAAGAAGAGAATAGTAGTTGAGGAATTACAAATAGGAAATGTTGGCTGGGCACGGTGACTCTCGCCTGTAATCTCAGCATTTTGGGAGGCCGAGGCAGGAGATCACAAGGTCAGGAGATCGAAACCATCCTGGCCTACATGGTGAAACTGCGTCGCTACTGAAAAAATACAAAAATTAGCTGGGCGTGGTGGTACGTACCTGCAATCCCAGCTACTTGGGAGGCTGAGGCAGGAGAATCACTTGAACCAGGCAGTTGGAGGTTGCAGTGAGCCGAGATCGCGCCACTGCACTCCAGCCTGGTGACAGACCGAGGCTCCATCAAAAAAAAAAAAAAGAAAGAAAGAAATAGGAAAGGTTAGTTAATCTTTCAGGAAGTACAGCTGCAAAGAAAAGAAGAAAGAAGAGATGGGAATGTGACTAGCAGGACTCTAGAACTGGAAATTAATTTTCAGGAGTGGAGCAGTCTAAACTGTAAAAGCACCAACTAAATGGGAGTGGGAATTACTGATGGAATAAAGTATCAGAAAATATGTAAGAGTCTGATTTAAGAGCAAAGGTGAAGTGTTGGCCATGAATAAGAGAAGCTGCACCTAAATTTCTGATACTGGAGGAAATGATCTGTGTGTGTGTGTGTGTGTGTGTGTGTGTGTGTGTGTGTGTGTAGAGAGAGAGAGAGAAAGGGAGAGAGTTGTTTGCAGATTTATTACTGGTAGTTACTGAAAAGTTGAGGCAGATCACACCTAACAATGTCAATTTTCTGGAATAAATAAAACTTTTCTGATTACACAGAAAAGAAGAAAATTGATTTGGGGCTTATTGAGTTATCAAAGATGCTATACTACACTTCTGCTGAAGTTCTCTTGATTAAATGAAATGGAATTTACTGTCTCTGCTTCTAACCTGCTGCCCCCAGGAGTCTAATTCTCATCTGGACTGCATCTGCCCTTAATTCCAAATGGGTCTTCCTGTTAATATAACATTACCTTCTGAATAGCATCTCCACAAGGTACTTTTGCTAACCTGTGTCCCCTACAACATTAATTTGCTCATAAGATTCTCCCTCCTACAAACTTTACTAGCTTGCTTTTGATTAATTGTCCATTCTTTACCTTTTAGGCAAATCATGTCCATATGGATTTTACATTAGTTTTAGCATTATTATATCCTATATCTGTAGACTAGATAATTAATTTAGTTTAGTTTTTTTTTTTTTGCTAGAAGTAGAAGCTGTATGTAGGTGAGGTGGTCTCATGTAACAACTTCAAATAAAAAAAGTTATGAGAATAGTTAAGTTCTTTAATTAAATAAAAATAATGCAAAGCATTTCGTTTAATTCAAAGAATGACAATCAGGTTCATTCATACCTCACTGTAAATGAACAAGGTAATCATCCCTATGAACACTCCCTTGGGCTTCTAATACACATAAAGAAGGTTAAAATTGTGAGAAATTAGCAAGAGTTTGCTAGATTTGCAAGAGTTTAAAATTAAACTGAACTTTAGTACAATCAGAAAAAGTGCTTTGGGCTTTACACTAAAAAATGAAAGGTGGAGGGGGTCACAAAAAGTTATTCTAGTCAACTTTAATAAATAAAATTTGCACGGGTTTAATTTTAAAGTAGGTTAACTTTACTAAGAAAGTTAACAAGTTGCCACTGTATTATAATTCACAAAGAGAAACCCATGCTCTTGTGAGCCAATTATCAAACTAAATAAATCCTGGCCCAGATTTAAACACCTATGATGAACCCTGCTTGGTTAGAATAATTCTCACTGTATACAAAATACTCATTTCACATCTAATCATACTGTTTAAGAATTTGCAAAAGCTAATTGTTATTCATTACGTCAATCCAAATTTTTTACTAGTTTTTGAGTTCATGAAAATCTGGCTTTAATTTTCCTATTGATTAATATACAAATAAGATAATCTTTCTCTCGTATGCTGTACTCATTTATATGTCTATAATATATCTTTGGTTATGTTTGTCCCACTCTCTAAACACTATGTTCATCTAAATCTTCCCAACCTGAAAATGTAAGGTGAAAATCCATAACCTCATTGATGATTGTCTAAATTATCTCAAAAATCAATCTACAAATTCTCTGAAGTGAGCTACATTTGGAGATTACACATCACAAATTTGTACTTATCAAATGCTTGATTTACAAATCATTTATTTAGCATTTTATATGTATTAAGTGGTGGACTAATCTCTTGGGAGATCAAAAATATATTAAGTGTTCCTCATTTTATGTTCTTAATGTTTCACTATTTTCTATCTATATTGACCTTTTTCAAAATTTTATTTCCTTAAAAATTAGAATTATTATGGTGTCCCAAAATTTAGAGAACCCCAGAACAATGTCATACATTAAGTAAATGCTCTGCAGATGCTTCTTGGTTGGCTGATTGATTGCTTCATTAAGTTCAGTGTCAGAGTTTGATTACAAGAGCCACTTTTGTTCACATTTTTAGTGACAACAAGAAGCAAGTTAACCTAAATATCTGCACCAGGTTTTTGTGGCTACAGAGGTTTTGTTCACCTGAAACATAAATACTGTCAGTGTTCACACTCATGCATTTCACTTTATTAAGTGTTCTAAGATGAAATTATATCAATTAGAAGTGCTATTATATGCAGCAACTTTTCTGAGTTATAGAATATTCATAGAAACATTTTTAAAATATTTTATCTGTCTTCATTTTATAGTCTTATGAGAATATTCTCAACAGCAAGGTATTCATTTTAATTTCATGAGTATCAAAAAAACTTTCTCACAAAGTATTAGACTTTAAAAGCATTATGTTGAAGTAAGATTGACTCATTTACTAGCAAGAATAGAAGAGAGAAGAAGCACAAAGTGAACAAAGCAGGAAGTATAGACCAGCAAAATCCAATTTCCTCCAGTAAATTACTGTGTGCAGATAACAGCAAACAGGTCATTTAAACAGACTAGATGAGTCATTTATCCATTGTTCAGAGTTAGCAAAATTCATTGTACTGTAGGAACATCCTGGTTATTGACACAATTAGTGTGTATGTCATTTATCAAGAACTTACTAGTTTAAATGAACTAGTTTAGGAACTTCTTCCAAAATCAGAAATGAGAAGACATGTTAGCTTAGAGAATGTAGAACTGATGAAGTCACCTAAAAATCTTTTTAGATGGCCTCAATCAGACAACATACTTCAATGAGATATTTTCTAGGAATTGTGGGAAGGGTGCAGCATCATATATATTATAAGAATTTCAAAAAATGCCTCACCTACACTAAGTGTTCAATTTTATATTCCCATATTATTTTGTCTGTGCTGGTATTTTGTTTTCCTGACTTTAACATACCTGTCTTATGAATAATCATGTATAATATATCTCAATTTAAAAAACACAGTAGGGAGTACATGGGAATTATGTGTATAATGGTGGGGAGTTGGCTTCTACTATACCCATCACTCAAATATTGGACACTGTACCCATTAGATAATTTTTCATCCCTCACTTTTCTCCTTCCCACTTCTGGAGTGCCAGAGTCTTTCTTCTCCATCTTTATGTCCACTATATATTGATTTTATCCCCAAGAATTCTGAAATCAGAATAGGGGCTTAATAAGTGCATGTTTAGAAACTGATGAAGATCACAAATTACCTGACTGAGTTTTACTTTTCAACAGTTTTTGTAGGAATGATCAAGTTATCAACCTAGACAAGGGGTAATTTTTTCTGTGCAGACCAGATAGTAAACATATTAAGCTTTTTGGGCGAAAGTCTCTGTGGCTACTAATCAACTCTGCCATTGTGCTTTAAAAGCAGTAGTAGACAGTAAGTAAACTACAATATTAACTTCTTTTAAGAAATGTCTATTCAAATCTTTTGACCATTCTTTTACGGGGTTATTCGATTTTTTCCCAGTAGAGTTGTTTGAGCTCCTTATATGTTCAAGTTATTAATCCCTTGACAGATGGGTAATTTGTACATATTTTCTTCCATTCTCTGTGTCTTATCTTCACTTTGATAATTGTTTTTTTCTCTGTGCAGAAGCTTTGTAACTTGATGTGAGCCCATTTATACATTTGGCTTTGGTTGCCTGTGCTTGCGGGGTATTACTCAAGAAATTTTTGCTCACTCCTGTGACCTGGAGAGTTTTACCAATGTTTTCTTTTAGTAATATCATAGTGTGAGGTCTTGGATTTGAGTCTTAAGTCGTTTGATTTGATTTTTGCATGTGGCAAGAGAAAGGACTCTGGTTTCATTCTTTTGCATATGTATATCATTTTGCCAGTATCATTTATTGAAGAGGCTGTCCTTCCCCCAGCGTATATTCTTGGCAACTTTGTCAAAAATAGGTTCACTGTAGATGTATGGATTTATTTCTGGGTTCCTTATTCTGTTCCACTGACCTATGTGTCTGTTTTTATGCCATTACCATGTCATTTTGGTTACTATAGCTCTGTAGCTATAAGGAAGTATTCCCTCCTCCTTTATTTTTGGAAAAATTTCAGTAGAATTGGTATTAGTTCTTTAAATGTTTGGGAAAATTCAGCAGAGAAGCCATAGGTTCCCAGGCTTTTCTTTGCTGGGAGAGGTTTTATTATGGCTTTAATCTCATTACTTATTTTTGGTCTGTTCAGATTTTTTATTTCTTCATAAGTAAATCTTGGTTGGTTGTGTGTGTCTAGGAATTTATATTTCTTCTAGATTTTTCAATTTATTTGCATATGGTTGCTCATAGCAGCCACTAATGATCCTTTGAATTCATGCAGTATCAGTTGTAATGTCTCCTTTTTCGTCTCTAATTTTATTTATTTTGGTCTCTTTTTTTTCCTTAGTCTGGCTAAAGGTTTGTCAATGTTGTTTACCTTTTCAAAAAAAAAAAACAAGTTTTTGTTTTGTTAATTTTTTGTATTATTTTATTCTTTTTAATTTCATGTAATTCTGTTTTGATCTTTGTTACTTATTTTCTTTGAGTAATTTTAGGCTTGGTTTACTCTTACTTTTCTAGTTATTTAAAGATGCATCATTAAGTTTTTTATTTGAAGTTTTTTCTTTCTTTTTTTTGATGTAGATATTTATAGCTATAAATTTCCCTCTTATTACCGCTTTTGCTGTATCCCCTAGGTTTTGGAATGTTGGGTTTCCATTATCACTTGTTTCAAGAAAATTTTAAATTTCCTTCTTAATTTCTTCATTGACCAACCAGTCATTCAGAAGCAATTAATTTCCATGATTTGTATAGTTTGCAAAATTCCTCTTATTTATTTGTAGTTTTATTCCACTGTGGTCAGAAAAGTTGCTTGATATTATTTCAATTTTTTTTGTATGTTGTACACACAACATACAAGAGACTTGTTTTGTGACCTAACACAGCTTATCTTTGAGAATGATCTATGTGCTGGGGAAAAAGCATGTATATTCTGCAGCTGTTGGGTGAAATGTTCTGTAAATATCTCTTAGGTTCATTTGCTCTATAGTGCAGATTAAGTTCAATGTTTCTTTGTTGATTTCCTGTCAGAAAGATCTGTCTAATGCTGAAAGTGGGGTGTTGAAGTCTGCAGCTATTATTCTATTGAGGTATCTCTCTCGGTCTCTGATAATATTGTTTTATATATCTGGGTACTCCAGTGTTGGGAGCAAATATGTTTACAATTTCTATATACTCTTGCAGAATTGACTCCTTTATCATTGTATAATGACCTTCTTTGTTTCTTCTTTATAGTTTTATCTGATAGCCACTCTTGCTTTTTTTTGTTTTTTTTTTTTTTGGTTTCCATTGGCATGAAAGATCTATTTTTATCCTCTTATTTTTAGTCTATATGTATCTTTGTAAGTGAAGTGTATTTATTGTAGGCAACAGATCATTGTGTCTTTTTTTTTTTTTTTTCAGCCATTCTGTAATTTTCTGGAAGAATTCAGTTTATTTGCATTCAATATTATTATTCATACTTAAGGACTTACTCTTGCCATTGTTATTTGTTTTCTGGTTGTTTTGTAGTCTTCTCTTTCTTCTTTCCTTTCTTCCTGTCTTCCTTTTAGTGAAGATGATTTTCTGATGGTGTGATTTGATTTCTTGCTTTTTATTTTTTTGGTGTATCTGTTGTATGTTTTTTGATTTGAGGTTACTATGAAGCTGCAAATACTATCTTATAACCCACTATTTTAAGCTGTAACAACTTAGCACTGCTTGCATAAATAAACTAACAAGCAAAAAGAAAATTAGTAAAAACTCTACACTTTAATTTTGTCACCCTGCTTTTTAACTTTGTGTTGCTTCTATTTATATCTTATTTTACTGTTTATGTCTTGAAAAGCTGTTGTAGTTATTCTTTTTGATTGGTTCATCTTTTAGTTTTTGTACTTGAGTACACAACCATTACAGCATTATAATATTCTGTGCTTTTCTGTGTACTTACTATTGCCAGTGAGTTTTGTACCTTCAGATGATTTCTTATCACTCTTTAACATCCTTTTTTTCTGATTATGTAGTCTCTCTTTAGCATTATTTTTTCAGGACAGGTCTGATGTTGATAAAATCCCTCTGCTTTTGTTTGTTTGGTAAGGTCTTTATTTCTCCTTCATGTTTGAAAGACATTTCCACCGGATATGATATGCTAGGGTAAAAGGCTTTTTTGTTTGTGTTTGTTTGTTTTTCCTTCTGTACTTTAAACATGACATGCCACTCTCTCCTGTCCTGTAAAGTTTCTATTGAAAAGTCTGCTATCAGACATATTGGAGCTCCATTGTATATCATTCTTTACTTTCTTTTCTTTTTCCTTGTGTTTTTAGAATCCTGTCTTTATCCTTGACCTTTGAAAGTTTGATTATTATATGCCTTGAGGTAGTTTTCTTTGGGTTAAATTTGCTTGGTGTTCTATAAGTTTCTTCTATATGGGTATTGATATCTTTCTCTAGATTTGGAGAGTTCTTGGTTATCACATCTTCGAATTAGTTTACTACTTCTATCACTTTCTCCATCTCCCCTTTAAGGCCAATAACTCTTAGATTTGCCCTTTTAAGGCTATTTTCTATAATGTAAACACATGTCTCACTGTTTTTTATTCTTTTTACTTTAGTCTCTTCTGACTCTGTATTTTCAAATAGGCTGCCTTCAAGCTCATTCATTCCTTCTTCTGCTTAATTAATTCTGCAATTAAGAGTCTTTGGTGCATTATTCAGTACGTCAATTGCATTTTTCAACTCCAGAATTTCTGCTTGATTTTTTAAAATTATTTCCATGTCTTTGTTAAATTTATCTGATATTATTTTGAATTCCTTCTCTTTGTTATCTTGAATTTCTTTGAGTTTCCTCAAAACAGCTATTTTAAATTCTCTGTCTGAAAGGTCACATATCTCTGTTTCTCCAGGATTGGTCCTTGAAGCTTTATTTAGTTTGTTTGATGAGATCCTATTTTCCTAGATGGTACTGATGCTCATGAGTGTTTGTTGGCATCTGGGCATCAGAGAGTTAAGTATTTATTTGGTCTTCACATTCTGGGAGTCAAAAACTTTAGAAATATACTTGATTTTCGATTCTACTGTGGCTGAATTGCACTCACACCATGAGACACAGTATTTTTTACTCTTTCCTTCCTTTTCCACAGGCAGAGGAGCCTCACCCCATGGCCACCACAACAGACACATGGGGAGAACTGCTGGGCTACCACTGATTTTTATTTAAAGCCCAAATGTTCTTCGGTCACCTTGTGGTGAATGCTGCCAAGCCTGAGACTCATCATTCATGGCAGTTGGATCTTTTCTGACCCAGGGCAAAAATGGAAATACTGTCCAAGATTCAAAGCCTAAAATTGTGTACCCCATGAACCCATTTGGTGCTGTACCCCATTGTAGATGAACTGGTACTTAAGGTACAAGACAAAGTCCCCCTTTTTTCCCTCTGCTTTTCTCAAGCAGATGGAGTCTCTCACTGTAGCCACCACACTTGTGATGTTCTGGGACTCACCTGAAACCAGCACATTTCAGAGTCTCACCCAAGGCTTATGGAGTACCTGAGTATCACTAGTGATTATTCAGGGACCAAAGGCTCTTTAGTCAGCAGGTAGTGGATCCTTCCAGGACTGTGTCCTTCCCTTCAAGGTAGTGGGTTCCCTTCTGAAGCAACGTGTGTCTAGAAATGTTTTCCGAGAGCTAGGATCTAGAACGTGGGACTCACAACTCTAACAGCGCCCTATCCTACTCTTTTTGAACTGGTATCCAAACTGCAAGACAAAGTTCTCCTTACTCTTTCCTCTCCTCTCCTCAAGTGGATGGAAGGGATCTCTTTTTGAGCCTCGAACTGTGCAAACTAGGGTTGGGGGAGGGGTGGCATAAGTGCTCCTTTAGCAACCCTAGCTGGTGTCAAATTCACTGGCTCTGAGCCCAGCTCAGCACTAGTACTTGCTAATAGTTGCAGTTCTTGTGGCCTAGACAGCCTTTTAAGTTTATTTATGACCCCAGAGCCCTTTGGCCCGCAGTGGCGAGGCTTGCTGGAACTCAAGCTCTGACTACTATGATGGGTGATTCCTCTCTGGCTAGGTCTGGTCTAAATGCTCCCTCTGTGGGCGGGCATCAGCTGAGTTCCACCAGGTTTTGCTTTCTGCTGTGCCAGGGCAGCACTGAGTTCAATGCAATGTCTTTCAATCACTGTGCTGTCCCTCTCCCAAGTACCCAGATTCTCTCTCTGCACCATGTAGCCTACTACTGGGCAATGGAGGAGAAGTGGCATTGGTAATTCAAGACTGTGTTTTTGACTGTCTTCAGTGCCTTATTCAGTGATATAAAGTTAAAACCAGGTACTATGAGTGCTCACCCGATTTTTAGTTCTTATGATGATGCTTTTTTGTGTAGATGGTTGTTAAATTTGGTGTTCCTGTTGGGGGGACAATTACTGCAGCCTTTTATTTGGCCATCTCACTCCACCTCTTCTCCTGATGCCACTTTATATGAGATATTTGAGCATCCATGGATTTTGGTATCTGCATGGGCCTTGAAATCATTTCCCCATGGACAACAAGGGATTTCTACCTATATATGTGTGCATATTTTTAAAATTGTTCTTTATATTTTCTTAAAATCAAAATCTAGATAAGGAGTTTAGTCATTTAAGAAAGACATTTAAAATAATTATTTAAATAATTTATGCAATTCAAAGATTAAGCAGACAGGAAGATGATATTATAAGTCATATTTATTAATGACATTATTTTATGAGACAGTAAGTTAAAAAAGTTACTTAGCATTAAAATTTATATCTTTAATACCATATATTATTTATGCTTGAAATTTTTTGTAAGGGTATTTATTTACCCAAATGTCAATAAAAATTATCTCTGAATTATGGTGTTGTGGTAGTTTGTTTTTCTTTCTTATTCTGTTTTCTTCTCTGAGTTTTGTAAATTACGTCACTTCAGAAAGTACACTTTTTTAGAAAAGTAACATAAAGGTTTCCTGTAGCTGTCTTTATTTAGTAGGGTCTATAGGAACAAAACACAGGGAATCAAGGAAGAGCCCTTTACGTTCTGTACTGTCCCTCAGCACCTTCCACTGACAAAGCTCGCCTTTTTACCAACTGGCAAAGGAGATCAACTGTAATGGAAAATATAATACTATCTGGAGTCATCAGAGGAGAGAATGGAAAGTGAATGAGGGGAGCCTGCTATTGTACCCAGTACTTTGATAGATTTTTTATAACTGAGGTATAGATTAAGGAAGATATAAGATCAAGAGGATTTTTTAAATAATGAAAGTAATCCAGCAGAGAAGGACAAATTAGCAATGTAGAAGAAAGAATAAATGTGAAAGCAAGTCATTAAGTAAGAGAAGCCTTAGGAGCAAGTGCCCTAGTTGAATGACAGGCTGAGCTTAGGAAGGAAGACGTCACAGTAACCAGAGGACAGGTGAAATACCTGAGTTCAGATGCAGGTTGGTTGCCCACTTGTGGGATAAGGAAAGGGGAAAATTATATATGCCTCTGGTAATTGCTTCTAAGATTTCTGTTAACTCACCTGAAATCCCTCCCTAGAGATGATCTTGAAGAAAGCCAGGGAATTCTCCAAATAGATTTTTCAAAAGATCAGTTAAGATTGACAATAAAATGCAGAATGTGCAGTTATATTTGAATATGACATAAACAATACATTTTTAGCAATGTCCCAAATATTGCATGAACAAAATTGTTTGATATACATAAATTTGATATGATGCAATATAAAATTCAAATTTGACTGGGCATCTTGTATTTTTATTTTCTTAACCTGGTAATGTCTCCACAGTTTAAGTAGAAAGCATATAAGCAAACCCTGGTAAGCAGAAATATGTGCTTTTTAGAAGATCCTCAATTATTATTATGATGCATACAATCTTTTTGCAAAAGTGGAAAAATGCTAGAGTTTAAACCCACTCATGTGTAAGAAAGGTGATATGCAAAGGCAGAATAAGAGGTTGCCTATGAAATGTTATTTTATGCTTAATATCTCTGTGGTGTACTATTCTGGTGCAAGCAAGCATCTAATACTAATTTAGTAATGATAATATAAGCATTTAGTACCTTAGGTTAAAAATATTTACCATGCATTTTTATGAGTAACATGAAGGAACTTAAGTCAATTCAGTACATTTTATAACTGCTTTACATTTTCCAGATGAAGAAACTGAGCCTCCACATCATACATAACTTTCTCACAAAGTGAATGTGGTCTGCCCAACCAGTTCTCCATCAGAGTTTGGAGAAATCCTTCCCCTCAGCAGACAGTGATGTTTGTTACAAGACATCAGTCCCTAAATGGAACAAGGGGCCTTGCTAAAGGGTTCAGGTGAGAAGAGTGACTTTTCATGAGTATTGCTTATCTGGCAGGCAGGGTGAGAGAGTGAAGAATGGAGAGAGGAGAAGGAACTACACACACACAAATTATTGTACCAGTTTCATTGATTGCCAAGTCTATCTCTTTATTTTCAGCTTCTCATTTATCTTCTCTAGACACTTAACAAAGCTCTATTGAAGCTTTCTAGGTAGGAAATTGTGCTACATGGACTATATGATGAATAAGACTTATACTAAAGAAAACTGTACTTTATTAGATACACTACTAAATAATACTTGGAAATGAAGGATATGCCAAAGGTAGTAAAAAATTTGAAGGTGACAAATTAATTGGGGGGGAATTTATAGAGAGATGGAAGATATTGGCTTACAGAAGAATTTAAGGTTTCATGGATGATATGGTATGGCTGTGTCCCCACCCAAATCGCATCTTGAATTGTAGCTCCCATAATCCTCACATGTCCTGGGAGGGGTTTGGTGGAAGGTAATTGAATCATGAGGGTGGGTTTTTCTTGTGCTGTTCTCATGATACTGAATAAAGCTCACAAGATCTTATGTTTTTATAAAGAGCCATTCCCCTGCACACGCTTTCTCACCTGCCACCATGTAAGACATGCCTTTGCTCATCCTTCACCTCTGCCATGATTGTGAGGCTTCCCAGCCATGTAGAACTGTGAGGCCATTAAACCTTCCTTTCTTTTTTCTTTTCTTTCTTTCTTTTTTTTTTTTTTTTTTTTTTTGTTTTTGAGGCAGAGTTTCGCTCTTGTTGCCCAGGCTGGAGTGCAATGGCGTGATGTTGGCTCACTGCAGCCTCTGCCTCCCGGATTCAAGCAAGTCTCCTGCTTCAGCCTCCCGAGGAGCTGGGATTATAGGCATGCACCACCACACCCGGCTAATTTTGTATTTTTAGTGGAGACGGGGTTTCTCCACCTTGGTCAGGCTGGTCTCGAATTCCCGACCTCAGGTGATCTGCCCACCTCGGCTACCCAAAATGTTGGGATTACAGGTGTGAGCCACCGTGCCTGGCCTTTTTTTTTTTTTTTTTTTTTTACTTTTTTGGTGGACAGGGTATCGCTCTGTCACCCAGGCTGGAGTGCAGTGGTATGATCTTGGCTCACTGTCACCTCCACCTCCCAGGTTCAAGCATTTCTCCTGCCTCAGCCTCCCAAGTAGCTGAGACTACATGGATGCACAACCACACCCAGCTAGTTTTTGTATTTTTAGTGGAGACAGGGTTTTCCCATATTGGCCAGGCTGGTCTTGAACACCTAACCTCAGGTGATCCACCCACCTCGGCCTCCCAAAGTGCTGGGATTACAGGCATGAGCCACTGCACCCGGCCAAACCTCTTTTTCTTTATAAATTACCCAGTCTCAAGTATTTCTTTATAGCAGTATGAAAATGGACTAATACAATGGAGATTAGACATTCACTTATACTAGGAGTGAAAATCTAAAAATGAGTAGTCACAATTCCTGGCAAATTCAGATGTGCCCCAAGTAAAAAGATATAGAAGCAGAAAAAACAAGCCATTTACACTATCTTCAAGAAAACATTGAAATATTGAATATCTCTCAAAAATGTACAATATTTCTTCAAAGAAAACTACAAATTATTGAAAATATTAAGATGGTCTAAATAAATGGAGTGGAATGTACATTGTAAACATCATGGAATAGAAGATTCAATGTAAAGATATTTCTCCATGAAGTGACCTATATATCCATTGTAAGTCCAGTAAAAATCTCGGTCATTTTTCAGAAGAAATTGACAAGCTCAATAAAAATAAGTTTATGGAAATGCAAGGGCCAAGTACAATCTAGGCATTCTTAAGAAGAAACAAAAGCGAAAATATTTGGATAAATTAGATTATAATTATCACCCTATACTAATTAAAATTTTCTGGACTTGTTGCAAGGATAATCAGATATGCAACTAAAACAAAATAGAAAGGTCAGAAACTCACATATATATGAGACCTGATGCATAATTTATAAACACTCTAATACAGCGGGAAAAAGATGGCTTTTTAAATAAGTCTGTGTCGATTTAATATTCATAAGGGAAAAATGAATCTTAAATTCATAAGCACACATAAGTCAATTTTAGATAGATGGTAAATATAAATATAAAAGGTAAGATAAAAAAGCAAAACTTCTACATGTCCATCAAATGATGAGTGGATGGAGAAAAGGAGGTATACAGTTGATTCTTGAACTTGGGGATTATAGGGTCTGACCCCCCAGGCAGTGAAAAATTCACATGTAAATTTTGACTCCCCAAAATCCTAACTTCTAGTAGTGTACTGCCAACCTTACTGATAACATAAACAGTTGATCAACATATTTTTTCATGTTATATGTATTATACACTATATTCTTACAGCAAATTAGAGAAAATAAAATGTTAAAAAATGTTAAGGAGGAGAAAATATATTTATTATTTTTTAAGTGGTAGTGGATCATCATTAAAGTCTTCACCCTTGTTGTCATCTTCACACTGAGTAAGCTAAAGACAAGAAGGAAGAGGAGGGGTTGGTCTTGTTATATCAAGAGTGGCAGAGGCAGAAGAAAATTCATGCATAAATAGACCTGTGCAGTTCAAATCTATCTTTTTTAAATGGCCAAGTGTATTTATAATATTGAATATTATTCATCCATATAAAGAAATGAAATCTTGTTACATGCTATAACACATAGATGAATTTTGACAATATTATGTTGAGTGAGAGAAACAAGGAACTACATGTTATATAAGCCCATTGGTAATAAATGTCTCGAATATGCAAACCTGTAGAAGCAGACAGTAACTTAGTGGTTACTTAGGGCTTGGAGGTGCAGAGAGTTAGGAGAATGATAGCTAAAGGCTATGGGGTTTCTTTTGGAGATGATGAAAATGTTCTAAAATTGACTGTGATAATGATTGTTTCTATCTGTAAATACACTAAAAACTAGCAAGTTGTACCTTTAACTGTAAGTAAAAAAAAAATTAATTGTACCTCAAACTATTAAATGGGTAGATTTTATGAGATGTGAATTATATCTCAGTAATGCCACCATTTTTTTTTTAAAAAAGTGGAAACTTCTAAAGAGCAATAAACAAAGAGAAAAAATATGGCCTTCAGGCTATACGCAAATATTTTATAAACTGGACAGAAAACACACTAATCATAAGAAAGATGATAAGTTGGACTACTTTAAACCCTTCATTAAATCAATATATTTCGTTAAGATTTAGAAATTCAAACCACAAAGTGAGAAAAGATATTTGTAATACACACACCCATAAAAGAATCATAATATACAAAGAACTCTCCAAATTGTAACCAAAATGCCAACAGGTGAACAGTAAAATGAGCAAAGAGTAAAACTTTACAAAAAATGGTTTTCCAAATAGTCAACAAAACTATGAAAAAACACTCATCATCTTTAGTCATTAAAAAAGGCAAATTAATAATATATTGCAGTAACACTACACACTTACTAGAATGGATAAAATAAAAAAAATCAAATGTTTATGGGTGAATGGAACATTCAGAACTCTTATTTATTGCACCTGTGTGGTCATATCTACTAGAATTGTTTATACACATACATATTACTCAACAAGTTCTCTCCTGGTTATACATCCAACAAAAATACATGCATATTTACCAAATAGCGTTTAATAATATTCATAGCAGTGAGGCTATCCTCACTGGGTTCGCAAGAGTTCTGGACATAAATAGTTTTAATTAAGCATTAATCAAGGTTGCACTTTGACCCATTTCCTTGTAACTGAAAACCATACAACACTAGATACTGACCATTTGCATCCCCATTGTCCTTTAGACAATGAAATTAGGATTATAAGATTTTCATTTAAGAATTGCTTAAGCAGATTCTGCATTTCAGTGGAAATGCTAATGTCAACTAGTTTAAAGATCCCCAGCAAGGAATTGAATCAGCATGAGAAAACTTCCCTGTCCCATGACTTCACCCTGCATTCTTTGATTAATCAAGGATCTCCACACTTCAGTCCACTCCAATATCCTTAAAAACTTTAGCCCCAAACTCCTCAGAGAGATGGATTTGAGGTGTCCTTCTGTTTCCTTGTTCAGCAGTCCTAAAGGTAAACCTCTTTCTCTGTTGCAACCCAGTGTCTCGGTGTATTAACTCACCATGTACACTGGGCAATGGACCTGTTTTGATTACAGTAGCACCATTTCTGTTATTCCCAAACTGGAAACCATCTAATATTTATTAAGTGTAGATTTGATAAACAGGTTGTGGCATTTTTACAAAATAAACCACTATAAAGTCACAAAAATATATAATCTACAACTATTAACCTGGATGAACATCACAGACAATATAATGCACCATTCAGAGAATATTGCAAGCACAAAAGCATATATATTTTATTTTTTCATTTAATATATATTTCAAAGGGAGTTTAAAAAAAAACAATGGTGATAGATGTCAAGCTAATGATTGCCCATTAGTGGGAGGCAGCTGGGGTGGTTCTAGTAAGTGGAAAGTGGGAAATGGGATCAGAATATGCCAAGTTAGCAGAAGACTTATTTTCAGCTTAAGGTAATTGAAAAACAGCAAACACAGGAAGAACACTCTGACCTCTTCTTTTCTGCCTAAAATCAGGGCATGAATTTCCCTTTTTACATTCATAGAGGTGTTTCCTTCTCCTGTATAAAAAAGAGAACAACTAATTGGCATAAAAATTGTACTAAATAAACCATATTTTCCATGCATTCCCAAGTCACTTTCCTACAATTTGTCATCCCTAGAAGCCAAACCACTTTTTTCTTTGTTTAGCCACTTTTTAATAATTTATTACCCTATGTTAAGATATTTAAGCTCCAAAGTCTAATTATCTTATGAGTTACTCCTTGTGTTAATATATTCAAGCTGCAATAACAAAATACCCTAGATTTATAAACAATAAAAATGCATTTATTGCTTACAGTTCTGGAGGCTGTGAAATTTAAGATGGAGGAGCCAGCAGATTCGGTGTCTGGTGAGGGTCTATTTCTCACAGATGGCACCGTTTGTGTGTCTTCTCATTACAGAAGAGGCAAGGAAGCTCCCTTCAACCTCTTTTTTTTTTTTTTTTTTTTTTTTTTGAGACGGAGTCTCGCTCTGTGGCCCAGGCGGGAGTGCAGTGGCGCAATCTCGGCTCACTGCAAGCTCCGCCTCCCGGGTTCATGCCATTCTCCTGCCTCAGCCTCCCAAGTAGCTGGGACTACAGGCGCCCGCCATCACGCCCGGCTAATTTTTTTGTATTTTTAGTAGAGACGGGGTTTCACCGTGTTAGCCAGGATGGTCTCGATCTCCTGACCTCGTGATCCGCCCGCCTCGGCCTCCCAAAGTGCTGGGATTACAAGCGTGAGCCACCGCGCCCGGCCTCAACCTCTTTTTTAAGGGCACTAATCCTACTCATGAGGGTGGAGTTCTAATGACTTAATCACTTCTCAAAAAGCCCCAACTATTAATGCTATCATTTTGGGTATTAAGATCCAACACATAAATTTTGGGGGAACACCAACATTCAGACCACAGCACTCATCACTCAGTTTCCTCATGTGTATGCAAATTACACATGTAAATAAACTTAAAAAGAAATTCTGTTAATGTCTTTTGTCAGTTTAATTTGCATTACCCAGACACAGAAGAGAAGTGTTCTACAAGGGCACCAGAGAGGTTTCTAGGATACTTTAATGATCTGTTTATTGATCCAGAAGGTGGTTGCAAAAGTGTGCTTATTTAGTAAAAATGTTTGGAGCTGTATACATATGACATTTTGTATGGTTTACTTCAGTAAAAGTATATTTGAATCATGAAAGACAGAAAAAAAGCATTGAGGGCTATTCATGTAGAAAATAGCATTAGTAAAGATAAGAGGGCAGAAAAGCACCAGCCCTATCCAGAAATAGTGAGGATAGTTTGAAGCCAAAGATTTAACTTCCATTATTACCTCAGATGAAAAAATGGAAAAGGCTATTTAGAAAAAATATTTCATTTCCCTGCTAAAAATTTCCCAGAGGAAGCTCTTTTGAGGAGGTTCTTAAACAAGTTGGGGTTTATTTTCTAAATATCAAATACAGTATGGAAACAGGGAAGTAGAAATATACCAAAAATTTGCATTTTTATATGCTTTATTCACAAACCTCAGTTGTGTGAGTTCTTTCTTTGGGGCTTGAAATATAAATAAGGGGCAACATTTCTGTTTCCTCCTACTAGAAACATTTATATAACAGAGGTGAAAATGTATTATTGAATTTAAGCTAAAGCAATAATTTTCTAAGGGTGAAATTTCAGGCTTCACTAAGCTAAAAAAGGCAGACATGAAGGATGGGGTTTGGGAGAGAAGGTGGTAAAAGAACCTTCTTTGCCTAGAATGTGCCTAGAATCAGCAAACATTTTAATCACAGAACCAGATCTAGAAAGAGACTAACTCACCTTTGGGGCAGAATGCAATGGGGAGATGCTGCACCATGTTTGACTTATAAAGGCAAGGGCAGGGGTATGCATCCCAAGGACTCAAAGCCTGTGGTTGGCCTTCAGATTGTACCTTTAAACATTTCTGGGTGAATAGTTTGTAAATATGCATATGGATGGTATGGTTTTCTATTTTTTTTTCTAATATATCTCAGGTCTATGAAGTTATTTATAAGTCATTGACATATTTCCCAAACTATTTTTCAATATTATGTAAAGACTCATGAGAAATAGCCTCAGCATAGAACAAAAGCATTATAATGGTTAATTTTGTGTGTGAACTTGACTGGGTCATGATGCCCGGAGAGCTGATTAAACATCACTTTTAGGTATATTCATGTAGATGTTTCTGGAAGAGATTAGCAATGGAATTGGTGGGATGAGTAAAGTAGATAAACCTTCCCAATGTGAGTGGGCATTATACAATCTATTGAGGGCCTAAATAAAACAAAAATAAAGAGGAGAGTTTATTAATTCTGATTCACTATGCCAAATGGGATGTCAAATTTTTGCCCTCAGTGCTCCTGGTTCTCAGGCCTTTGAACACAGAATGAAACCTACACCATTGGTCCTCCAGTTCTCAGGCCTTTGAACTACACCATTGACTTTCCTGGGTATCCAGTTTGTAGATGAAAGATCTTGGGATTTTTCAGCCTCCATTATCACATGTGGCAATACCTTATAAAAATATTTTACTACATGTATCTATATATCTACATCTATATCTACATATTTATATCTCCATGCCTATACCTATATATTTATATATAGATGTCTATATAAACTATAAATTTATATATCCTGTTGGTTCTGTTTCTCTGCAGAACCCTGACTAATAAAAACATTCAGGAGATTTTTATTTGGAGATTATGTTTAGGAGCCCTTGACATATGCTATTTAATGTCTTATATAAAAACCTGTCTTGGCCCGGCATGGTGGCTCACACCTGTAATCCCCACACTTTGGGAGGTGAGGCAGGCAGATCACGAGATCAGGAGATCAAGACCATCTTGGCTAACACGGTGAAACCCTGTCTCTACTAAAAATACCAAAAATTAGCCGGGCATGGTGGCGGGCACCTGTAGTCCCAGCTACTCGGGAGGCTGAGGCAGGAGAATGGCATGAACCCGGGAGGCAGAGTTTGCAGTGAGCCGAGATCAGACCACTGCACTCCAGCCTGGACGACAGAGCGAGACTCCATCTCACAAAAAACAAAACAAAACAAAACAAATCAAAAACAACAACAACAACAAAAACCTGTCTCCCCAGGCTGGGAGCGGTGGCTCACGCCTGTAATCCCAGCACTTTGGGAGGCCGAGGTGGGCAGATCACCTGAGGTTAGGAGTTCAAGACTATCCTAGCCAAAATAGTGAATCCCTGTCTCTACTAAAAATACAAAAAATTAGCCAGGCATGGTGATGCGCACCTGTAGTCCCAGCTACTTGGGAGGCTGAGGCACGAGAATTGCTTGAACCCAAGAGGCAGAGGTTGCAGTGAGCCAAGATCCCACCACTGTACTCCAGCCTGGGCAACAGTGAGACTCTGTCTCAAACAGACAAACAACAACAATAAAAATCCTGTCTCCCCAAAAGAACTCCCTTGGAAAGTAAACACTCATTCCACCTTCTCAAATCTAAATATTTATGTGAAATGATTTTCTGTGCAGTAATTCCATTCCTTTCTATGCCTGAGGTTTAGGAACCTCAAGTACATCTAACTTTCCTCATAATGTGTTTCTGGAATTGCCTGTAAATTTAATGTCTTTAAACTGAATTCTAGTTTAGGTGCGTCAGGGAAGTTCACTATTCACAGAAAACATGAGGTGAGCCCTTTGTAATTTGAACAAACATTTGGTAAGGAAATAATCA
This sequence comes from Pan paniscus, assembly GCF_029289425.2. NCBI lineage: Eukaryota > Metazoa > Chordata > Mammalia > Primates > Hominidae > Pan > Pan paniscus. The sequence goes on from NC_073266.2 coordinate 61,223,678, forward strand.
TCTTTCATTACCTTGGCTTGTTATTACTCTATCCTTAAAGTGTGAGTATCACTGAATTGATTCTTCATATTTACCTGGTTAAAACTTCTCTCCCGATTTTTATATGCTTCTTTCCAACAGAGTTGTCTGTATTTTGTGCACCAGTTTCTACCAGGAGTATTATTTTTTGAAGTAGTTTGTCTACTGCTTGGCCTAGATATCTGCCCAATTGAAGCATTCTTATGATGGTAATGATGAATGTCTCTGACCTATTCTAACTATTGTGCTCCTTGGACTCATTTTCTCCAGGTGCTTCATTCAAGGCTGTGGTACTCCAGGAATTTAACTGATGTCTTTAAAGATTTTTTAAACTTTACTTTTTTTTCTTTTCTAGTGAATCCCTCTAGTAGAGACTGTCAGTCCCCAGGATATATTTTCCACTACCTACTTAGTAATAGAACCCCCAATTTTTGACTGGACACTAGCTTCCCAAGGGAAAAGTACTGCATTTCCCAGCCTCCCTTGCAGCTAGGCCTGTCCTATAACTAAGTATTGACAATGGAATGTCAACAGAATCATGGTGTTCAAATGCTAGGAAATATACGTAAAATAAAGTATATTTTAAGTATACTTTAATACTAGGCATACTCTAGTTCCTTTTTTCATCTTTTCTGATAGTTGAAATACAGACATTATGGATTCTGAGAAGAAAACCACATGCTAAATATTTCAGAAAAAGAAATTAGAGTGAACTTGGGTCCCTCTAGACTTATTTGAAACAAAAAGGAAATAAATTACCTTTATTTAATTTACTAGTATGTTGAATGATCTGTCCCTCACAGGAACCTAATAGTAATTGATGCATTTCCATTTTCTACTCATTATCTATGTGACTTCTATAGTTTGAATGTCCCCACCAAAATTCATGTTGAAGCTTAATCCTATGTGGCAGTATTAAAAGGTGGGGCCTTTAAGAGTTGATTGAGTCATGAGGGCTTTTTCTAATGACTAATGGGTAAATGGATTAGTGAGTTATCACGGGACGGGAATTGGTAGCTTTATAAGAGGAGAAAAAATGACCTGAGGACAGCATGTTAGCACACTCAGCTCTCTTGCCATGTGATGCCCTGCACCACCTCAGGACTCTTCAGAGTCCCCACCAGCAAGAAGGCTCTCACCAGATGCAACTCCTCAACCTTGGACTTCTTAGCCTTCATAGTTGTAAGAAATAAAATTATTATCTTTACAATTTACCCAGTTTCAGGTATTTGGTTATAAGCAACAGAAAATGGACTAAGACAGTGACTTTGGGCAATTACTTAAGCTTTTAAAAACATTTCCCTAATATGTGGAATGGGAACCATATAGTACCTGTCTCAGGAGTTGTTTTGTGTAACTTGCGGGATTATTCATACAAATATATTAGTAAATGTCCTGGCCTATAGTAATCACCAGTAAATTTTGATTTTATTATTTCAAACATTTTATGGCTTAAGTATACTTAAATTCAGGCTTGCTATTTCTATTATTTCCAAATGCATGTTGAATAAGAATTCAACTCTTGAGATCTGTTTAGAGCTACCTGCTATGAGAGCCCATAAGTGCCTCAATGTCATCATGTCTAAAAACCAACTTACTATATTGTTTTCAACTTGCTGTTTTCCTGAATTTCTTATGTCAGTGAATATCCTCGCTGTCTACCTAGTTATGCAAGCAAAATATACCATTGTCTTATGCTATTTGTTATGCAATCTATTATCTCCAAATACTCTAAGTTATGTCTTTATAATATTCTCTATTCACACTCCTCCTTCACTTCCCCTGTCTCTAGTTCAAGTACTCATCTCATTTGCATTACTGCAGGACTCTCATAATTGTTCTTCCTATGTACATATAACCATCAAGGAATCTTATTATAGATGGATGTTTAATCAGGCCAGTATCCTGCTTAAGATCTTCTTCATGGCATACTTTTGGATAAAAATAACACTGAAACTTCATATCATGGTCTACAAAGTTTATGCTCTTTTTCTGCCTAACTTATATTTTCATTCCCTGTCTCTTTTCCAATCAAACCCTTAACATTAGCCATAAAAATAACTAGCATGTATGGAGTCATGTACTTTTCTAAATACTTGACCTGAGCAGTCTTCATTAATCTGTTGTACAATCTTTTGAGGAAGATACCATTATTATTACCAGACAGTATTGCCAGATGAGGAAAGTGAAGCATCGAGAGGTCAGAGGCTTCTTCAAGTTCTCATAGCAAGCAAGTGACAGAACCAGAGTTCTAGCTTGCATGGAGCCTGCAATTGTTTTTTCAATAGCAACTCCTCTGAGAAGACTTCCTGAGTTTTCCAGAAAGATAAGGCACCCGCCCACCAAGTGCTCCAGTAGCACATGACCTATGCTTCTCTTACAGCCCTTACCCTCCATTGTTTGTATTTATTTGTCTCTCTGATCAGGATGTAAGGACAGATGAGATTTGTGTCATTCAATTTGATATCCCAGAGTGTAAAATAGTGCATGGAACACAGTACTCTACAAACTTTTGTTGAACATATGAATAAAAATAAAAAGTAGATGTATAAGTGAAAGAAAAACATCATAATGGCCCAGACATACATATGCACAGTAACACACACACATATGCACAGTAACACGCGTACCCACACATGTGCACATGGGCACATACCAAACAAAAATTAAAATGTGCAGTGGGAAAAACAGTTCACTGGAAGTCAGGCAATCTAATGTCTAGATTTAGTATCGGAGCTACTGACCTGGATTGATTTTATAAATTTATCTTCTGTTTTGTGGGTTCTATTTTTGTTTTTGAAGCAGCTTATTTATAAAAAAAAAAATCAGGTCCCATGAAGACATTAGGAACTCAGATCTGGCAAATTATGCCAAGATAGAAACACCCCATGTGCCCTCTCAGCTGCATGGAGCAGATGCTCTTCTTGTTGGACACAGACCCTGAATGCTGCTGGGTGTGGGAAAAAAAAGTAGGTTTTTTTTTTTTTGAATCAGCTTTTTAAAAAAAGGACAACCTTTTTTGTGAGGACATGAGCATAGGTCCATATCTTCACCACAGCAATGAGACAGCAGGGGGCTATCAATTCTGCTGCTGTTAAAGGGTTCAGCTGGAACCTGCCTGCCCTCCTGAACTGTCTTTATTCCAGGCTTGGTCTATCACCAGAGCCCTCCCTCTAGATCTTTGATCGTCACTGCCCATCTGCACTTTGAATCATCATGCCTAAATAAAGCTCTATTCAGGAATTCTAATCCTCTAGACCACTCCACAGTAGACTTTCCAAACAGCATATACGCAAGTAGAGCATTTCTAAAGGCCCTTACATATCTAAATGATATGATTTATTTTGCCACCTTGGGATCTGGTCTCCAGGAATGCTTTGAATTCCATTAATAGATGAGTTCCAGAAAGATTCATTATTGCTCCTCACGGGACATATTTTTGCCTTTATTTTAACAAGAAAGGCAGCATTAGAATTACAGTATAATCTTCTCCAAAATAATGTATAGGAATGGGAGTTTAGGAAGCTGAAAAATGAAACACATGTGCTTTTGACCTCAGCTTACTGGTACTGCTAATGTTTGTGCTACTAACTGAATTGCTGCTGACTTTTAATCAAAAAGAAGAAAAAGATCAAATACATATAAATTGAACTAAACAAGGGAAATTATCAGACATGTTTAGAAGGCATCTGGGAGATGAGAAAACAGATAACAATCTGCAAGTAGCCACATCAAAACAAAAGGAGGATGGGAAGGAAATAGAAGAAGAACAACTTCACGGCTAATAACCACAGACCCAAGTATAATAGCAACTGCCTGCTATATTTCACATGTTCCTAATTTGATTTTTTATGGCACACCTGAAGAATATTTGACAGAAATTTAGGAGATGAAGATAAAAATAGAGTAGCTCACTAGATAATTCCCTGGCTCAGTGGATCTCCTTTTGGTCAATACTGTATTAATTTTTTATTGTCTTCATAAAAAATGATCACCAGTAGTTGAAGAATGAAAGATGGAAGTGGAATTCTCAGCCCCTTTGTTTAGTTTCAAATGTTCTGCCTGTTATCTTCTAGAATTTTTACAATTTCAGGTCTTAGATTTGAGTCCTTGATCCATCTTGAGTTGATTTTTGTATAAGGTGAGAGATAAGGATCCAGTTTCATTCTGCTACACTGTGGCTTGCCAATTATCCCAGCACCATTTGTTGAAAAGGGTGTCTGTTCCCTACATTATGTTCGTGTTTGCTTTGTTGAAGATTAGTTGGCTGTAAGTATTTGGATTTATTTCTAGGTTCTCTCCAAAAGCAAATACAACAAAAACAAAGGTAAATATGTGGGACTTAATTAAACTGAAGAGCTTCTGGACAGCAAAAGGAACAGTCAGCAGAGTAAACAGACAACCCACAGAGTGGGAGAAAACCTTCAAAATCTATACATCTGACAAAGGACTAATATCCAGAATCTACAAAAAAACTCAAACAAATTAGCAACATAAAAACAATGCCATAAAAAAGCAGGCTAAGGACATGAATAGACAACTCTCAAAAAAGATACACTAATGGCCAACAAACATATGAAAAAATGCTCAACATCACTAATGATCAGGGAAATGCAAATGAAAACCACAATGCAATACCACCTTAGTCCTGCAACAATGCATATTCAAAAAATCAAAAATAATAGATGTTGGTGTGGATGCAATGAAAAAGGAACACTTATACACTGCTGGTGGGAATGTAAACTAGTACAACCATTGTGGAAAACACTGTGGAGATTCCTTAAAAAATTAAAAGTAGAACTACCATTTGATCCAGCAATCTAACTAATGGGTATCTACCCAGAGGAAAAGAAGTCATTATACAAAAAAGATAATTGCGCACGCCTGTTTACAGCAGCGCAATTTGCAATTGCAAAAATATAGAACCAGCCCAAGTGCCCATCAGTCAACGAGTGGATAAAGAAATTTTGGTGTGTGTATATAGGTAGTATTCCATCGTGTGTGTCTATATATATATATATATATATGGACAACCAGATATATATATATATATCCCGTTATATATATGGACAACTAGATGTGTGTGTATGTGTGTGTATATATATATATATATATATATACACACACACAATGAGATGTATATATAATATATACAGTTACATATATATGTGTGTGTATATATATATATATATATATATATACACGCACATACAATGGAATACTACTCAACCATGAAAAGGAACAAATTAATGGCATTCACAGCAACCTGGATGGAACTGGAGACTATTATTCTAAGTGAAGTATCTAAGGAATGGGAAACCAAACACCGTATGTTCTTACTCAAAAGTGGGAGCTAAGTGTTGAAGATGCAAAGGCATAAGAATGATATAATGGACTTTGGGCACTAAGGGGAAAGGGTGGGATGGGGGTGAGGGGCAAAAGACTACAAATTGAGTTCAGTGTATACTGCTCAGATGATGGGTGCACCAAAATCTCACAGATCATCATTAAAGAACCTACCCATGTAACCAAATACCACCTGTTCCCCAAAAACCTACGGAAATAAAAAAATTTTTTAAATGCTCTGCCTGTTATTCTGTATCTCCTTATAGGACTTCATGACTAGTCAGGTGGAATTAGAGAAGGAAGAGCTCATAGAAGCTGCAGTTAGGCTTTGAAGATCTCCAGCCTGATTCTGTAGTGTATTGATTCAAAAGAACAAAACCAAAGATCTCATGAAGCAGGTAAGCCTTTATTGTTCTAAAGAATTAGACATGATTGTCCTTGCTAGAGTGAAGACTCAAGGTCTCATCAAGGGGAAAGCATGTCTAGTGTGTCTTCATATATGCTATATCCTGGTGTATTAATATCCTAACATTTCTTCTGCTTAGTTTTTAGCTGTTGGGAACCGTTTAGATGGCATTAAGCTTTATCTTCTTTCATTGCATTAGGATTCTGGTTAACTATTTCTGTGTACCAAGCCACCCCAAAAGTTAATAGCTTAAAATAACAATTTATTATATGGTTGGTGCAAAAGTAATTGTTGTTTCTGCCATTACTTTTAACGGTGCAGTTGAAACTGCAATGAATTTTGCACCAACCAATAATAACTTCATGGTTCTGAGGGCTGACTGAGCTTACCTAGACAGTTCTTGCTGAAAGCCTCTCATGTGGTTGCAGTCAGACAATAGCTGGAGCTGGTATCATCAGAAGGATGGAGTGGTCTAGATATCCAAGATAGCTCTCTAACAGGGCTAGAAGTTGATGCTCGCTATCAGCTGGGATCTGAGGCTGTCTACAGGAACACCTATACATGGCTACTACATGAATGTTGGGCTCTCAGTGTTGGCATTAGATTTACAGTGTCACTTCTGCCATATTATATTGGACAACATAGTCACTGGCCCTGGATCACCCAGATTCAAAGGGGTAAAGAAATAGACTTGATGGAGGAGCAGCAACATCACACTATAAAAGAGTGTGAAACAGGCAACATTGCTTTGCTCACATTTTGAAAATGTATTCTTCCACAATTATTGGCATATAATCTTTGGGTTGCTAAACTTTTAGATAACATATGCCAAGAACTGGCCAAGTCCTCCATATTTTACAGCCTCTCTACTTGTCTTTTAGAGCCCTTTCTGATTATATGCTCTGCTCCTTAAATATTCTGGGCTCTCATGTTCCCTTAATTCTCATTTTTCAGCCTTTTCCCCTATCAAAACTCTCCTATTTTGTGCTCCACTTTTTCAGGATCAGTTTCTCTGCTGGGTAATTATGGGTAATGTGAGATGTTTAACTTTCATTTTCTGTATTGGCATCTCTGTGCAGGTGTCTGCTGATAAAATTAGGTTCCCAGGATATGTGATACAACATGAACACATAATTTTCATTACTGGCTAATATTTTGGCTATGGAGGGCTATAAAGAACTTAGTTTTATAGTGTGAAAATGTCAAGAAAATGCCCTTAGTCATTCAGTTTTAATGCCTGGAACAAGGCCAGGCATAAGAAGCCAGGTTATTTTATTTCTCTTGATCTAGGTTGTGGCTTTGCTGGCCTTACATAGCCTTTCAGAGGTGTAGCTGCCCTTCCCAGGCAACTCCTATCCCCGGAGGGGACACACATGTATACAACGAAAGATATTCACTATAGATACATCAGATCTACTTATATTTCCTTAATGTCTCCCAAAAAGTTACCATAATTAGTCTTGGAGAATGAAGTAGGTAACCATTTCAAAGGACAAGACAGTTTGTATAATGGTTAAGGACCAGACTTGGAGGCAGAGGTCCTGAGTTTAAATCCAAGACCTGTAACTTAATATATGAAGGTTAGGCAGCTCACTCTACTTCAGTTTCCTCAACTGTAAAATGAGGGCGGTGATAGCACCTACCTCAAAAAACTGCTGTGAGAATTGTACATACCTGGCATGCAGCAAGTACTGTAAGTATTTGCTATTATTCCTATTTTGTCATTGGCTACTTTTGAAGGATCTCCATACTATTAGAGAAGAGTAATAGACTGTGTGATCAATAAGAGATGAAATGATAGACATCTTTTTGGTGTGTTCACTGGTTAATGTGTTGCCCCTTCCAGGGAATATAATGCTGTAAAAACCATCATTGTATCAATATTCTCCTGCTGGGTCCATGGCTCCTTAAGGAGGAGAGCATATGGTAGAATTTCAGGCACCATAGGAGGTCAATGAGGGGAATATTTTTGTTGAAGGAGAAAACTCTTTTAAAGTTGCCAATTACGTCTACCCATTGAGTCAGCTATACTCCTTAAGTATAAAAATAAAATTATTTGTATGTTTCTATTTTTCATTGTAAAGTTTTATGTTTTTTTAATTTTAAAAAATGCCTCAATGTCAAACCATTCCAAAAGGTTATAACTCCCAAAATGTTAAAAATCACTGACTAGAGATAAATTGTAATTCAAAGCCCATGATCCCATAATCAGGGACAATTTGTAGGCTCCAAAAACTAGTAAGATGATAAGACTAGGTTCAAAAATATGTATTATTCTAAGGCATATTCTGACCTGGATAATTACTAAGAAGCTCAGAAGAAAAACAATTACATATCAACACAATTGCTATCCAAAAACAAACAAAAACCATAACTAATACCAAAAAAGAATAGCAAAATATATTTTTAGCACCTACTCCATTAAAAGACCTAGTCTCTTTTCATAAGAGACCTATAAAATTTTACTAATTCAATTTTATATTGGAAGAAGTGAAGGCTTGAAGAAATCAAGCAACTTGCCCAAGTCCTGCAGGTGGTAGCTTTATATGCCAAGAGTCAAATTCAGATATCTCTAGCTCCGTGCTCAAACTCTGAAACTGCAACCTCTGTTCACACATTCAGTGCTCACAACACAAGTCCTGGCTTTTCATCTTGGCAGGAGAGGAGCTCCATAGTTAATCCTAAAATGCTTTTCTGCCTCATCTTTCCTCGTCACCTTAGACCAATCCTCTATTCCAGCTGGGGCAGTCTTCTCACTGACCTTGTTATCTGTTGTGCCTTACTGTGTCCTCTGGACCTTCAGGTTTCACACCTGTAATACTCTCCTGTTCTCTGCTCTGCTGATTTAGACCTTGATATTCCTCAGAACATTCTTAATGTAATCAGCTTCACACATCTTCCCCTGGGCTCCCAGATTCAGTGCAATTACCTGTCTGCTGGACTTCCTGTGTCATTGCTGGAGTTTGGTATGCCTGACATCATAGGTTCCTTTTGTTTCTGTGCAGTATACAGCTTGCCTCCCTGAATAGGGCAGGGTTTTATGCCTCCTCTTACAACTTTTATCTAACACATGGTAAGCCCTCAATAAATGCTAGGTAATTGACTAATGATCTGTTTTGTGACCAAAAAAAAAAAAAGCCTTTGGTTGAGTAGTCTGTCGTTTTTTACAGAATTTCACAAGAGAGAATAAGTCCTTGAAAATAAAAGTGATTGAGAAGAGTTAATAGAAAAGTCTTCCTAGTTTGAGACCAGGCTGCTCAACATGGTGAAACCCTGTCTCTACTAAAAATAAAAAATTAGCTGGATGTGGTGGCACACACCTATAGTCCCAGCTACTCGAGAGGCTGAGGCAGGAGAATCACTTGAACCTGGGAAGAGGAGGTTGCAGTGAGCCGAGATCGCACCACTGCACTCCAACTTGGGCAACAGGATGAGACTCCATCTCAAAACAAAAACAAATAAAGGTCTTCCTCAGAAGAGAAAATTTCTCCTTCTCCTTGCAGAAAATGCCACTGTAGTACAAAAACTTTAAAAATGCAAACATTTTTAAAAGAAACAAAAACTTTATAAATGCAAAGTTCAGCATAAATACATGTGACCTACACATGTTGTTGCTGTTATATAGTGCTCAGATTAGGCAAAGAAGTTGAATCAATACTGGGGAGAAAAGAAGTACATTGACAGGTCTTTTCCAGATAGCCTTCAACATTCCCATGATGAGAATAATAACTATGGCCAAGGAAATCAATAAAGAAAAAAAGTTACCCAAAGTCAGGTCTAATAATTTGAAGAATTTTACATGCTTCGGCTAGATTCTCAGAGACATCAAACAACTTGTCCAAGTTCTGCAGGTGGTGGCTTTATATGCCAAGAGTCACACAGATGAGTGTGTTACTCTTCATGCAGTGAGACATGGGCTTGCATTTACTCTGTGACAAAAGTTCATTATCTAGGAAGCAAAGAAACTGAACTGAACTGAACAATCCCAAACGTTAGTTTGAGCCATTTTAAATTCTTTGGCTTCAAACAGGGTTAATCCTAAAGGACTAAAGTAGGGAAACTTTGTAACTGGTGACCTCTTATTTTTCTAGAATTCACCTTCCCCACCCTGCCCCACTTCTAACCTTCCCAAGGCAGAAAATATTGTCATGTTCCCCTCTGGTTTATCACTAACAAATCTATATCTTTATATTACAGCTTGCAACCTCTTTCTTGAGTATTATCTTATATGGCCTTCACAAGTTCATGTTATACAGAAACAAAGTCCTTTTGCAGATGTTCAGTTTCAGGGAGGTTAAGAAACTTACCATAGGCTTTGATGTGTTGGGGCAGGTAGTTGTACCTCCGGTACTTTTTTCTTTCCCTGGGCCATGCTCTCTCTCAGGGGCTAACAATGTAGGTGATTCTCCAAACTGATCTGTTATTACTGAGCCTATGTCCCACAGCTTTGCTATCTGTTCTTCTTCATTACTTAAAGAAGAACTCTACTCAAGTTCCTCATTTAAACAGGATGCCTAGCTCTACTAAAATCTCGGCATAAAACAATAATGTCTGTCTTAATCAATGACTGAAAGAAAGTTCCTCCCATAAATATCAAATAGAATGTCAAAGTCAACCCACTAGGCCTAGGGAGGGTAACAGTGAAAATTTTAAGTTTCAGGGCCTGATTAAGAAGAAAAATAGGTAGGATTGAAAGACATATAGGTTTATATTTTCTTTAAAAACCTCCAAATATTGCTGTCTTCAATGAACACACAGTGGCAGGAGTTGAGGATGGTTAGCAGTGGAAATTCAACAGATGTAAAAGGAAAAAGTTGTATCTTTAAGATTAGATAGACATATAGATAGAGTGGTAGATATATATGTACATGTAGATTTCTTTCAAGTTAGGCAAGTTATAAATTGAATGTACAATTTATAATTCAGCAGCATGTAGTCAAGTTCTAAACTGCAGGGATGAAGTGCTGAGTGAGGAGCTGAAAGAAGGAGTAAAGATCACTAATAGAATGCAGGTTTAGGAAGGGGATTTGAGCCCAGCTCTGAAGGATGTCTAGGCTTTATACATGGGAAAGTGGAGGCAATGCTAGTGCTGGAGCTGACAGTTAAAGTGCACGCAAAATTTCTGTCGAAAACTACACATGTGATCTTCACCTAATTTTCTTCCTCTTACCCGAAGATGGAAGAGTGAATCAAGGTGTAGAAAAAGGAAGAGAATAATATGACCCTGCTATCATGAAGACTTTGTCTGAAAGCAATAAGGAAGAAATCTTAGTAGACAGGGAGAGACTGCTGTCACATGTGTTAAACTACAATTTCCCAAGTAATACTGCTTTTCAATTTGTGTTTTATCTCTTCCCTTGAGTCCCACCACAGTGCCAGGCCCTGGGATGCTCTAGTCTTGAAACACTTCAGAGCAACAGTTTTAGTGCACCCCAGGGAGGCAGCTAAATGCTAGCACATCTGTGCATTTTATAGAAACCGAAGCATAGGCAAATTGGTTTTTTTGGGGAGAGGAGGAGGGATGTCCGACTTTCTTTTACCTTCACAAGACTCTTTGAATACAATCCACTTCATAGCCCATACGGCTTGTGTATATGGATGGACATAACAATTCAAACATTTTCAGAAATAGGTAGAAGTATCACTAAGGACTTGGAAGAGTCCAATTTCCTTACTTTCCATCACTGACACTCTTCAGTTTTCATTTCCCTTTGCCAGTATTTGGACATATATATTTTTTCTTATCTCTTTTAACACTAATTAATAGACTATATTTTTCAGAGCAGTTTTACTTTTACAGAAAAATTGAGCAGAAAGTACAAGTCCACATGCCCCAACACCTCCCATCATATTTTTTTCTGTAATTAATATCTTGCATTATTATTGCATACTTGATGAGCAAACATTAAGAAATTATATAAATTAAAGCTTGTAGTTTACACTGGAGTCTGTCTTGTGTTATATAGTTCTTTGGGCTTTGAGAGATGTATAATGCCAGGTATCAACCCATATATTGTCATACAAAGGAGTTTCAGTGCCTGAAAATCCCCCGTGCTCCATCTCTTCATCCCTCAATCCTCTCATGCTTCTTTGTTTTTTTTTTTTGTTTTTTTTTTTTTTTTTGAGACAGATCCTCATTCTGTCGCCCAGGCTGGAGTGCAGGGGCATGATCTCAGCTCACTGCAACCTCCGCCTCCCAGGTTCAAGTGATTCTCCTGCCTCAGCCTCCCAAGTAGCTGGGACTACAGGTGCCCACCATCACGCCCGGCTAATTTTTTTTTTTTTTTTTTAGTAGAGACAGGGTTTCCCCATATTGGCCAGGCTGGTCTCGAACTCCTGACCTTGTGATCTGTCCACCTCGGCCTCCCAAAGTGCTGGGATTACAGGCGTGAGCCACCGCGCCGGAGCTTCTTTCTTAAAATGTAAAAATCTGTAGAACTATAAAGTGAGAAAGAGCTTATAATCTGCCATAGCAAGTCTTTATAGAAGAGGCTGAAAGTGAAATATTGTTCAATTTAATAATGGAATAGTGGTGGCATGCTAGTCCTGAATTCTTTCCTCCTGCCCCACCATTACATGGTGTTTCTCAGGATAGGACAAAAAGTAACAGCCAAGTGCTTACAGCTCAAATGAGGATCAAGCACCACCCTTAAATTATTTTTTTAAATAAATAGGATTATAATGCTCTTAGGATGGGAAGACACATTTGGAGGTGTATTTAACTGGGGGAGGGCATAACTGAAATTGCCTAAGCAGATCTAGAGGCATATGGTGGGGATAAAAAGGGACGGTTCAGGGACTGATGTTTATGGCCAACTTTTGGTTTCAGCCTCTAAAGGGAAAAGGTAAATGAATCTTTGAAGTTTCCTTCTAAAATTCTCAGACCGGCTTAATCAGGAAAAGCAGGGAAACAAGTTCCACGGCCCAAAGTTTTGCTCGAGAACAAAGTGTTCTTGCTAAAACGTCTTTCGGTGTCATGATTAAGAACATGACCTCTGTGGTGAGACTGACATGAATTCAAATTGTGACTCCTGGATCTGTGTGATGTCTGTACATCCCAGTTTCTCCAGCCGATGTGTGACCAACAGTACCTATATTTTAACTGGGAGTTGTAAAGAAGAAAATGAGATGGCAGTTGCCAAGAGGCTTACTCAGCCACTGACCAACATGATGTAATTCGCAAACTAATTCATAATGCAGGGTCATAATAATGAGCTGCTGAATGATATGTTAGCAAAAAGAAGACGAACCTCCCTAAGGAGTTAGAAAAGAAATCAGAGAAAAGCTGGAATGTGTTTGTGTGTTTGCATGTGTGTATGAATAAATGATGTTTGAACAATTACAAAAGAAAAGGAGGACCCTAGGGATTGACAGGCAGGATGGTAAATGATAGATGAAGTTTCCAGAAACGGAAGTAGGAGATCAGTGGGTACAAACCAAATTTGAGAGAGTGGGCAGCATGCTGGGAATCCCAGTTAAGGCATCTTTCTATGACCTTATGAAAGAAAAAATTCTGTTTTAAATTGAAAAACTATACTTTGTTTTATTAACTATTATTATTATTATTATTACTGTTTAATTAATTTCCAGGTTCTTTATCAAGAAGATACTTTTTGTTTTTTCCACTTTATGAAGGTAAATCAGAATAAATACCTGCCTCCAACCAATGAAATGTTAATTCCTGTACTTAGCAGATAAATCACTTTAATGTTGGCCTAAACTCTTCACCCTAGCATCCCCAGACCCCCTCACTGGAGAACACGAATTAATGAGCTACATAAAACCCTGCAACATTGTATTCTCAGTGTGGGCTTATGAGACAAATACCCAAGTAAAAGGTGAAAACAAGAAAATATTTAGCAGGAAGTTTAATTCTGTCTGAGGGATTAAAAATCGCTGTGTTAAGGCTCAACTGTTCTGTAGAGCCACACACCTGGGGACCCTGAGACCTGAGAGCTAAGGTAAGTAAAGCCCTTTGGTTGGTGGTGAAAAGAATGAACAAGCAAGATTCTACTAGTTCTCAAGAGCTGTTATGAAATCCAAAAAAATGGTTCTTGGAATTTCAGGCTGTTGGCCCTCTGTTCTCTACTGAAAGATTTCCCGTTGCAGCTAGGCAGTCCACTTTCTTCCTGCATGTTTTGGTACCAAGAAATGGTCTCTAATTTGTGCACACTGTTGGCCATAAATAGCTGATGGTTTGTACACACCATTTCAATTTCATTATAATGCTTTTCAAATTTTCATTCTTTGAAATTTTTAAGTTTTCATTCTTAAGTGAGCCATCAAAGCCTTATAATGCAGAAGAGTGAGGGGAAAAGATTTGGTGTTTTAATTTTAGACAGCAGTTGTCAGTTTGGAGAGAAAACATTTGAGGAGGTAGGTGAGAGAGACAGGGAAAGAGAGCCAGGGAATGTGTTGGGCCACTTAAGCCAGGCCAACCACAAATACATTCACCATGGAGAAGTAAATCTGACCCTCAATTCCATCTATCTACATGACAACTGTTCTCCTTCAAATGGTGGTTTACGTTCATATAATAAAAACATCTAAGAAATGGGGCTGAATGTGTCTTACTTCAATGTTTATGAGAGTGTTCTGGAAGGAATTTTTTCTCCAATATATAAGAATTCAGCATGCCTAGCAGAGAGGATTTGGTAAGGGACAGAGAGAAGCATTTTTTGTCATTATGTTAATGTACCATCCCAGCTTCACTATTGATGCCAACAGCCCTCAGGATGGGAGGTTTTCTCTCACTCCCAGGTCAATTCCTCTGCGTGTGTTGCACAGAGAGTCCCCTTCAACAGGGAGCCTTGACTCGTGAACATAGACCTATATACGGGGCCATTCCCACACACATAAGAAACAGTAATCTCAGGACTGTTTCCTATTTTTTATATTTCAAATCCAGGCTGTGGGTTTTTCAGTTGGAGCTATTTGATTTCATTCAGGGACAGCAGTGTAAGGGAAGCTGGAAAACTGTTCCACCAGGCTTCAAGCATATGCCTGGATTTGTTTACCATAAACAAAGTCTTCTCAGTGACTGTTACTGTCACCATAGCAACAAGATTGAGGTTACATCTATCAACAAAGCACCACATAAGGCGAAGGCGAGCAGTTAATAAAGAAGAGCAATGATAATTACACAGCAGCCGGCCGCCAGCTCAAACACGGAGGCCTTTTTTTTCCCCCCAAATTCTAGTTCCATTTTCAATGTAGAAATGGAAAGTATAACTCAAAAGGCATTGGATGCCCATTTCTGGAGTTGTCTGGGAGATGAAAAAATAAACAGCTGGAACTTCTTCACAGATCTTAGCTCCATGGCATAACCCTATTAGTAGGTTTACTTACCTCAGTAGGGTAAAACTGCCTCATTAATGATTAAGAAAAAGAAATCAGAAATGTCTGTGGAAAAATCAATTTCTGATTTAAAATACAAATATTAAAACAAAAACCCAGAGATCAAGAATGGGCTTACAGAGGAAAGTGAAATTAAATGGACATAATTTCCTGTGCTCTTCATTGAGATGAGTAGGTTTAGGTGAACAGGCCTCCACCTATGCACATTTTGGGCAAGATTTCATTGGCTATTTGGGGTCTTTTGTGGTTCTGTGCAAATTTTAGGATTAAAATTTTTATTTTACTCTACATTCAAAGGGTACATGTGCAGGATTCTTCCATGGATATATTGCCTGATGCTGAGGTTTGGGCTTCTAATGATCCTAACATCCAAGCAGTGAACATAGTATCTGATAGGTGGTTTTCCTATCTTTCCCCCTTCTCTCCCTCTCCACTGTTAGAATCCTTAGTGTTTATTGCTCCCATCTTTGTGTCTGTGTGTACCCAATGTCTAGCTCCCTTTATAGTAAAAACATGCAGTTTTTGGTTTGCTGTTTCTGTGTTAATTCACTTAAGATAATGGCCTGCAGCTGTATTCATGTTCCTGCAAAGGATATGATTGTGTTCTTTTTTATAGCTGCATAGAATTCCATGGTGTATATTTACCACATTTTTAAAAATCCAATCCACTGTTGATGGAAACCTGGGTAGATTTTATGTCTTTGCTATTGTGAATAGTATTACTATAAAAAAAGTGTGCAATGCTTTATGAATTTGCGTATCATCCTTGCACAGGAGCCATGCTAATCTTTTCTATGTTGTTCCAATTTCAGTAGATGTGGTGCCCAAGCAAGCAAAATTTTAGAATTTTTTCCCTATATCTATGAAGAATGACATTAGAATTTTAATAAGGATTGCACTGAATCTCTGGATCCCTTTGGGTAGTATGGACATTTAAATATTAATTCAATCCATGAAAACAAGATGTCTTTCCATTTATTAATATTTGTGTAATCTTTAATTTATTTCCTCAGTGTTTATTGTTTCTGGTATAAGGCTTTTTCTCTTCCTTGGTCACGTTTACTCCCAGTAGCTTATTGGTTTATTTATGTTTGATGCAATTATAAATTGAATAGTTCCCTTAATTTTTTTCACATAGTTCAATTTTGTGGCTAAATCATCCTTTCAGCTTAATATAATCCATTGTTGCTAACAAAGTAATTGTTTATACTCCAAAATATCTAGGGTATCTTCAGAGACCCTCTGCAAGCTGCTATGCACTCATCTATACTCAAATGTCTGGGAAATCTTGGTCAACCTTATTCCCCAACCCTAATGATCATATTGTAAAAATACATAGGCCAATAACCTATATAAAACATAAAGGCCAGGGACCTAACTGGACAAAAGATGGTTTTTAGAGTTGCCTTGAGAACCTCTTACCTCACCTATCTTCCAGTGGTGCCTCTTCCCAGCTGCAGTCTTATCTGAACACTCTTGCTTACCAAAGATTAAGCCTTGAATATGCCTTTTAGATACACAATAGCCATACTTCCCAGCTTCCCAGAACACTTCTCCAGACAAGGCGTAGAACATGCCATGAACAGATAAACATGACAGTCATGAAAGAGATTGAAAGTAATTCTGGGTCTGAGATAAGGAGCACTTCGGAAAATTTTAACATTCTGATTCCTAATCATATATATATATATATATATATATATATAGAGAGAGAGAGAGAGAGAGAGACAGCCATCTTAGTTATTCCCAAGACTGCCTTTGATGTGGGGAACTCATCCCACTCACAGCCTTGGTTCTGTTACTTTCCCATTTCTCCAGCTGGCATGACTTCACTGTGTCTCCGGGGTGCTGTACCTACTGTAGCTCTTCTGAAAAAATGTAGGCGGATTTGTTTTATTCTTCTCCCCAAAATTCCCACATTAATCATCAGCCAAATTTGATTAAAAAAATTATTTTTCTTTTTCTTTTTGTTTTTAAGCAAAAGCATTTAAAATAAAACTTGCTAAGATGCTATGGAAAAATAAATAATAAAGGAAAACATCAAACCAAATTGCAGTTTTCTGATTCTGTGATGACAAGTGACCTAAATAGTGAGGTATTCAGACTCCTGGTTCATATTTGACTCCTGATGAGTTGAGTCCTGGTACAGTCTATCTAGAAAAATCGTTCTGTAGAAATATTTTTTGGTATGTGAGACTATTTCTTTACTCCTTGCCCTAAACAAGCTCTGGGGATTGACCACCTGTTACATAAGTTCTTGCTGCAATGGGCATTTAGGGGCTTCTCTAATTCTCAGCCTCTGGGGGCAGAAATACTTTAGCTGTCCCAACATCTCCCACCACTTCCAGTTTCAGGTCTGCACCCACTGACATCATCGTATATTACTTTTATGTGGAAATCTCTAGTTCGTGCCCTTAGAAATTCTAATATAGGCCTTTACCATTCATTTATCTAAGCTAGAGTCCTGTTATATATCATGTTCCCTTTCATATGGCTCAGGTCACTAACATTCTTAAAATATACTAAGGTTACTTTTCAGCTAGGAGTAGCTACTGCCCTTGGAAAATTCCTTCAGAATTGTAGGTTAAAAGCATTATTAATATTTTTCCCTTTTTGTGGCTTCTCTTGTCCATCATTAAATCTTCTCTGATGAATATATGTATAAATATTCTTTATTCTGATAAAGTTAATTTTATGAGTTTTTCCTCTGTGATTATTTTAGTGCCCTGTATTCTCCCATATTATCTTCAAGAAATTTCATTATTTTTCTTTTTCATTTTAGATTGACAATAAATCTGTATTTGATATTTGTGAATGTATGAGTAGGGGTCAATTTTATTATTTTTTCATAGGAATAGTTGATGTCCAATCATATTCATTAAAAGACTATTCATTTTATACTTTGCTGCAGTGTCATGACTGTCATCATAGGTCCATATTATCATTGACCTGTTTCTAGACTCCATTTATTTGGCCTTTTGTTATTCTTAGCTTAACTGTATGATGATCTAATTTCTGTAGATTTATAAGTATTGATATCTAATATAAAATGCATTCACTCAATTTTTCCTTTTTAAAGGCTTTTTCAACTCTTCTTGGCTCTTTCCATTATCACATACATTTTAGAATCAGTTCATTAAGTTATAAGATACACACACACACACACACAACCCCCATAAGAAAAAGCAAACTTTCACAATATTGATTGATATTGAATCAAATTCATGGATTGGTTCAGAGATAATTCACATTTTTCATCCTTTTACTATGATTGTCTCCTATTTATTAAAGTTTTTGCTTGTGTCAATAATATTTTTATAGTTTTCTGTTTAGAAGTCTTGTATATATTCTGTTAAATTTATTTCTAAGCATTTGATTTTTTCTGATTATAAATGACGTTTTGAAGATCATGCTTTCTTATTTTTCATTGCTTGAATATGAAAATACAATTTTTTAAAAAAATATTGACTTTGTAACTACCAATCTTGCTATACTAATGTGTCAGTTCTGATAACTTATCTGTAGATTCTGGTGAATTTTCTTGTGGATTATATCTTCTACAAATAATGACTTTTTTTTGAGAAAAAGGCTCACCATGTCATCCAGGCTGGAGTGCTGTGGCATGATCTCGGCTCACTGCAGCCTCGATCTTTTGGACTCAAGCAATCCTCCCAGCTTAGCCCCTCAAGTAGCTAGGACTTTGGTGTGCATCGCTATGCCTGGCTTACTTTTTTTTTCTTTTTGTTGAAATGTGGTATCCCTATGTTGCCCAGGCATGTCTCAAACTCTTTGACTTTTATTTAGGTTTTTTCATCCTGACAAAGTTATTTATCGTTTTTTTTTGTTTGTTTGTTTTTTAACTAAGATTTCCAGAACAATAGTGAGTGAAAGCATTTGTACTGGGAATTCTTGTCACTCAACATTTTATTATTACACATGATGTTTGTTGTAAGTGATTTTTCTACTTATATTTTATCAGATTAATGTAATGTTCTTCTGAATTTAGGATGCTAGCAGCATTTTTTTTATCATTACTGTGAGATGAAATTATTTAAAAAAGACTTTAGGGGCGTTCCAAGATGACTGAATAGGAACAGCTCCAGTCTGCAGCTCTCAGCGTGATTGATGCAGGAGATGGGTGATTTCTGACTTTCCAACTGAGGTACCTTGTTCATCTCACTGGGACTGACTGGACAGTGGGTGCAGCCCACAGAGGGTGAGCTGAAGCAGGGTGGGGCGTCGCCTCACCCAGGAAGCACAAGGGGTCAGGGGATTCCCTTTCCTAGCCAAGGGAAGCTGTGACAGACTACTTGGAAAAATGGGACAATCCCACCAAAATACTGTGCTTTTCCCAAGGTCTTAGCAACTGGCAGACAAGGTGATTCTCTCTTGTGCCTGGTTCAGCAGGTCCCACGCCCATGGAGCCTTGCTCACTGCTAGCACAGCAGACTGAGATTGATCTGCAAGGCTACAAGGTGGCATCCTGGCTTGGGGAGGGGCGTCCACCATTGCTGAGGCTTGAGTAGGTAAACAAACCAGTCAGGAAGCTCGAACTGGGCAGAGCCCACCACAACTCAACAAGGCCTACTCCCTCTAGACTCCACCTCTGTGGGCAGGACATAGCTGAACAAAAGGCAGCAAACAACTTCTGCAGACTTAAACGTCCCTGTCTGACAGCTCTGAAGAGAGCAGTCATTCTCCCAGCATGGCGTTTGAGTGGTGAGAACGGACAGACTGCCTCCTTAAGTGGGTCCCTGACACCCTTGTAGCCTAACTGGGAGACACCTCCCAGTAGGGGCTGACAGACACTTCATATAGGTGGCTGCCCCACTGGAATGAACTTCCAGAGGAAGGATTAGGCAGCAATATTTGCTGTTACGCAGCCTCTGCTGGTGATACCCAGGCAAACAGGGTCTGGAGTGGAACTTCAGCAAACTCCAACAGACCTGCAGCTGAGGGACCTGATTGTTAGAAGGAAAACTAACAGAAAGTGATGGCATCCACATCAACAAAAAGGTCATCTACACCAAAACCCCATCTGTAGGTCACCAATATCAAAGACCAAAGGTAGATAAAACCACAAAGATGGGGAGAAACGAGAGCAGAAAAGCTGAAAATTCTAAAAATCAGAGTGCTTCTTCTCCTCCAAAGGATCACAGCTCCTCGCCAGCAACGGAACAAAGCTGGATGGAGAATGAATTTGACAAGTTGACAGAAGTAGGCTTCAGAAAGTCAGTAATAACAAACTTCTCCAAGCTAAAGGAGGATGTTTGAACCCATGGCAAGGAAGCTAAAAACCTTGAAAAAAGAATAGACGAACGGCTAACTAGAATAAACAGTGTAGAGAAGACCTTAAATGACCTGATGGAGCTGAAAACCATGGCACAAGAACTTCGTGATGCATACACAAGTTTTAGTAGCCGATTCAATCAAGTGGAAGAAAGGATATCCGTGATTGGAGATCAAATTAATGAAATACAGCGACATGAGAAGTTTAGAGAAAAAAAGAGTAAAAAGAAATGAACAAAGCCTCCAAGAAATATGGGAATACATGAAAAGACCAAATCTATGTTTGATTGGTGTACCTGAAAGTGATGGGGAGAATGGAACCAAGTTAGAAAACACTCTTCGGGATATTATCCAGGAGAACTTCCCCAACCTAGCAAGGCAGGCAAGCATTCAAATTCAGGAAATACAGAGAACACCACAAAGATACCCCTCGAGAAGAGCAACCCCAAGACATAATTATCAGATTCACCAAGGCTGAAATGAAGGAAAAAGTGTTAACGGCAGCCAGAGAGAAAGATCGAGTTACCCACAAAGGGATTCCCGTTAGACTAACAGCAGATCTCTCAGCAGAAACCCTACAAGCCAGAAGAGGGTGGGGGCCAATATTCAACATTCTTAAATAAAAGATTTTTCAAACCTGAATTTATGAAGAAACTAAGTTTATGAAGAAACTAAGCTTCATAAGTGAAGGAGAAATAAAATCCTTTACAGACAAGCAATTGATGAGAGATTTTGTCACCACAGACCTGCCTTACAAGAGCTCCTGAGGGAAGCACTAAACATGGAAAGAAACGACCAGTACCAGTCACTGCAAAAACATGCCAAATTGTAAAGACCATCGATGCTATGAAGAAACTGCATCATTTAACGGGCAAAATAGCAAAAATAATAACGATAGGATCAAATTCAGACATAACAATATTAACCTAAAATGTAAATGGGCTAAGTGCCCCAATTAAAGGACACAGAGTGGCAAATTGGATAAAGAGTCAGGACCCATCAGTGTGCTGTATTCAGGACACCCATCTCACGTGCAAAGACGCACATAGGTCCAAAATAAAGGGATGGAGGAAGATCTGCAAAGCAAATGGAAAGCAAAAAAAAAAAAAGCAGGGGTTGCAATCCTAGTCTCTGATAAAACAGACTTTAAACAAACAAAGATCAAGAGACAAAAAAGGCGATTACATAATGGTAAAGGGATCAATTCAACAAGAAGAACTACCTATCCTAAATATATATGCACCAAATAAAGGAGCACCCAGATTCATAAAGCAAGTTCTTAGGTCCTACAAAGAGACTTAGACTCCTACACAATAATAATGGGAGACTTCAACACCCCACTGTCAATATTAGACAGATCAATGAGACAGAAGGTTAACAAGGATAGCCAGGACCTGAACTGAGCTCTGCAACAAGCAGATCTAATAGACATCTACAGAACTCTTCATCCCAAATCAACAGAATATACATTCTTCTCAGCACCACGTCGCACTTATTGCAAAATTGACCACATAGAAGTAAAGCACTCCTCAGCAAATGTAAAAGAACAGAAATCACAACAAACTGTCTCTCAGACCACAGTGCAATCAAATTAGAATTCAGGATTAAGAAACTCACTCAAAACTGCACAACTACATGGAAACTCAACAACTGCTCCTGAATGACTACTGGATAAATAACAAAATGAAGGCAGAAATAAAGATGTTCTTTGAAACCAATAAGAACAAAGACACAATGTACCAGAATCTCTGGGACACATTTAAAGCAGTGTGTAGAGGGAAATTTATAGCACTAAATGCCCACAAGAGAAAGCAGGAAAGATCTAAAATCGACACTCTAACATCACTATTAAAAGAACTAGAGAAGCAAGAGCAAACAATTTCAAAAGCTAGCAGAAGGCAAGAAATAACTAAGAACAGAACAGAACTAAAAGAGATAGAGACACAAAAAAACCCTTCAAAAAATCAATGAATCCAGGAGCTGGTTTTTTGAAAAGATCAACAAGATTGATAGACCACTAGCAAGACTAATAAGAGAAGAGAGAAGAATCAAATAGATGCAATAAAAAACAAAAAAGGGGATATCACCACTGATCCCACAGAAATACAAACTACCATCAGAGAATACTATAAACACCTCTATGCAAATAAACTAGAAAATCTAGAAGAAATGGATACATTGCTGGACACATACACTCTCCCAAGACTAAACCGGGAAGAAATTGAATTTCTGAATAGACTAATAACAGGCTCTGAAATTGAGGCAATAATTAATAGCCTACCAACCAAAAAAAAATGCAAGACCAGAAGGATTCACAGCCTAATTCTACCAGAGGTACAAAGAGGAGCTGGTACCATTCCTTCTGAACCTATTCCAATCAATAGAAAAAGAGGGAATCCTCCCTAACTCATTTTATGATGCCAACATCATCCTGATACCAAAGCCTGGCAGATACACAACCAAAAAAATAGAATTTTAGACCAACATCCCTAATGAACATCGATGCAAAAATCCTCAATAAAATACTGGCAAACTGAATCCAGCAGCACATCAAAAAGCTTATCCACCATAATCAAGTCGGCTTCATCCCTGGGATGCAAGGCTGGTTCAACATATGCAAATCAATAAACGTAATCCATTTCATAAACAGAACCAACAACAAAAACCACATGATTATCTCAATAGATGCAGAAAAGGCCTTTGACAATATTCAACAGCCTCCATGCCAAAAACTCTCAATGAACTAGGTATTGATGGAACATATCTCAAAATAATAAAACTATTTATGACAAACCCACAGCCAATATCATACTAAATGGGCAAAAACTGGAAGCATTCCCTTTGAA
This sequence comes from Pan paniscus, assembly GCF_029289425.2. NCBI lineage: Eukaryota > Metazoa > Chordata > Mammalia > Primates > Hominidae > Pan > Pan paniscus. The sequence goes on from NC_073266.2 coordinate 61,246,940, forward strand.
AACCAGCACAAGACAAGGATGCCCTCTCTCACAGCTCCTATTCAGTGTAGTGTTGGAAGTTCTGGCCAGGGCAATCAGGCAAGAGAAGAAATAAAGGGTATTCAATTAGGAAATGAGGAAGTCAAATTGTCCCTGTTTGCAAATGACATGATTGTATATTTAGAAAACCCCATCATCTCAGCCCAAAATCTCCTTAAACTGATAAGCAACTTCAGCAAAGTCTCAGGATACAAAATCAATGTGAAAAATCACAAGCATTCCTATACACCATTCACAGACAGAGAGCTAAATCATGAGTGAATTCCCATTCACAATTGCTACGAAGAGAATAAAATACCTAGGAATCCAACTTACAAGGAATGTGAAGAAACTCTCCAAGGAGAACTACAAACCACTGGTCAATGAAATAAAAGAGGACACAAACAAATGGAAGAATATTCCATGCTCATGGATAGGAAGAATCAATATCATGAAAATGGCCATACTTCCCAAAGTAACTTATAGATTCAATGTCATCCCCATCGAGCTACCAAGGACTTTCTTCACAGAATTGGAAAAAAACTACATTAAAGTTCATATGGAATCCAAAAAAGAGCCTGGATTGCCAAGATAATTCTAAGCAAAAAGAACAAAGCTGGTGGCATCACACTACCTGACTTCAAACTATACTACAAGGCTACAGCAACCAAAACAGCATGGTACTGTTACCAAAACAGATATATAGACCAATGGAACAGAACAGAGGCCTCACAAATAACTCTACACATCTACAACCATCTGATCTTTGACAAATCTCACAAAAACAAGAAGTAAGGAAAGGATTCCCTATTTGATAAATGGTGATGGGAAAACTGGCTAGCCATATGTAGAAAGCTCAACCTGGATCCTGTCCTTACCCCTTATACAAAAATTAATTCAAGATGGATTAAAGACTTACATGTTAGACCTAAAACCATAAAAACCCTGGAAGAAAACCTAGGCAATACCATTCAGGACATAGGCATGGGCAAGGACTTCATGAATAAAACACCTAAAACAATGGCAACAAAAGCCAAAATAGACAAATGGGTTCTAATTAAACTAAAGAGCTTCTGCATTGCAAAAGAAACTACCATCAGAGTGAACAGGCAACCTACAGAATGGGAGAAAATTTTAGCAACCTACCCATCTGACAAAGGGCTCATATCCAGAATCTACAAAGAACTCAAATTTACAAGAAAAAAAAACCTCATCAAACTTGGTGGGATGTAAATTGGTGGGATGTAAATTGGTGGGATGTAAGTTGGTGGGATGTAAATTGGTGGGATGTTGGTGGGAATGTAAATTGGAAGACAGTGTGGTGATTCCTCAAGGATCTAGAACTAGAATTACCATTTGAACCAGCAATCCCATTACTGGGTATATACCCAAAGGATTATAAATCATGCTACTATAAAGACACATACACACGTATGTTTATTGCAGCACTATTCACAATAGCAAAGACTTGGAACCAATCCAAATGTCCATCAATGATAGGCTGGATTAAGAAAATGTGGCACATATACACCATGGAATACTATGCAGTCATAAGAAAGGATGAGTTCGTATCCTTTGCAGGGACATGGATGAAGCTGGGAACCATCATTCTCAGCAAACTGACACAAGGATGGAAAACCAAACACCGCATGTTCTCACTTATAGGTGGGAATTGAACAATGAGATCACTTGGACACAGTAAGGGGAACATCACACACCAGGGCCTGTCGTGGAGTGGGGAGCTGGGGGAGGGATAGCATTAGGAGAAATACCTAATGTAAATGATGAGTTGATGGGTGCAGCAAACCAACATGGCACATGTATACCTACGTATCAAATCTGCAAGTTGTGCTCATGTACCCTAGAACTTAAAGTATAATAATAATAAAAAGGTTAGGCTGGGTGCAGTGGCTCACACCTGTAATTCCAGCACTTCGGGAGGCTGAGGTGGGTGGATCACTTGGGGTCTGGAGTTCGAGACCAGCCTGACCAACATGGTGAAACCCTGTCTCTACTAAAAATACAAAAATTAGCCAGGTGTGATGTGGTGGCAGGCGCCTGTATTCTCAGCTAAATGGGAGGCTGAGGCAGGAGAATTGCTTGTGCCAGGAAAGCGAAGGTTGCAGTGAGCTGAGGTCGCACCACTGCACTCCAGCCTGGGTGACAGAGGGAGACTGTCTCACAAACAAAAAAGGTTAAAAAAAAAAGAAAATAGTATGTTTGAGATGATCAACATATAAAAATTGAAGCGCCTAATAATAATTAAAATGAGAGCTACTAATTTTAAAAACTAAGAATAAAAAAAGATACTTTAAGATGATCATATGATTTTCATCAATTTTTATATTAATACAGTCAATTACATTGATTAATATTTTGAAATAGTCAAATGTACAGACTAATTTTGAAATAGTCATGCTAGCTTATTATACACACAAACACACACACTTATTTTTCTGTAGATTTTTATTAATCTTTTCTATATTGGCTAAATTTTTTCTCTTTGCTGCTATGCTTATCATGTTTATATATAAAGGATATCTCATAAAGTAGTTTGAAATTGTTTCTTTTTTAAAATTTTCTGAAAGAATTTGTGGCATATTAGCATTGTTTCTTTCCTAAATGTTTAATAGAATTCACCAGTGGTACCTATAGAACTACTTTGATTTTCTATTCCTTTTGGGATTAGATTTGAAATTTATATTTTTCTATAAATTTAATTATTTCAAATTTAATCCTCAATATTTCGAATTATTTTGCGTAAGGTTTTCCATATTATCATCATATCATCTATTAACTGTTTATAAAATTTATGCTGAGGACCACTTTATTATTTCTAACTTTAATTTTTTTGGTCACGATTATTCTTGTATGAGGGTATGAATTTAAAGCGTCTTTCCAGTTTTAAACTTTGAAGATAATTTATCTAGTATGTATGTATTTTATTTTATTAATCTTTACCATTATTTTCATTTCCTTCTTCACACTTTATTAGGATTTTTTTTGTTCTATTTCTAATTTCTTTATGTTCAGCTGTTCTTTTAAAAAATACATTGCTTAATTCTACACATTTTTCTCTAAATATGAATTTGTTTTATTAATACGTTTTAATATAATTAACTGAAAAATTATTTTTCCTCCTATTTTTTGATCAATGATTTATTTTTGAAGCTCACTTTTTATTTTTTAAACAGTATATTCTGATTAATTTTTGTTACTTATTGCCAGCTGAATTGCATTGTGGTTAGAGTACCCACTCAGTATTATTTTAGTGCTTTGACATTTGCTGAGACTAATGTATGGCACAATGTAAGGTTAAATTATTTCAAATCTTTCTATGTATTTTTGACAATTGTGCATTTTGACGTTGTTGGTTAAATACCAGTTAGGTCAAGTTTTGCAATTATAGTACTTGAATTTTGTATTAATATATGCTTGCTCTTTACTCATTTATTGATATTTACAAAGGTATCAATTCATTTATTAATATTTATTGATGCTATTTATTAATTTATTGACATTTATATCAGACCATCTTACACTACTCATTATGTCCCTTTTTCTATCTTCTGTATATTTAATCTATTTCTTTCTCATAGTCTTCACAATGTATATTTTCTTTGGTCTTCTCTTTCAGTTTATTAATTCAAGTTTTAGCTATAAACTCAGATATAAACTCAGCCACTAAGTTCTAAATTATTGTTTTTACATTTTTTACTTTAGAATTTTCAATAGACTTTATGGAATGTCCAGTTTCCTGCCAGTATTTTCACTTTTGTCTCTTATTTACTTGCACGTATCATGCATAATTATTTTAAAGTATGAATCTGATAACTTCAATATTTAAAGTCCTTTTTTTTTCCTACTTTTTGTTATTTCTTTTGTAAGCATCTCTCCCCCAACTACCATGTTTTTTGTCTTTTAGTGGTCGTGGTTTATTTTGGATAGTGTACTTGACATTTCATTTGAAAAATTGTTTTAAGATATAATTTGAGGTCTAGAATGCTGTACTCTTACTCAAGATAGTGTATTTCTTTGCTTCTTCCAGGTACTTGGGTGTAGTAGCATTCCTGGATCACTTCAATCCTAATTTCAGAGAGTGAGATTATTCAACATTGAACTAAAATTCCCATGAAGTTTTGTCTAATTCTAGTGCACCCTTACTCCTATGATAAAATAAATCTGAATCAGACTTAAAACCTGCAGGTTCACCATTGTCATCTCATTTTGGAGAGACCTGGACTGAGACATCTGCACATCTAGGCCATTTATACTATTGAAAGCACATCCTAGCCTCTTAGTTTCTTAGCTTTCCTCTTTCACCTAAAGGAATAGTGTCCATAAATATTAGATTTATTTTCCTGGTTATCTTTCTTACCCTGAAATCTCACATGTTAATAGTTTGCTGACATATTAACTTGATGATACTCTCAATCATTTTCTTTCTTACATTTTGTGCAGTTTTCCTAGTTATACATTGTGTATGGACTAGTCTTAATTATTGAGTCCAGTATGCATGAAACAGCACCTGTACAAATTTATTTACCTACTTATTTTTTTTCTGTCTCCTCCATTAGATTATAAGGTCCATGAACAGAGAAACTGCCTCAATCCTTTTCATTACTCGAATACTAATATCTAGCTAGCATAACTCTTCTAATATAAAATGGTGTCCAATAAGTATTTTGGAATGAATAAGTCATAAATATATGACAATAGTTAAACATCAGAAAATCAGGATTGGCCTTATTTCAAATTGCTTTACTTTTAATTTAGCATTTTTGGTTTCAATAAATGTATTGATTAGTGTATTCAAACTTTAGTTGATATAAAATCAGAAATCCTCGGTTTATATTCCTGATTATCTATTTTGAAAACTCATTTACTTTTTCAAGTTGTCAGTTTCTTTATCAATATTAATACTCATTTCAGTAAAATCATTAATAAGATTTTACTGAAAATCAAAAGAAAATTTGGAAAAGCTCTTCACATGGTGACAGGAAGTGGTCATTAATTTATTTACCGATGAGTCTATGCTATGTGTAAAATATTGTGAAAGAACTAAGGTAAGTACCAGGATAGACAAGGTTTCTATCCTCTTGTAGCTTATATGTTACCAATAGAGACAAACAGTAAATAATTAATCACATGAGATATTACTTATTTAGATTTGTTTTGGCAGACATAAAGCAGATAAGCACAGTACCACAGGAATAAATAACAAATAAAGCTGACCAAATCTGGGGAGTCTACCAAAATTTTCTCAAAGCAGTGATTGTTGCCAATAGCATATATAGCAAACATTTGTTAGGGGCTCATTATATCCTAGACACTATACTACTGACCTGCTATTTTTTGATGTTGTGTGTTTTTTGTTGTTTTTTGTTTTGGTTTTGGTTTTGGTTTTGAGATGAAGTCTCTCTCTGTCACCAGGCTGGAGTGCAGTGGTGTGATCTCAGCTCACTGCAACCTCAGCCTCCCTGGTTCAAGCGATTCTCCTGCCTCAGCCTCCCAAGTAGCTGGGACTACAGGCACGCTCCACCATGCCCAGTTAATTTTTCTATTTTTAGTAGAGACAGGGTTTCACCATGTTGGCCAGGATGGTCTCGATCTCTTGACCTCGTGATCCGCCCACATTGGCCTCCCAAAGTGCTGGGATTATAGGCGTGATCCACCATGCCCGGCCTATTGACCTGTTAATAATTCATTTCAGTTAATCTTCACAATGACCCAATCAACAAATAACAGAAGCCAATAAATTTGGTGCTGATACCTGTGCCTATTAATTTTGACATGAGGAAACTAAGGCTTAGATAGTTCAATTTGCCCAATTCAGAGCCTGTGGATATTAAAGCATGTCATTAAGTTCCTGCAGATTGATTCTAAAGCCTGAGTTCATAAACAGTGTACAATATTATTGAGCCTGAGAAGAGGTGAAAGTGAAATACAGTAGTCAACAAGATATATGGCATGGAAGAGGACTTACAATTAAGATGTAGACAGAGAGAACAACCTCTATTTCATGGTAGAAGTAGAATGATATAAGAAATGGACAGGGAGCCATCTCAGTTGAAGCACAAACACAGAAGTCTGTGTTAGTGCACACAAGTCAGGAGAAATAGCACTCAAGTCTTTAGGGCTTGAACTCAGACTTTCTCTTATTAATGGCTTTTAAATGATTGTGAACTTCAAACATACCATTTTTGCTGCTATGTAGATCATAAGTAATGAAACAAGCCTAGATAGTACATAAGTAATGATACTATCTAGGAAAACCTAGATAGTATCAGGGGAGATGGAATATTCCAGTGGGAGAATTTGAAAGTACTTAGGGAGTAAATTCAATGGAACATGGTGATTGAATAGATGTGGAGGGTCACAGAGAAAAACAACGGTTATTTGTTTTTCCTTAAATATTTTCTATAAACATACTTATGTTTTTGAGCCAACATTGATTTTACTTTTATTATTATTATTATTATTATTATTATTATTATTTTGGTCATCTGTTCAAGTTTTTTCAAGTTGATTGTTTTGCTGTTGATTTTTCACCATCCTCTTCTCCTTCTGTTTCTTCCCAGTATTACTTTGGAACATTACTACCCCTTTTATTTATTAATTTAATGAAACTCCTCCCGTGGTCCAGACTCCATCACAACATCCTGCCAGGTTTCTCATTTATTTTTATTTTCTTAATCTTAAAACCCAGATATTCTCATGTCATCCCTCTTTTCCCTACTTCCCACTTCTGGCATCCCTTACAACTGCAAATGCTCCCAAGACTTTGAAGCTCTAGCCAGCTAATCCCTCAAAGAAAAGTTACCAAAGAGCTTTATTCTTCTGACATTTTAGATCCCTTTCACTGACTCTGAGTGGCTGCCATTTTCCCCTCCTCTCTAAACCGGAGATTTACTCAAATACTATTTTACCCAGCACCATAAGCCACAAGTTCAGAATAACCTCCCCAGTGAATCAGAAGAAAGTGATCAAGCATTCTTACTTATATCACAGTGATTAGGATATTTATCTTTAAATAAATTTTGCATTTGGGAAGAGAAAGTGTAGAAAGACAAACGATGAAATGCTAATGCCAGGTTTTCCAGTAACATGAGTTTTTTTGGAGGTGATAGTTTGGGAATACTTTCATCAACTTAACCCTGGTGATGATCCGCTTAACCTAGAAATGGACAGTGATGAAATGATTGGCCCTCATTTTCTACACTGCTGGGTCATAGATAGGTTATAATCAAATTCTGACAGCTAATTTCCTAAACTCAGTGAACCTGAGGTTCTACAAAGTAGTTTAGAGCAGTCATTCTTAAAACCTTTTTAAAAATCTCAGTAATCAGAATCAGTTAAATCAGAATCTCTACTGGTGGGACTCAGGCATTTGTACTTTTAAAACTTGCTTCTCAAACATTACTTTAGACATAAATTTGGGGATCTTTTTGAAACTGAAGATTCAGAGTCAGTACTTTTGGGGTGGGGATTGAGATTTTACACTGAGTACCAAGAGAACCAGAGACTAATTCTTAAACTTGGCTGCACATTGTAATCACTTTGGAAAATGAAAAATAAATACATAAAATTAGAAAAAACATGCCCAAATTCCATCCCCAGAGAATGACAGCAAATTACACTCATTTTGCTCATATTTACCTCTCTGATGTAGCTGATTGCCCAACCCAGAGAAGAGAGAAGAAAACCTCTGATGGTTGCAATAAAATAGGGTTCAATCAGAAAGCATGCTTTCTCTTTTCCAGATATGCAGCCTCTCCTGATGGTGAAGAGGATTTCCCTAACAACCTCTCAAACATTTGTGGGCTCAGAAACATCAGCTTTACTCAAAACAAAAGCTCTCCCTCCATAGACTTGACAGTCAGCTCTCTGGGAACAGGGAAGAGAAAACAAACCCAGTTAAGTGTTCACAATGTAATTTTCCACAACCAAAATTGAACAAATAAAGGGTTGGGAGACATGTTTTTTCAAGTTAAATCCTGTGCTTCTTCTTTAGTCTCCGCATTTCAAATGGAATTTGAATCTTTGGAGGTTAGAGTTCATTTACTTTTTGGCAGAACAGCACTTCCTGTTTCTAAGAGAAAGGCCCCAGAATACTTCTTTAATGTCAAAGGCTGTTACAAAACAGCACTTGATGAATCGGATGCAAGTGAATGAGAAACACATGGATTAAGTTTCCATTAACATTCACATGGGTTTCATAATTAAGAGAAAATGCCTGACCAAAGGAAGTGTTTTGAGTTTTACCTAATTGAAATTTTGTTTTTAAAAAAGTGCTTAAAGCTACTTATTCCGAACATGATAAGTGCCGGAGATTACTCATCCCTAACCAAAACCACCTAAGCTATAGCAGAAGCATAAACTGAGACCAAAGCTATAAACTGCATTCTCTCAAAAACCAACAACACTCATCAATTTTGGGAATTGTAGAGGGATGAGCCATCCTCTGATCATTGAACCATCTTAAGGAGTTTATTTACTTTGTTAAATCAGGTAATTCACAGTTTCTGACTTTTTTTTATGGATTGGACTTCTCTTCACTAAGTAGATTTTACTAGTTCACTTACCTGAAATCAAAGTAAAAATTGCCTCCACAATTATGTGATTGTAGAACCACCACTACCTTAGAAGTCAGTTAAACCTCATTCAGATCTCTTCTTGGTAGGTGAGTGAAAGGCAACATTCTGCTTCATTTTTCTTATATTTATAAACAAGAAGATAAGACTAGCGTTTTACCAACTTAAACACCATGGATTATTCAAATAGTAAAATTCTTTATGTTGTATCCCAATAATAAAAGAGAGAAAAAGGAAAATGACAGGGAGTAAAATGGACCAACAATTACTGCCAATAAGTTGAAGGTTGGGGAAGCAGCTTTGATAGAGTACTATTTTATCTCATTTCTACATATAACAACTTCTGAAAAACACTGAACTTAATGGTCAAAGAAAAACAGTCTTGCTTCAATTTTCTATTATGCTTTTCACCTATTACTTAGAAAGTTCTACCTCTAGATACAAGTATCTCCAACCAGAGACATTCAAAATTGTCTCCTCATCTATTCACCAAATTCACTTGTTCTATGCCCTTAAAAAAAAAATCTATCAATTGCCCTGTAAATTACCAAACTCAAAGTAGAAACTCGAGCTTTTTCTTGAAAGTTCCTTTACCACTTTCTCCACTCCCCACATCCATTCAGTTATCAAATACTAAAATGTGACCCTCAAACATTTTTTAATCCTTTCACTTTTCCCTATGCTTATCCTTGTTTCTTAATTTGGACCTTTGCAAATCGTATGCTGGATTATTTCAAAAGATTTCTAATGAGTTCTTTTTTTCTGTTCCTCTCCAACTTATTCTCATCATTAAACCTGAAATTCTTCTCTTTAATTTTAGCATATAGTTATTAACATATTCCAAAATAAATCTAACTGAAAATAGAAAAGGGTATAGAATAATAGTAAGGTTTTAAAGTCTACATTGTTAGTCAGCTTTCTCATTGGCATTAGGGTCAAAATTTCATACGTATGTTTTCAGAATTTTTTTTCCATACACAAGTGTGCATACACATGTGACTATATGTGTGAGTAGGTATTTCCAATATTTTTGCAGGAATGTAACCATAATTGTATACATTATCAGTCTTTTTATTTTCTTTTTTTAAAATTTGACTTTAAGGTCTGGGCTACATGTGCTGAACGTGCAGGTTTGTTATATAGGTATACATGTGCCATGATAGTTTGCTGCACCTATCAATCCATCATCTAGGTTTTAAGCCCCGCATGCATTAGGTACTTGTACTACCCCCCTACAGGCCCTGATGTGTGATGTTCCCCTCCCTGTGTCCATGTGTTCTCACTGTTCAACTCACACTTATGAGCGAGAACATGCAGTGTTTGGTTTTCTGTTCCTGTGTTAGTTCACTGAGGATGATGGTTTCCAGCTTCATCCATATCCCTGCAAAGGACATGAACTCATTCTCTTTTATGGCTGCATAGTATTCCATGGTGCATATGTGCCACATTTTATTTATCCAGTCTATCATTTATGGGCATTTGGGTTGGTTCCAAGTTTTTGCTATTGTAAATTGTGCTGCAATGAACATATGTGTGCATATGTCTTTATGGTAGATTGATTTATAATCCTTTGGGTATATACCCAGTAATGGGATTGCTGGCTCAAATGGTATTTCTGGCTCTAGATCCTTGAGGAATCGTCACACTGTCTTCCACAACGGTTGAATTAATTTATACTCCCAACAGTGTAAAAACATTCCTATTGCTCCACATCCTCTCCAGCATCTGTTCTTTCCAGACTTTTTAATGGTTGCTATTCTAACTGGCATGAGATTGTATCTCATTGTGGTTTTGATTTGCATTTATGTAATGACCAGTAATGATGAGCTTTTTTCCATGTTTGTTTGCTGCATAAATGTCTTCTTTTGAGAAATGTCTGTTCATATCCTTCACCCAATTTTTGATGGGTCTGTTTGTTTTTTTCTCATAAATTTGTTTAAGTTCCTTGTAGATTCTGGATATTAGATCTTTCTCAGATGGATAGACTGCAAAAATTTTCTCCCATTCTGTAGGTTTCCTGTTCACTACGATAGTTTCTTCTGTGTAAAACTAACCAGGTCTTGGAAATTTGCTATATTATTATCTAAATCATTTTTTTCACAGCTTTACAATATCTCATTTTGTGAATATCCAATAATATTTATCAATGGGCAACATTTCCAATGCTATCTTTCCGCCTAACATATGCAATGCAAATTTTTAAGCACAGTGTGCCAGGACTACTCTAAAATATCCCTACCTTTTCTCTTTCATTATACTCTCTCAAGAATCCTTTTCTCTGGCCACTTTGAACTGCTTCCTAATATTTCACTGCTTCCTAAATCTCACAGTTTATAACCTAGAAAATCTGTTCATGCCTATCCTATGAGAACGAATACATGATTATGTGCGTTTTCATGCAAAACAAGGTTTTGCTTTTAAACACAATAAAAACCCATAGAATAGCTAGCTAGTAGTAATTTTCTAATAGCCACATAACTGTTATTTGCCCAATAAATATTTGTTAAATAATATATGAAATAGATTATTATAGTCTGACCTTTCACCTTGAATGCATATGTAGTTTAAACAAGAGAATATCTATGAATTTTAGATTACCTACATATATATTAAGCATTTACATATGTTTTTCCATAATGAATTAAAACTAAAGGAATGGTATTTCTGTCATAGTCATAAAGCTCACTACCTAGAAATAGCATTTTTTTCCTGCAATTTTTTTTCTTAATACAGATACAGAAAGACTTGTTAAATCTTAGCCAAAACCCAAAAGTCTTCATGCTTTCTGAATCTTTGGTGTAAAAGACAACATTAAAAAGTGTCAGACAAGCCAAAATACTTCTGATTATTCTATAACTGTCTGCATTTAGTGGCATACTGGCATCTTTCTCTTCTTCCAGGAAATATTCTCTCCCTTTAAACTTAAATATGATGGTTTGTACAACTGAAAAGAACAAAATATATAATTACAGACTTAGGGTAACCAATATCTTAGTGAAATAAGTTTAGTGGGTTTAATGATAGTTTCTAAAAGCCATGTCCACACCCTATTCCTCAGAAGCTGTAAATGTGGTGTTATTTGGAAAATGAACCTTTGCAGATATAAATAAGGATTTTGAGATGAGGAGATAATCCTGCATTATCCAGATTAGCCCCAAATCCAATAAAAACTAGTCTTATAAAACAAAGGCAAAGGGAGGTTTGACCCAGAAGAGGAGGAGACATACAGAGGCTAAGGCCATATGAAGATGGAAACAGATTATAGTTGTTATAGGCTGAATTGTGCCCCCCACAAATTCATACATGAAATTTCTAATCCCTAGTGTCTCACAATAGAACTGGTCTTGAAGTTTGGGCTTTGAAATGGATAAATGAAGTTAACTGAAGTTATTAAGATGAGTCCTAATCTAAAAGGATTGGTATCCTTGTATTAATAAGAAAAGGAAATTAGGACACAGACAAATCCAGTGGAAAGACCCTATAAGGAGAGGGAGAAAACAGTCATCTACAAGCCAAAGAGGGAGGCCTCAGAATAAAACCAACCCTGCCAATGCACTTCTAGCCCCAAGACTGTGAGGAAATACATTTCTGTTTCTATAGCTACCTATTCTATGGTCCTTTGTGATAGCAGCCCCAGCAAACATCTGGAGCCATCAGATACCAGAAGAGGCAAGGAAGGATGTTCCCCCAGGGTCATCAGAAAGAGAGTGATCCTGATGATGCCTTCATTTTGGACCTCTGGACTCGAGAAACATGAGAGAATAAATGTTTTTCTTAAGTCATCAATTTTTTTTTTTTGTAATTTGTTACTGTAGCCCTAAGAAACTTATATAATAATTTTATTTTTACCAGGAAAATCCAAGCTGCCTTTACGTGCCTGTGTTTATTATCTTGAGCCATGGTCCATGGAGGATGGTGAATGAAGGCCTCTGCGCTAAGTCAGGGCTAGAGAGGAATATTACAAGTCTTGCTTAGGGCTCTTCATCCTCAGCTTTTTACCACCAGCTTCATGATGTTTGAAGAAAAATAAATAATAACATTAAGTATCAATGTATTTCCCTTTGGGGATTTTTAATATTGCAATGAAAATGTCCTCAAGGGCAGTTTCTTATTAGGTTTTGCATTACGTCCCATTCATGCTTTGCTAATGTTTACATTTTAAGCTTTGTTTTGTAGGAAAGACTTTACTGAATGGTAGAAAATGGATTAAATAGGAATGCTTGTGTGCGTGTGTGTGTGTATGTGTGTGTAGAAGAGAGTACTGGAAAAATTAAGATTATCAGGAGAGAAAAGGAGATTACCAAGTGTATATAAATAATGCCATTTTCATAGTTTTTCTAGATCATTTTCTGACAAATCATATAGTCCTGTGAGGTGGTCAAAACAACTCCTGTAAAGATTCTTTTCCCATACTCTAAATACTTATATCATCATACCTATCTTTTGTTGTTCACCACCCACTGTAATTTTCAAGGCAATTCGATTTCCCAAATAGTCTTGAGAAGGAAGGAGAGAAAGAGCCGCAAACCTTATTTACAATCAATAAGACTGAAAAGAGGTGACAGAGTTGTTCATGATGTTGACCTCAGTTTTCTGATTCCCTGTCCATTTCCAAAGAGAGTGCTTGTCTTTTGACTGAGTTTTTTATAATGATGGTTATATGTTTTGTTTACATTACACATTTAGCTATACAAAACCCTTTCAGAAATATTGTATTTGGTCCCCTTTTCTTTCCCTTCAACACATCATTTTCAGAGCAGTTTTCCCAAAACAGTGTTTTGACACAGTCATCCTTATGTGTAATAGGTGTGATACAGTCCACCTCATTGTGGTTCTAGTCCTAGTTCAAATGACAACTTTCCCCATTGTCTTCCATGGAGATCCCATCCTTCCTTGAAATAGATTTTGCTCCACTACTTTCGTTCTTTACACATTTATGTCTACATTTTATCTTCTATAGAGCACAAGATATTTGAGAGCAGGACTCATATCTTACTCGTCAAAACTCCAACAATAGTGTTTTCTTGTTTGGTTGTGTGAGTGGTAGGAGTTCAGAAAATATCTTTGAGTGAATCAATTAATGGATGCATCTATTTTTCATAACATTTTCTTGAATTAGATGAGACAGAGATTTATATTTTAGAAGATAAGCCAGAAAAATTATAGGAGTAGCCCAGGGTAATTTAGTTAGTGTAATAGTTGGATTGAGACCATCAATTGCTCTATTCCTTTTTTTTTTTTTTCAGACTGCTTATATATGGGTCATAGGTAGACCAGATGGATTTCACTGCAAAGAGGTAATAGCTTTACGAGCATTTAAGCTATTGGCATGGTATGTTAGTGGCAGCCTCTGCTTTATGGCATCATGGAACTTTAAAAACGTTAGTTAAAGGAAAAGGCAAATTATAAGCAGATATAATAGATGTAACAGATGACAAGATAAACAAAGACAGCCTATGAAAGGTGAAAGGGGATTTTCTGGAGATAATAAAGTGTGATGTTGATCTTGATTTTAAGAGCAATTCATAATTAGAAACTTTTGCTGGATGTAGCCATGGCAAGAAGAACTAATATAAACCAATATACTTTGTTCAATCCAAAACACCCCTGTTGTTTTATTATTTTGCCAGTGAAGAAATTGTAGTACTAGCAATTTCATTCTTAAGTAAATTCATATGATTTCAGTGTACAAAGATGAACCACACTCACTTATAAATTTACAAATGTGCAACACTGGCACATTTAGGATAATAATCTTTAGACTGATGCAATAGTAGATTAGCTCAGAGGAGCTTAGCCTCCCATGCTTCAGGTAAGAAGAATGAAGGCAAGGTAGTGAATGCTTGGGCTATAGAACTAAACTTCACCCACACATCATGGTTTTCTGGACAGTGATTTGACAAGATAATTCATAAGGCAGAAAGAGATGGGAACAATTAAAAGATCAAAGAAACAAAAACACTGGGATGGAAAGTGATTAGAAATAAGAGATGGGCCAGGTGCAGTGGCTCACGCCTGTAATCCCAAAGAGGCTAAGGCAGGCGGATCAAGAAGTCAAGAGATTGAGACCATCCTGGCCAACATGGTGAAACCCCGTCTCTACTAAAAATACACAAATTAGCTGGGCATGGTGGTGCACACCTGTAGTCCCAGCTACTCAAGAGGCTGAGGCAGAAGAATCACTTGAACCAGGGAGGAAGAGGTTGCAGTGAGCCCAGATCGCACCACTGCACTCTAGCCTGGAGACAGAGCGAGACTCCGTTTCAAAAAAAAAAGAAAAGAAATAAGAGATCAAGCAGGTTTGAGCCCCAGGACTTCCAGACCAACCTGGGCAACATGGTTAAAATAGGTCTCTACAAAAAATAAATAAGTAAGTAAGTAAATAAATTATGTGGGTGCGGTTGATCCTGCCTGTAGTCCCAGCTAGTTGAGAGCTGAGGTGGGAGAATTGTTTAACCTTAGAGACCAACACTGCAGTGATCCATGATCACACCACTGCACTGTAAGACAGAGCAAGACTCTGTCACTGTCACAAAATTAAAAGAAAGAAGAGATTGGTGAACCACTATTTGCATAGCAGTAGCCTAAGGCAAGATTAGGTCACAAGCGACAGTTTATTTGCTATCTAATCTTTCCCCCTTTAACCATGTTGTCATTTAACCATTTGGAGCATCAGTTTCTTCTGTAAGTCAAAGATGTTCAGCCTATCTGCCTCATTGAGATTTCAGGGTGTTTGAATTTTCGATGAAAAGGCAAGTATGGTTGTATGCATAAAGAGTAAGTATGTTTTATGAAGACACCTCTCTCTGCTTTCTCATTTGCAAACCTCCAGAGCAGCCTAGGGAGACTGCAGACAAGATGTAATGGTGCAAGCTCATTAACAAAGATCTAATAACAAAATCACACACAAAAAGTCTAATTAGCAAGGTTACCTCTGTTGCAGTAGTCCAGTGGAAATAAACACAGGCTTGCTTTTGTTTTTTGCATAGAATAGAACCATATTTTTTTCATTTCCCTTAAAATTAAAAAAAAAGGTAATTTTCCTTCCAAGTTGTGTTCTCGCCTACATCATTGTTATTGGTGTTGCCTAGACCCTGGGTTTCTTCTAGTGCTTGGAGGGAGTGACCAGAGTCATTTTCATTGGTAAGAAGTCTTTGATTTCCAAGCCACTCCCATTAAAGCATCCTCCTGGAATCCTTGTGCTGGAGCCCCACACAAGGGCCATCTCCCTTGCTGGCCTGACAGTTGTTTCATGACACACATCAATAGATTCCAAAGGCTGAGGAAGGCAGGCAGCTAGGGTGTGAGAACCCCAAGCACTCCATCCCAACTAAAACCCTAGGGGAGATTGTGGGGGTTGCAGAAGATAATTAAGTAATTGGAATTTGTCCAACGCACCAGGGTGAAATAACCCAACAAAGTCTGCATCCCTCTGTTTGCAAGGGCCAAAGGGGTTTACACATCACTCACAATATACATGAGAAGCTTCCAGGGGCAGCTGTGACTGGCCAACAGGAGCCCACATTAAGAGAGACTGGGCTTTGCTTACTTGTAAAATTAGAGCTGCAGCAAATGGAGGCTTTCCATTCTAACCCCTCATTTAACAAGTGAGAAAATGAGACCCTAGAGGGTAAAGTTACTTACACAAGGTCACTCAACTCAGATACAGGAGCTTAGGAGTTAGATTTCAGGAATTTTAATTCTAAGTCCTATTTTGTTGCCACTGTTTTTACCCTAACTGTAATGCATTAGAAATTCAGATAGCCTGCCTGGCTTTAATGTGCACTTTTATCACCTTTGCCTTAAAATGTCTTTTTCTGTAATTCTGAAATGGGGATAATAATGCCTATCTCACTAGATGTTTGATTAAACAATTACACTTCTAAGAGAAAACACAAAGAAAATCAGGACAATTTTGAGGTAAGCAAAGATTTCTTAGGCCACAAAAAGAACAAACCGTAAAGGAAAAACAATAAATTGTACTTCATCAAAATTAAAATGCTTTGCTCTTAAAAAGACACTTTTAAGAAAATGAAAAAGCAAGTCACAGTCCAGGAGAAAATATTTGCGATGCATATATCTGACAAAGGACTTGCATTCATAATTTATAAATAACTCTTACAACTCAATTATAAGAAAACAAAGATCCTTTTAAAAATAAATGAACACAGGACTTTGTTAACAGATACTTCAGAAAAGAAGGTGTACTTCTGTCCAATAAGCACATGAAAAGATGCTTAACATGATTGGTCATGGGTAAATGAAAATTAAAAACACAATAAGATACCTATTTTATATCAATAACGGTGTATAAAATTAAAAATACCCAATGTTAGCAAGTATATAGAGTTATTCTCATATATGTCAGGTGGGAGTGAAATATATGAAAACAAAGCCAATTAAAAAAACCAAACACAGAAAAATTAAAAAAAAAAAAATTTGGAAACATGTGTTAGATTCTTACAAAGTTAAGTATCTATTGTATATCCAGAACGTTGACTTCTAAGTATTAGCCTGAAATGAAACAAACCCACCATCTTATACATAAGTGTTTATAGCAGTTTTACTCATAATAGCCCTAACTAGAAGCAACCCAAGTGTCATCTGTTGTGGCATATTCTACATGGCACAGTCTCCTCTAAAATAAAAGTAGAGAAACTGTTGTCAGACATAATAATGGATGAACTTAAACATTGGGTTGAGGCAAAGAAGAGGCACAAAAATGATTACATTTGCATGAAGTTCTAAACTGGGTGAAATGAATGTTTGGAAATAGGTCAAATCAGTGGTTGCCTGGGATAAATTGGGGTAACTGGGATGACTGTAAATGAGCATGAGGAATCTTCTTAGGGTAATAGAGTTAATTTATGTATTTGTTAGGGTTGTGGTTACACACTTGTCATACTTGGTATTGTCATGGTATATGTATTCGTCAAAACTCGTGGAACTACACACTTAAGATGGCTGTATTTTGTTGCATGCAAATTAAAGCTCAATAGTTTTAAGTCAACATAATGGCTACCTCTGTGTAGGAGCTCACAGGGGACTTCAGGGACAGAAGATCTGTTTTAGTTTTGAAGTTAGATGATCAGTTCACAAGTGCTTGGTTTATTATCCTACTTCGTAAAACGTATGGAGCACATATAATTTGCCATGTATCAAATATTACATAATAAAATTTTTAAAGGAACCAAACAAATGTGATAAGATACCATAGGTAAAGTGTTGATCAAAATTTCCAGCTTTTAGGAAGTGATTACTATGTGCTAAGCTTTAGTTCACTTACTCCTTGTACAAATTTATGGGGTAGTTTTCATGATCTAATTATAAATATGAAGGCACTGATGATCAAAAAAGTTAAACTAACTCATCAACATTGCACAGTCAGTACAGAGTGGAGCCAGGTCTAACATGTTCTTGCTCTTACTCCCATGTTCCTCCTGCCTCTAGCACTTTACTCAATATATGTTAGTTCAGCCCTCTCCGTAATTCATTCCCTGCTGATATGGGAACATCAGATTTGGATGTCCCCTCCAAATCTCATGTTGATATGTAATCCGCAGTGTTGGAGGTGGGACTTGGTGGGAGGTGTTTGTGTCATGGGGTGGATCCCTCACGTCTTGGTGCTGTCCTCATGATAGTGAGTGAGTTCTCAGAAGAACTGGTTGTTTTAAAGTGTGGCAGCTCCCTCCTCTCTCACTTGCTTTTTCTTTTGGCCATGTGAAGTGCCTGCTTCTGCTTCACCTTCTGCCGTGAGTTAAAGATTCCTGAGTCCTCTTCAGAAGCAAATGCCAGCACTATGCTTCCTATACAGCCTCTAAACATCTTTTCTTATAACCTACTACCCAGTCTAGGTATTACTTTATAACATGCAAGGATGGCCAAATATACCTGCTTCCTCAGGCCCAGGAGTATACAGCACTTCTCTCACTCTTTGTGCAGTGCCCATTCTAGTGTGATTCTGCTCATTTACATCCATGTATTCTCTCTATCACTGCCACCCCTTGCACTTGTCACTTCTATGTCATGCCCAGACTATTCTCATTGCTCATCACTCTATTTTCAATTTTTCCTTCCTCAAATTTATTCTGACTCTACAAATTAGAAACAGTTTCTTCATGCGAGCAGCAAGCTGATCATAAATATAAGCTGACTTTCAAATTCCTAAAATATAAAACACTCTTCTTTTCAAGCTTTAAAGGACCTTGTAGTCAGTTGAGCTCAAGCTAATATTGTCCTATAGGATTTGCATGTCACACTCCAATTCAAATGTCTGCAAGGATACTCTGAACAGATCTTATGCTTTTTCTCCTGTGTTGCCTTTCTGGAGAATTCTGGCTTTCCCTTCTTTTCTCTGAATCCACACATCTTTCAATTGTTCAATTTAAGCACCTTATCAGTGAAACTTCTCTGACCACCTCCAAGTAAACTTAAGCCACTTTATCCTTTTTAGTTGTGTGTGTTTTACTACATCTAAAACACTTTCATTCATTCATTCATCTTTTACACCATGTTTGTTGAGTTTCCACTAGGGGCCATTCTCAATGTGTGGTACATTCATATAACTGTGAATGAAGAACAAAATCCTTCCTATCAGGAAGGTTGCTTATATTCTTGCATTCTTGTTGTTCTTGTTCCTCAAAATCACTTTAAAGCTTCTTGAAGTCTGGGATCTTGTTTTATACCTGCATGACCTAGCAGGTATAATTCACTTTTAAATAACGTATAGTTAAAGAAGAAGGCAATCTAAAACTAGTTATTCATGCCATTATCTAATAGTCAAGTTTTGCATCGCTCTTTCTGGTCTGCTATAAATGAAAAGAAGAACTTCTTGAAAGCTACATGTAAAACTTTAAATAATGTTTTTTCCTGGATGTTGGCATCATAAGTAACTTAATCTACTGTCTACATTTATTACCCATGTAATTTAAAAGAATGAAATAACAAAGAAGAATGTTATGTTAGTTGGAATTTTTATATTGTTCTTTTGAGTTCTCCTTAACTTAGAAAATATCTCCTTATCTAAAGAAAAACGTAATCTACCAAATAGCATAGGACTTGCCACTGGCTCTGTTATTCAGTTTTCCTTATTGTGATTTCATGAGGCTAAGATAATACCTTACTTTTGCTACCCTTTGAAGCTACAGTTAGTGATTAATAATATACCATGACTGAATAAAGTATGAAATGACATTGGGCAGAGAACATGGCTATAGAGGATATATGATAAATCTTATTGTCATTCATGAGCAAAGTCATTGTAGTATAATGTCATATGATGTATAAAATGATACATATTGATCAACTTTTTAAAAGTTGTTTCTATATGCCCCTGTTGTCACTTTTTTTTTTTGATGGAGGATAAAATAATCCTCAGGCTTTATTCTACATGTAATGTGACAAATAGCTGGTGACAAAGAATCATTATTATCATGATCAGTAATTAAGTCTATGGTGAAGTAATATTGCTGCAGAGACGATAATGCTCCATTATAATGACAGGATATTGTATTCATTTAAAGTATAAAATAAATTATGATATCATTACTATTCATTGTAGGCAATATTAATTAATAATTTATTATTATTAAATACAATTGTGTGGAGAAAACTAATGGAGAATTTTCTGATGGCCCTGGGGCATTTTGATCCATTGACATCAGCAGGGCCCCAGCCATATTGGCCCCTGCTCCACCCCTAGCCTGGTGGGTGGTTTGTTCTACTGACAGTCATAGCACTGACAGCAACGGCAGCAACAGAGTCCCTGGCCTTCCCTGCTCCCATTTCATAGAACACCCTCATTTGGTCCCATCTTGCCACAGTAGTGTCAACATCAAAGCCTCAAGCCTTCTAAGACACTGGTCCACAAACAGAGCACTGCCAGGTGGTCCTGTCTACCTGTAGCAATAATAGGAGCTAAGATGATGAGGATCATGTATTGTATTAAATATTTACCCATATTTTTTACTGATTCTGTTATTCTTCTTTCTTTCCTCCTGATGATTCAAGATTCCTTCTTTTATCATTTCCTTTTTATTTAGAGCAATTTCTCAAGCCATTTATTTTATGATAGGTTGGCTGATGACAAATTATCTTTTCTTTCACGAAAAATGTCCTGATTTCTGCTTTATTCAAAAAGAATACTTTCACTGGATTTGGAGTTCAGGATTTGCATTTTTTTTTCATTTTAGCATTGAAAAATGTTGTGCCACTTCTTCCCAGACTCTGTAGCTTCTGATGAAAAATCTACTATCATTTAAATTGTTTTTCTCCTATAAGTAAGGTGTCATTTTTCTCTATCTGCTTTCCAGATTTTCCTTTGTCTTTAGTTTAAAGTTTGTCTATGATGTGTCTTGTCATGGGTTTCTTTGAGTTTATCTTGTTTGAAGTCACTCAGCCTCTTGAATCTGTAGGCTTATATATTTTGCCAAATTTAACAACCTTTCTATTGTTATTTCCTTAAGTAATTTCTGTAGTCCTGCTCTTTTTCCTCTCTCCTGAGACTCTGATAACATGAGTGGTTGATATTTTGAGTCATATAAGCAAATTTCTGTTCCTTTTATTTTTTTCTGAGTCTATTTACTCTCTCTTGTTCAGATTGAGTATTTTCTATTGCTTTGTCTTCAAACTCATTGATTCTTTTCTCTGTCATAGCTATTCTACTATGGAGTTTACATATCAAGTATTCTGTTTTAGTTATTATATTTTTAAGTTCTAAATTTACTATTTTGCTTTTCTTCATATCTTCTATTTTTTGGTGAAACTTTCTGCTTTTCACTATTTGTCTCAAGTGTGACAAAAGGACTGGAAATATTGTGTCAGTACTGCCAGGAGAAGGTAAGGAGGAAGGACCTCCTAGTTGCTGATGGGTAGGAGTCCCAACTCAGCCTCCACTGATGTCTCTCTGGCTTGGAGGAGCAGTGGTATCTTGTTTTTTTCTCTCTGTGTGATTTCCAGGTAGTAGACAGGTACAGTGGTGGGGCGGGGTGGGGGTACATCACCACCTTATAGGGATGGAAATTCTGCCTCTCTGCTTCCCTACTGGCCCTTTCTGAGACTATTCCAGTACAGTGGGAGGTTAACCTACCTCCTTACAGCCTGGAGAGCGTGGAATTCTAGGTTTCTTACTAGGCTTTTGTTGGAGTACATGAGCAGGGGCCAGAATTTTCTATGATATTTGACTCAAATAGAGTGATTATTGTCTACTAGGTTGGTACAAAAGTTATTGAGGTTTCTGCTATTACTTTTACTGGCAAAAACCGGAATTACTTCTGCACTGATGTAATAACATTTTGTCTGCACTTTTTCTGGTCTTTGGGCTGAGTGTGCAGGCTCTTGTCAAGGCTTTTTGTTTTGGTTTGGTTTTGGTCTACATTTCTTGGTGTTTCTGAGCTGCTGCCTTGCTCAGCTCCTATTTTGAGATATATGAAGCCAAAAAAGAATAATAAATAAACGGCAGGAATTCACTACCATATTGATCATTAGGTCCTGAGGTCCCTAGCTGGTGTTTTTTTCTTCTCTACCTTTTAGTCTTCTTATATATAACGTCCAAATGCAACTAAGATATTTAGTTGTACTTAGTGAGAAATAGGGAAAAGTATATCCACTCCATCTTCCCTGAAAGCTCTGTTCACCCACACATAGTTTTAAATGCACCATCCATTCAATGATCTGAAAGAATTTAAATAAAACAAAATTTATGTAAAAATATTTTAAATAACCATCTACTTAAAAACACATTACAATTTTATTAGATTAAAAACCATGAAATTGTTAATATTCAAGTTTTTAACCCATAAATATAGTGTTTAAAAAATGCAATATGCTAGGATGTCACTAGTAATGTCATAGCAACTCAAATCAGAGGAAAAAGGAGTGGGGAAGATAATCGCAAATGACTTCAATGGTAGAGCATAGTAATCTTGCTAGCAACTCACACATTAAGATATCCTTGGCTATTTTTGTGTTTTAATGAATTACAACTACTTAAGAGGTTTGTGTTGCAAATGTCAGATATAGCTGTCAAGAATAGTTAGGCAGAGTGTGTTTTGCACACATCTAGGGACCATTCTTACAATGTAGACATCATAGCATTTTTTATTATTAAGATTTTTTTTTTTGGTATATAACAGTAATATGCCCTGCCCTAATAACGTTATTGTAATAGGTTTCCAAAACATGAAAATAAAGTGTCTGGAAAAGGAAGCACATTTTTGTAACACATACATAGAGATTTTCTTAAATCACCTAGGCTCTTGAGGCACTAAGATAACTAAACACTAAAGATATTTTAATTTGGTGCAAGTGAAGTTTCAGGTAACGTTTAAAAGCAGCAGCTATATAGAAGCAGGGGAAAGGGCACTCATTCTGTTTTCTCCTCTACATAGACTGTGCCTCTAAGCCAGGAGATAGCCCAGGAGCCAGGTATAAACCAGAGTGCAACCTTCTCCCTCATGGAAGGGGTTACATTCTTCTCACAAGGAGAAGCATTATTTGTTTATAATAATCCATATCCATCAGGCTCCTCATACAAGTTAATACTTTCCAGATTTTGGAAATAAATTTTCAGTCTTTAGGGAATACTTTTACTCATTTATGAGTTTCTAACCTTTCTATATTTTCACAGATATTTTAAATAAAACTGTATAAGGCTACATCAGTGGCCAGTTGCCATTTTAAACAAATAGTTGCATACTCACACATTTTGTTTTCAAAATAAATACGTAAATTATCTAGCCGATATTTCAAAGGTCAAAAAATACTTTCTGAATTTTTGGTTAAAACAAAGCTCACTTAAGAAAACTGCCAGGGTCAAGAGCTAAATATTATTGGAGTCAGGGAGGAGGTTAGGGGATGGATTCTGGACACATTCGCACTTTAGATTGGCACTCTTCCTAGAGTGGGACAAATTGTTCCTAACTCTTGCCTGGTGGTTGCTGTTAGCAATACAAAGCCATTAAATTCAATAGTGACCTCAGCATCAAACCTCACCCAAATAGCTTCCAGTTTCACAGCTTGAATCTCCAATTGCATTGATTCATCTCCATTCCCTGTCTAGATAGTCTTCATGATGAGAGCTTTTTCCCCATGGGCTGTACTTGATTTTGACAATCCCACTCTTGGTAATCACAGTGCTTTGAACTCATTCCCAGACAAGAGTTTCCACTGACTATTGTCAGTCAAACTGTTCATTTCCAGCTGTTAAAGTTCAGAGTCATTGGACACAATTAAGAACTCGAGAAAAATATCTTCTTCCATCATATAAATGGTGATGATGTAATTGGAAAAAATCACTCATTTGATTATATACAGCTCTCTAGTTTCATTTATAAAACTCTGTCTCTCCAACTACTTTATAAAAGCTACAAGAGGCACAATCTGTGTTTTTCTTCTACATTACTCTTTGAACATAGTGTTAACAGTTAATTAATGTTTCTTGGATTGACTTAATGAGCCTTAGGATGTCAGTTATTTTCCTGAGATTATTTAAAAAGAAAATTATGATCACCCATATGTGGATTATTTTTATTGTGTGCCTACTATGAGAAAAACTGTGCAAGGCACAAGCATATTAACAAAGAGTAAGAAAGAGAAACTTATCCTCAAGCATCTTACAGACCAGTAGAAGATCATAGATGCAAAAAGTAAAGGGAGACATCATGAGAGAGATAAACCCAGAGCTACAATAATTATTTTTTTTCAACTGGATGTTATTGGTAAGATTACTGGAAAAGATGACCTTTGAACTGACGTTTGTGAAAGCTAGGTAGAAATTGGATACGCAGAAATGAAACAGAAGCATTTTAAGAAAGAATATTGACAATAATTTATTTACATCATGCACTTGTTCAATGTATACATTATCATTTAGATAATGTTTGTTACCTTCATCAGATAACATCTGACACGGCAGAAATAATGTGGGGCAGAGTTCAGACATCATAGCAGTATGTCCTAGGGGCCTAGATTAGCTATTGACACCAGCCAGAGATACAAAATGATCATATGGAAATTCTAGAATTGTTATTTTTAAAATGTAATTTGAGAGGTAATCATTCATTTTTCTCACTCAAGAAGTGACTACTGAGGTCATACTATGTGCAAAGTATATGGATTTCTACCCTATGTAAAAAGGCAATCACAAAGTAATATGCTTTACCATATATTTATTGAAAAAGATATTTTGTGGCAAGCAAAACAACTGCAATGGTATGTGTTAAGTATTATAATGGAGCTATATTCATTAAATTTGTTATGCCATGCAGATGTCAGAGAAATTAATTTTGCATGTGAAAGTCAGGGGAAGCAAGAAAACATATTTGAGTTAGACAGACTTTTAAAAATGAAGAATCATTTAGTTTACCTTGTGGACCACATATACAGATTAGGGCATTCTATAGCAAAGCAGGAACAAGGTAAGGAGTCATGAACATCACGTTACCAACACGGTTTGACCAGACCTTTGTATGGCCAAAGATGAGTTCAGAAATTCTGATGGGACTCAAGATCTATAAGGCATGTAGAAGCACAGATCTGGGGATATAGGCAAAATCAAGTTTGGAGACACAGATCTTAGAACCAGAAATATAAAGATAATACTTAGCATCATTAACGTAGATAAAATTTTCCATGAAAAGCTTTTGCCCAGTCTGAAGAATTGGCATGCTTAGACACTAACACCAGCTCTGCTACTTATTAGCTCTGTGGTCAAGTTACCTACCTTCCTAAATTTTAGATTTTATTTTTATAAACAAGCACGAGAGAACTACTTACTTCTACTAGTTTACTGTGCTGACTTCCTGTGATATAATTCTTTCAAAAACCGTAGAACAGGCACTGACATAGAGAAGAACTCAAAGATCTCAGTTACTATTAATGTCATTGAAGATGGCTATGATAGGACCCTAGAAAACACTAACACTAATGCAATAACCAGTAAAGGAGTAAAAGAGAGAAAGTAATTAGAGGTAGAAAAAGCCAATGGGTGAGTTATTTCATAAAACCTCATGGGAAAAATGTTACAAAATGTATAAGGACAAAAAAGTCAAACTCTCAATCAAAATTCTCACAGGTCCAGAAAGATGGGGCCTAGAAATAAAATCATGAGATTTGACTGGTGGCAGGCCTTTGGTGACCTTTTGTTATAGTAGTTTCAGCTGGACTATGGGGGTAAAAATTTGATGTATGTAGACTTGAAGGTATAAGAGGATGGAGTGAAAATTATGATACACTCTTCGTTACTGAAAGAAAATAAACTGTAGCTTAAGTGGGAAGTAGAGTGGAGGCATAGTTTAATTAAGCTGTTGATGTCTTAAACACATTGTCAGACAAAATAAATAACATCTATGGAGAAGGAGAAATTAATGAAAGATGAGGTATTTGGTAGAGAATGCCCCAAAAAGATTTAAAGAAATAGAACCAAAGGCACAGGTAGAGAGATGCTCTGAAAATTTTTTACAAAGGTAGAGAAACTTCCTTGATTCAGATAGGGAAAAAATGAATAGAAGTATAGATTGGAGATAATGCAGGAGATGTGAAAGCCATACTCCTAACAGCTCCTGTTTCCTGAGAAATTGAAGCTTAAGTGACTAAAATTGAGAGGGTTATTGATAGAGATATTTGAAAGAAAATAGAAAGAACTGGAACTGCTTGGAAAGGAAAAATTATGAGTTAGGAATAAGTCAACATTTTGTATAGCATTTCTGGAAGACCACATGATAATGGAACAAATTAATTTTTAAAAAGTGGTCTCTCAGAACGGGTAAGTGGTTTCCTCTGGGTATGTTAGAAGATCCTCTGACTTGACCCGAATTAAACAAAAACTAAGGGCCTTTCTGAGAATGTTTTTAAAAGTATTTGGCCATAAGTTTTAGCCTAGAGATAGGAGGCACTGATAGCTTGAGAGAATGAAAGATTGTAAGATGTAGCTATGCCCTCAAGAAGGTTTTACTCTAGGAGAAAACACTGGGACACCGGTGAAGACGATATTAAAAAAATACATGACAAGTACTATAAGAATGATAAAAGCAAGTGTTATACAGTTAGGGGAAAAAATGAAAGTAATTCAACTAGGGGGATTAGGAAAGGTTATTTGATAAAAGTGACATTGGTCAAATTTAAGAAGGCTTAAGAGGAGAGCCACCCTCCTGTTCTTGCTTTCAGCTGAGAGTGTTACTTGTTATTTCAAATTTACACTATTTTTCTATTCTTCATCTGTACTCTTAGGATTTGAAAACATTGTGGTTTTTTTCTTTAATAAAATCAGGTCACAAAATAAGTCTTCAGAAGAAATGCCTTCGTATGAGGCAATATGCTGCATCTTCTGGAGAATGATCGGCCTTAGGTCCAGAGTAAGGCTGAAACCTCTGTTTTGATGACAGCTGAAAGTTAACATCAACCTGAGACTGGAAATATACATTGTCTTAGTGATTCAATAAGAACTAAGTTTTCACATGGAAAGAGGTCACCTAACCTTGCATACCAGAAAGGAATAATAGAATTTGAGCAGGGTGCCAGAAAGATGCCACCTGCTCTCCAAGCTCCATGGTCTTCAGCATGACTAAGCAGTGGTTTTTGAAGCCAGCTTTTCACCAGTCAATCTTCATAGCTGGACTATGCTGCAGATAAAAGTCAAGCCATGTGGAAATAAGAGCAGGGAAGACAGTTTTTAGGAGTCAGTGACAGAGAGACCTTAGCAGGAGGAGTAACTGCAGGTCAGAGCAGCATACAAAGAAACCAATGGGGAGGAAGAAATGGGCCTTTTCATTTATTAATTAAAGGAACAGAGCAGGACTGACAAATATATTGCTGACCATAAAAAAGAAGTAGTAAAAAACTCAGAGACAGAGGGATTGAACTAAGATGTAAAAACCAGACTAAGTCTTGAAGGCACTTGAAGGAAATAAGAATCTTA
This sequence comes from Pan paniscus, assembly GCF_029289425.2. Lineage (NCBI taxonomy): Eukaryota > Metazoa > Chordata > Mammalia > Primates > Hominidae > Pan > Pan paniscus. The sequence goes on from NC_073266.2 coordinate 61,274,465, forward strand.
CCAGTCTTAGTGTTGGTGCCAAGTAAAAGCTGCCTTGGGTTACCATCTGGGTAACTTAACCTAGTATTCTATGCAGATAAGTTGAATAAATACTAAACTTAGGATGTTTACATGGGAATATCTAAGAAATGGACTAGAGAAAACAGATAACACTAGTTATATTTTGGTAAATATGAATTACTTAAAATTTTTAGCAATTTCCATTAGATTTTATTTCTTTATGTATTAGACATGATTTTAGCAGTATGACAAAAATATGTCAAAATCAGGGAGGTTTATCTTTACACAATATATGCACAGGAGTGGACACAGTGTGATTGTGGTCGTGGGTTGGGGGGTTGTAAACACATAGAAACATAAATCAGGGAGACTAGATGCAGTGGATGATGCCTGTTATCTCAGTGATTTGATTGCTTGAGTGCTTGAGGCCAGGAGTTTGATATCAGCCTGGGCAACATAGTGAGACCTCATCTCTACAATTTTTTTTTTTTTTAATAGCTGGATGTGGTGGCATGTGCCTTTAATCCTGGCTGCTCAGAAGACTGAGGCAGGAGAGTAGCTTGAGCCCAAGAGGTTGAGACTGAAATAGTAAGCCATGATTGCACTACTGCACTCCAGCCTGGGCAAAAGAGCAAGACCCTGTCTCTAAAAAAATAAGACAAAGCATAAATCAGTAGAAAAAAACTAAACCAGTCTGATTAAGTCAAGGAATGGGAGAGGGAATGTACAGAACAATTATGCAAGAGTCATCAGATCCATATGAACAAATGTTGATTTGTGTTATTTCTCAAGGCAATCAGAAATGATGCATGAAAAACTCTATTCACTCAGGTAGAATAGGTGGAATTTAAAACATGGCTCAGTCCCTCCATGTAGCATTATAAAATGTTAAGCTAATTCTAAACCACTGGGAGTAAGAGCCACAAAAATAAATCCTTCCTAATTCCCTTTGGTCTGCTTGTAAAGACACTGAATGTCAAGAAAGTTCAACTTAAATGTGTGGAAAATTTTCTCAATCACAGCTCCTCAATATTTCCAGTTGCCCAAATCCAGGCCATGTTGTGCCCTCAGGGGCACTCAATTCACCTTTTCACCATGATAACACTATAGAACACAACATCGAGGTCAGCTTCTTTATGCTTTTTAGATCTTCCCTGTGCTTGCCCCATATAAGAAAAGCAATGGGGAAACCTTCTGAAAGGTAGAATATAAAGCGTAATGTTCTATTAGTAATAGGAAATACTTGGTAAACTACCCACTCAGACTGCATCCCGTGGATCTGAATGACATTCAGATCTTCTTAAGTCCAAATGCTATTGATATAACAGCGTTCTGACAGATCCTCCCATGAGTACTCATCATTTTCATCCTGAAGGATTGCTGATCCCCACATATTCTATATTTTCTCTTAACAATGACTCTTTGGTCCTGTGGAGTAAGATTTAGCAGTTAAAGTCATAGGTTTTGGAATCTAGCCAGTCTGTGTTCAAATCCAGGCTGTATCATTCACTAAAGCCTCAGCTTTTTCCCCTATGAGTTGGGGCTATTGTGTTAGCATCTAAGACAGTTGAGAAGATGCCAGTAAAGTGCGTGAGAGGTAGTAGATTGTGGTGACTGTTGTTATAATAATTATTATTATAATTTACTTTCCACCAAGTGGAATTTTCCTTTCATTCTAACCTATCTATATATCATTAGTCCTGTAAGGTACAGCTTAAGTCCCACCTTTGCTGACAATGTTACCATTCACTATATTCATTCACACTCTAACTTAGGCATTGTATGGAACTAAATAATTGTAACAATCTGTTAATATACTCTCATTTATCAGCTAGTTCATTAAACATATTGTATTCTTGTAACTAGATAATTAATGAATTGCAGGCAAGGAATACAGCTTTGCATTATACATATTTGGTTTCCACTCACAGCTTGGCATGAGTAAGGCACATCGTAGCTATTTAATAAATATGGGCTGATGGAGGACATTATTATTTCATCTATGAACTGATTACTGTCCAGGAATTGCTAGGAATAATGAGGCCTTATTGTCAACCCTCATAAATTCAGAGTATTTCAGAGCAACATCCAGTTGGAATTATTGAAAAGTTTGATGTTTGTTTTCTCTTAAGAAATGTAGTTCTCTAACTCTCAGTAGATTGCAGACTTCTGTTTATTCTGGCAACATTTAAAAAGGCAACTAAGTCATTATTCCTATAAATTCCATTGAGGGGACCTGAAATATGAGGAGAAAACCTGCAACAGCCCTGGAAGGTGATGTCATTCATATACAAAAACTATTAAGGAATTTCTGCTTGAAAAACTGCCAAAGGGCTTCACATTTCTCCTTATTAAAGAGCAGTTTACTTAGGAAGTAATTAGAGAAACCATGTCAAAACTTCACTGACACTCCTAATTTGAAAAGTAGAAAGCAGATACTAGGGTTATTCTGGTCAGCTGGCAGCAAACCAGATAGTGAAACAATCTGTTTGCACCATTTTGAAGTCCTACCTTTGCGGCAGAACCTTTTCCCAGAGGGAATAGCTATCATGCAGATGACAGAGAGAAAACCAACTCAACAAAGCAAGGCCTCTTCTGCCAAGAGCTGATGTTTGCATTGGCTAAGAAGCTAGGGCTGGAATGCATATTTTTCAGGAATCCAATCCACTGAGCAGACAGCTTCTGTCTGTATCCTGTGGTTACAGCAAGAATAGAGTGACGTCTGTAGAACGAACCCTCAGAACATATGAGTGCACCAAAAAGTTGGCTGGCATGGTGGCAGGGCTGTGTTAGAACAGGTAATCACACCTCTCAAAAAAATAGAGAAAAATAAAAAAGTCTACAAAAAGGTAGTACAATCCATACAGGTACTCCTGTAATGATTTGGAAAAATGGTCACTCTGATTTCCTAAAGAAAGCAGAAGAAATTTTAGAAAATGGCTATGGTTTATATAAAGATTCAAGAAGGCAGAGCAAACAATCACAAAGAAGGAAAAATCTGAGATTACAAACAATTGCATGGAAATAAAATCTTTTCTGCAAAATTAAGAAGTAATGAAGAACAGAAAGATAATGAAGAACTTATAGTTCAGTTAAATAATAACCATGAACATGATTGGAAAAGAAATGAGATACTTGCTTACACAGAGTTGAAATAGTGTTTAAAGAATTACACAGAGTTGAAATAGTGTTTAAAGAATTGCATAAGCGAGCTTGTTTAGGTAGAAGACATCCTTGTGTCTAGCCTGTGTATGGTAATTTTACCATCCACCAAGAAATATATTTTTAAAAAATTTTTATTTGTTTTTGTAGTATTCCAAAACCAAGAAATATTTTTAAAAGAGAGAAATATCAAGGGGCAAGCTTAATTTAATTTTAAAATGAAAATAAAATCATATGTAGCCAAAAATGAGCTAGTTAAAGCAAATGATACTAATAACAACAACAGTTAATGAAGGATGACTTCAGATTTTTTCTTGCACCACTAAGTACCAAAAATTAAGCAATATATGTCCATAGATTTTGAAGATAAAGTATTCTATCCAAAACATTCCATACTCAGTCACATTGTTCGTATCTGAGAAGAAACAAGATGTTCTTAAGCCTTGAATATAACCAAATATATAATATACATGCACTCTACTGAAAATAATTATGGGAAGACATACTTTAGCACCCTGTGAAATGAGAAAACATAGAGAACTCATGAATGGAGAATTATTATAAATCAAATGCAGAGTTGATAATGAATTGTACTTTAAAGTAAACATGCCAAAGTTAACTCTAGAAATCCAATGCATACTATATCAAAATTGAATAATTTTATTTTAGCTCTTCAATTCTAGATAATATACACAAGAAGTGGAAGTGGTATGATAAGAAAAAGAGGTAAAATTATAATAATTAACCCTGAGCTGCCTAAAGGTAGCCCATCAGAATAGATATAGTCTGTGGTGACACATATTGGGAATATGTCAGTTCTCCCTCAATTGATATAGAATATCAAAGCAATTCAGCAAAATCTCAGCATACAAAATCAACGTACAAAAATCACAAGCATTCTTATACACCTATAACAGACAAACAGAGAGCCAAATCATGAGTGAACTCCCATTCACAATTGCTTCAAAGAGAATAAAATACCTAGGAATCCAACTTACAAGGGATGTGAAGGACCTCTTCAAGGAGAACTACAAACCACTGCTCAATGAAATAAAAGAGGATACAAAGAAACGGAAGAACATTCCATGCTCATGGGTAGGAAGAATCAATATCATGAAAATGGTCATACTGCCCAAGGTAATTTATAGATTCAATGCCATCCCCATCAAGCTACCAATAACTTTCTTCACAGAATTGGAAAAAACTACTTTAAAGTTCATATGGAACCAAAAAAGAGCCTGCATTGCCAAGTCTGTCCTAAGCCAAAAGAACAAAGCTGGAGGCATCACGCTACCTGACCTCAAACTATACTACATGGCTACAGTAACCAAAACAGCATGGTACTGGTACCAAAATAGAGATAGAGATCAATGGAACAGAACAGAGCCCTCAGAAATAACGCTGCATATCTACAACTATCTGATCTTTGACAAACCTGAGAAAAACAAGCAATGGGGAAAGGATTCCTTATTTAATAAATGGTGCTGGGAAAACTGGCTAACCATATGTAGAAAGCTGAAACTGGATCCCTTCCTTACACCTTATACAAAAATTAATTCTAGATGGATTAAAGACTTAAACATTAGACCTAAAACCATAAAAACCCTAGAAGAAAACCTAGGCATTACCATTCAGGACATAGGGATGGGCAAGGACTTCATATCCAAAACACCAAAAGCAATGGCAACAAAAGCCAAAATTGACAAATGGCATCTAATTAAACTAAAGAGCTTCTGTACAGCAAAAGAAACTACCCTCAGAGTGAACAGGCAACCTACAAAATGGGAGAAAATTTTCGCAACCTACTCATCTGACAAAGGGCTAATATCCAGAATCTACAATGAACTCAAACAAATTTACAAGAAAAAAACAAACAACCCCATCAAAAAGTGGGTGAAGGACATGAACAGACACTTCTCAAAAGAAGACATTTATGCAGGAAAAAGACACATGAAAAAATGCTCACCATCACTGGCCATCAGAGAAATGCAAATCAAAACCACAATGAGATACCGTCTCACACCAGTTAGAATGGCAATCATTAAAAAGTCAGGAAACAACAGGTGCTGGAGAGGATGTGGAGAAATAGGAACACTTTTACACTGTTGGTGGGACTGTAAACTAGTTCAACCATTGTGGAAGTCAGTGTGGTGATTCCTCAGGGATCTAGAACTAGAAATACCATTTGACCCAGCCATCCCATTACTGGGTATATACCCAAAGGACTATAAATCATGCTGCTATAAAGACACATGCACACGTATGTTTATTGTGGCACTATTCACAATAGCAAAGACTTGGAACCAACCCAAATGTCCAACAATGATAGACTGGATTAAGAAAATGTGGCACATATACACCATGGAATACTATGCAGCCATAAAAAATGATGAGTTCATGTCCTTTGTAGGGACATGGATGAAATTGGAAACCATCATTCTCAGTAAACTATCGCAAGAACAAAAAACCAAACACCGCATATTCTCACTCATAGGTGGGAATTGAACAATGAGAACACATGGACACAGGAAGGGGAACATCACACTCTGGGGACTGTTGTGGGGTCGGGGGACGGGGGAGGGATAACATTAGGAGATATACCTAATGCTAAATGACGAGTTAATGGGTGCAGCACCCCAGCATGGCACATGTATACATATGTAACTAACCTGCACATTGTGCACGTGTACCCTAAAACTTAAAGTATAATAAAATAAAATAAAATAAAATAAAATAAAAGCATAAAAAAAGCAAAAACAAAAACAACAAAAAAAGAAAAGTTAGCATAAAAAAACAAAAACAAAAACAAACAAAAAAAAGAATACCTACATTGATAATATGCAAGCGGTTATTGAAACACAATTGTATTGATGAAGGTCTTATAAAGGATCAGAAGAATATATAAAACTATAATTACTAAAACTAATTGGTCTGGCACATATAAATTAAAAAAATTTTAAGTTTAGAAAGCATAGTAATAATTTTGTATATTATAAACTTACATTAGCTAATTAAATTAAAAAATGATAGATCAGCCGGGCACAGTAGCTCATGCCTGTAATCCCAGCACTTTGGGAGGCCGAGGCAGGCGGATCACGAGGTCAGGAGATCGAGACCATCCTGGCTAACATGGTGAAACCCCATCTCTACTAAAAATACAAAAAATTAGCCGGGCGTGGTGGCGGGTGCCTGTAGTCCCGGCTACTCAGGAAGCTGAGGCAGGAGAATGGCGTGAACCCAAGAGGCGGAGCTTGCAGTGAGCCAAGATCACGCCACTGCACTCCAAAAAAAAAAAAAAAAAAAAAAAAAGATGGATCATTAAAAAATAAATATTGGGTCAATTGGTATCATTTGAAGTTAAAAAAAATATTTAAAGCCAAATCAAAAAAACCCAGAAAACATTATATTATCTCAATCCATATTATAAAATACATTTGATGTAAAAACTAAAATATAACAAAACACAAACATGATTGGAGAAAATTTTGGTAGAGATTTCTAAGTATGACCTACAGAAGAACTGTATGATAGTTAATTGCTAAATTTGACAAGAGAAAAATTCATAACAAAATTAAAAGACACGTAACAGCGAATTAGGAATATTTTCTACATAAGTCCGTGGGGAAGTAATAATTTTTAAATAAACAACATTTAAAAATCAAAAGTAACAAAGAGACAAAAAAAGAAATGACCACTCTTCATTAATGGGGCCTTTCCAGTCTCTCTAGATCAGAATAAATCTCTTGAAGCATTACAGCATTTCAAATCCTTTCACACGCATGAGATGACATGTTCACATCTTCTGTCCTCACTAAATTGTAAGCTTCTTGTAGACATGGTTCTTGTTTTGTTCACCTCTACGTTCCAAATTCTCAGCATAGAACCTGATGCAGATATAAATTAATACATTTTGGCATGACTATTGAAGAATAAGAATAAGAATTCTCAAATCAGTACATAGAGATGATGATTAAATAAATGAAAATCATTTCATTAGCAATCAAAATGCATGTTAAAATAAGATTAAAATTATAAGTAACAATGTTCACAGTTGGCAGATATACAGTAAATAAGTGAGCGCTTTTCTGCCATTAATGGTTATAAATACTGGTGAACTTTTCAAGGTGTTGGCAGGAAATATGTATAGAGAGGTTTATGTGCATACTCTTTGACCCAGTAATTGTATTTTTATGAATGTTTCTAAAGGAATGAATCATGACAATACTTTGAGATTTTCCTGCTAGGGTGCTAACATCATCACAGCAGTGTTTGTAATGAAGACAAAAATGAAAATAATTTAAATTTTCAACCTTAGGTTATTGGCTAAATAAAATGAGATATATTAATGTTACAGAATATTTAGCTTTCAACATGAGCTTGTAGAAGATTTAATGGCATGTAATGTTTTCATAAATTTTAAAAAATGTGAGTGATAGTATATAATGGACAGAACTTCACTCCTAACAGAAATGCCTAAGAAACAACTTTACTGTAATGATGAAAAGATTTGCAAACTGTCTGGTGTGATAGTAAAATTAAGGTACAGAGGAGATATTTAGGCCCTGAATTTAAATAAATGGCAATGAACTGACATGTCATTTGTATTATTTTAAAAGGCATATTTTATGGCCTTCAGGATAGTTATTTCTCTTAGGTAAGTTAAGCATTCCCCTTGAATTTTTAATTGGAAGAATTGATTTGCTTAGTAGGAAAAAAAACAAAAAACAACTCATGTTTAAATAATGAGTTCAGGGTAAATCTTGTCCAAGAGATGGTACTTCACAAAATCCAAGGCTGAAAAGCTGTTTCTTTTTCAGCTGATGAGCAAGGGTGTATTTCACAATGCCTAGCTTGGGAGATCCAGCGTTAATACAACCTAAGTCCCCTGCAAGAGAAAAACTTCTGGAAAGCCCAGGGAGAAAGAACAGGACTTATTTTATTTAATCATTTATCTATTTACCTAGCTATTTACTTAGTTACAGGCATCACAATTTTTGTTTGTGGTTTCTAGCTACTGGTTGAGTGCTTTGTTTTGTTTTCCCGAAAGGGACAGAGTCTGTGTTCTTTAGCAAGGATATGGGGAAGTAATTTATATCCTTATTTGTTAAAACGCACAGATTTTCTCAACACGTCTTCTTCCTCCCCTGGCAAATTTCATCCCCTACCGCCCAGTAAATCATCTTTCAAAGCTTGGGGTTGATATTTTCTCCTTTGAAACGTACGTATCAGAGAAAAATCACTGGAGATTTGCATTATTCTAAACAATTTATGAGAAAGTCCGCCTGACTGTATTTCCCAGTAGAAAGGATGGGGCCATTTTTATAAATGATTTATTATTGTTTTCTTCTGTAGGCACCAATAGATGAGACAGAAAAATCAAAGTTAATTAAGTAAAAAGCAATCAATTTTTTCTTTAAAGCATATATGTGTATATATTTTATATGTGGTTGCACTTTATAAGTGTGTTTATAAGTTTTTGTATTCTCTATGGGTAGATATGAATATGGATGTATGACATTCATTTTAAAAACTCTATTCTCACTCATCTCATATTTGAAGATATGACTGTAAAAGGTACTAAATGGAAAACAGGACAGCATGCCAACAACCAGCTGATGGGAGACATCTGAAAGAAATTAGACACATTTTCAGGAGTACTTTTCCATTCCCTTCCTATGCCCCTAGCTAGCGTGTTCTTTGTACATTAGATTCCAACTCTGGAGAAGCTGCCAGGCATGCAGGTCCAACGCCTGGCCCTGGTGTCTCCTTCATTGATCAGATACAGCCGGGAAGAAATTTGAGCCAAGCCCCCTGCCATGACTGCGTGAGATACTGATTTTGATGCGTTTGTATGTATACACATACATACACACACACACACACACACATTTATTCACATGCTTTCTGAAAGGGGGTATGGGGTGGGGAGAGATTATTAGGATTGTCAAAAGATAAACAAACTTGAATCAATGGTACAGAACATAAATACAGAGCTTGCTAGACAGCAACAACAGCAAATACCAATGGTTGCAAAGTTTGCTTTCAGACAGGCTATATATCATCTTTCAGAGTATCTTCTTCACCCCGGCCCCCACCTCCAACAGTTACTCCTTCCACTGTGTCAGGCTAACCTGACTCCCATGAAAACCAGGCATTGCTCTCAGTTAAGAAATACCTTCAAAACTTGCTTCTCTGAAATGTTTGCAGTCTAGGAGGGGTCTGTGTTGGCTGTTTGCCTACACAATCTCAGCTCTTGGATTCCTGACTTTTTTCTGTTCTACTTTGCTCTGTGTAGCAGAGCACAGGCCCTTGAAAATTATGTTTCTTAGACTCTCTTGCCGCTTATTTAGCTTTGGCCCCGGGAAACACTGCTAGGAAACTATAGAACAGGAAGAGGGGAAAAGCAAAGGTGTTTTGTCCCTCATTTTGGTTGCTGGTGGCCTGTCAGAGAGTTGCTGTATCTCCTTTCTGGCCCTGTTCTGTCAGGGCAATTCCTCCTTCCTAGCTCCCACCTCTTGCAGGTGGCTCCAGCATGAGATTTGGAGCAGTCCATTTCCTAGCTGTATGGCCTAAAGAATTTCTACTGGCCTCAGTTTTCTCCCCTTGAAATGGTGCAATGCTATCTGTCCTGATGAATTAACCTGAGATCATAGATGTGGAATCACTTCTTAGATTGCACAAATCTGTTTGCTAATTAGGTACATGAGGTGCTTTACAAATCTTTCTATATGTACATATTCAAACATTTCATACATTTATCTGGGATGTTTTAAGAAGCAATATTTTTTCTAAGGGGACTGACTCTTCAAGGGTACTAAAAGTGGGGATTATAATTAGGTTACTGAAATAAGATTTTAAAACCATATAAGCTACTTTAAGAATAATTTGGAAGAGATGTGGTGCCTGGCTTAGTTCTCAAGTAACTCAGAGTAGAGAAGTGAGCTACTCAGCATATACACAGGCTGCTCTTGCCTAAAAAGATACAGAAAGAAAAATATTTTTAGTTCAACATAGGATTCTTGGTTATTCCCAGTACACTTTGTGCTTGGCAGGTTTTATTTGCCTGGATAGTATATCAAAATCCCTAAAATAAAGTAAATGAGATTACATTTTGTGAGGGATTTCATGCCTTTTTAGAAAACATTACATAGAGCTAAACCAAATTCATAAAGATGAACATATTTGCAATCATAAGATCCATGGAATGGAAGACGGAAAATAGATGGCTTAGTGTACCAGTCAACTACTGTTACAATAATGCTTTGCAAGAAAGTACTCCAAAATTCAGCATGTTTTTTGTTTGTTTTGCCTAATTCTTAGGTTGGCAATTTGGCGCTTGACTGGAGCTCCACTAGGCTTAACTCCAGACTGGAGGCTGGGTTGAGATCTTTTCCACAGGACTTTTTCTGGTTTTCTTTTCTTTTCTTTTCTTTTCTTCTCTTCTCTTCTCTTTTTTCTGTTCTGTTCTTTTCTTTCTTTCTTTCTTTCTCTCTTTTTCTCTTTCTTTCTTTCTCTTTTCCTTTCTTTCTTTCTTTCTTTCTTTCCTTCCTTCCTTCCTTCCTTCCTTCCTTCCTTCTGTCTTTCTCTTTCTTTCTCTTTCTTTCATTCATTCATCTGTCTTTTTATTTATTTGTTTATTTTTGTAATGGGATCTTGCTCTTTTACCCAGGCTAAAGTGCTGTGGCACGATTGTAGCTAGCTACAGTGGCACTATCATAGCTCACTACAGCCTTGAACTTGTGGGCTCAAGTGACCTCCTCCCCCTCAGCCCCTCAAGTAGCTGAGGCTGCAGCCAGATATTACCATCTCAGGCTTCTCAACATCCTACTCGAGCCAGTTGCTAGTCCTGGTGTATTTTCTTATTGAGTAACAGGAGTACAAGAGGGTGCACAGAAATACATGATGCATACGGAGATTTCAGCACAGAATGAACAGACTGACTCTTCTTCCCACATTACATTGGTCAGTGAAGGTCATATATTCAACCTCAACGTTAATGGAGCAGGATACTATGCTTTGCCCACTCCAGTGGATGGTATCACAGAGTCTCATGCTAGAGAATAGAAAAGTATAATTGTAACACAGAGAGGGCATGATGGCTTATGAACAATGATTCAAACCGCCATAGCTTGTTTTGAATCCATCACTTATTGGCAAATAGAATTTCAGAAAAATAAGGCCCTCTTTTTATGTAAAAATAAGAAAAAATGGATTTGATTATGTCTAGTATACAATCCAACTCTTCTCATTAATTTACAGTGTGATGAATTCACTTTTACTATTTGTACACCTTTGTATTATATAACAATAAAGGTTTTACTAACAAAATAAATCAAACTAATAGCATCACACTGACAGAATTTAACTATTTCAGAGAACAAGCATTTTTTTTTTTTGAGTTCAACTTTTTTATTTTTATTTATTTATTTTTTTTATTATTATTTTTCTTTTTTTTATTATACTTTAAGTTTTAGGGTACATGTGCACATAGTGCAGGTTAGTTACATATGTATACATGTGCCATGCTGGTGCGCTGCACCCACTAACTCGTCATCTAGCATTAGGTATATCTCCCAATGCTATCCCTCCCCCCTCCCCCCACCCCACCACAGTCCCCAGAGTGTGATATTCCCCTTCCTGTGTCCATGTGATCTCATTGGAGAACAAGCATTTTAAAGGATTTTTAAAGTCAAGAAATTGTATGTCTCGATGATATTAATAACCCATGAATCATTCTATTCACTAATAAATTCCTGAAAAATACATTTACTTGGAAACATTTGTTATCCAATTAATTTGATTTATTACATTTAGTTCATATTTTGATTAATTAGACATACCACTATTTCAGATGGCCCCACACTCCAATTTGCTCCCATTTTCAAGGGCCGATAGTACAAAAATCTCTGTTTGCTGTGTCTCCTCAGGAGACAGTCAGGCGGGGCACAATACCCAGAGCCTTGTATGAGATCAGGACATCTGCTTTCCATTTCTGGCTCTACCATCTAATAGCCACATGACTCTGGACAAATTAATGGTTTTGTTCCTTTCTTCCTCTGCAAATAGGGAGGTGTCATAGCTGAACCACTTCACTCAGAGGATTAGCAACATGATCAAAGGAGATTCCATATGTTAAAGCATTCTGACAAACTAAGCTCTGAACACATTTAATAGTTTCATGGTGAGGGCATGTTTTAATTAGTTTTGTTATTATTTAGGTGTGGTTAGGCCAATAGATCAGGAGATGACTGCTGTTGAAAAGATAGTTTATTATAGTTATAGATCTCAAGAGAGGGAGAATATACATCATGCCTTGGGGGACCAGGGAATGAGCAAGAGCAGTCATGAGGCAGAGGGAGAGTGGGGAGTTGTGGGCAACAGCCTTTATTGTGTTTTCCATGGAAAGTAATGGGGGAAATGGGGAAAGCTGTTTTAGAAATAGCTGGTTTGAGTAATGTCAGCATCTCAGATGTGTACGGAATATCCCTAGTTTTTCTGTACCTAGACCTAGGGTGACTAGGGTAGATGTATAGTGGCCTGGTTTGTGAGAGTCTGATTGGTTGGGAGAATAACTCGGAACTGGTTGGTTTGTGTTTGAAAAGTGCAGTCTCAGAAGGACTCCACCTGAAGAGGGGGGGATGATAAGGAAGGCCAAAGGCCAAGGTGAGGTGACTCAGGCAGATTATCAGGTTGTCCAGAACAAAGTGTTTCTGGCATATGCAGGCAGGGAAGATGCTGAAACATCAAGTTTACAGAAGCTAGAAACATGGTTAATACAGAGCATCATTGTTTTATTCTTTCTAGAGCAATCTCTCACAGCATATAATTTGTTCAGCTATTTGGGAATGTGAAAATTATGTCACCCCAACCCATATCTTCAGAGGGTTTTTGCAACTCTCTAATAATGTTCTTAAAGGTTATTTACTCACTAAACATCTGATAACTGTCACAGAGTAATTATCTGGACACAAGTTCTAAAAGGGAGTGAGATATTCTGTTTTAGATGTACAAGAAAAATAATAATCAAAGCTGGAGAGAAAAACCTTCATAATCGTACATTTTCCCCAAAGAAGCCCTTCTGTGAAGGTGGCACGAAGAGCGCACCACTGACAAAGAAATTTGGGATAGTGAGTTCAAAGCATAATCTTGGGGAAAACCTGGGGCCTAGATTCTAGCTCAAGTTTTGCCACAATAGGTGAGAGTAATCTAAAACATAATGATTGTGGTACTCGTCTCTTAAAAACCTTTCTATAGCTGTCTTTATCCTCAGGATACAATCTAAGCATCTTGAACTAATGTACAAATTATTTTGTAGTCTGCCCAACTGCTATAGCAGTTTACCAGTTCAGCCTATGGATTGCCTTACATTTCAGATTTCAGCTGTGAAGAATTCTAATAGGACTTTGCAGTTCCCTGAAAATGCCATGTTCTTTCATGGCACTTGCTTACTGAGACTGCAATGAACTTCCCTTCTGTTATTCTGTTCACTCTTCTAACTCAACCTAGAGTCCTACTGATTCTTCAGGCCTGAGTTTGGTGCCTTCTTTGGTAGGCATTCTTGATCTTCCACTTTAAAGTTGGGTTTGATGTATTCTATAATGGGCTAAATGTATGCCACCTTAGAACTGGGGTTTAATTGCTTGATTACTAGTATATTTCTGTAAATCGTCTGCATGGTCCATGAGAACAAGGTCAGCTTTTAATCACTGTGTCATCTCAAATATTAAAACCTTGAATTTGGCACTGCGGAAGTTACTAAATAGAGTCCCCAAACTCCAGAAAAACTTGCCAGATCCTGGGGCTGGGTTAAATGCCTCTGCTCTGTGTTCCCATATTTCTCAGTTATTTCTCTTTTATTAAACACATTTTAGTACTATTGTTTATGCAGGTGTCTTTTCCATTAGACTTCAAATTTCTTAAGGACAGAAACTGTGAATCATTCATCTTTGTGTTTCTAATTTCAAATACAGTGCAACAATTTAGCTACTCAGAAATTGTACCTATTATGGTTGTTATTATCCTGTTTATAATAAATGTTTTTGAAAGATGGATGAATAAATAAATGCAAAACAGGACATGATAATGGGGGACAGATACTGAAATATATGCTATGCCTTCCTCACAGATTTGTTTTCCAAGTACCAAGATAAAATGAAATTATTCAGAAAAATCACCAAAACAAGCAAGATAAATAAGGTGTTATTTTGAAAAACACTAGGAAAAGTAGAAATAAGATAGTAAAATTTAACATTCTGTGGACTTCACTATTTAGTTCACTCCTGTTCATGAAGTTATGGAAGGTTAATCACTATTGTTTTTGGAAAGACAGTTAGTTCACTGATTATCTATTTCTTTCAATGACCAGAAATTCAAGGTATTGCTGTCAAGGTAATGGTGTCTAGAGCTATCACGGAAACTAGATGCCTGATGTCTGGAAGGAATGATGCATATCGCTGTGTGATTGAAGCCTGGTTTTTGCAATGAAATAAAAAACACTTATGTTGAAAGTACTACATCACCCCAGTGTTCAACTTTCTCCAATGGCCCCGTGGAAAATAATTGATGAGATTCCAGGAGGAATGTTTTCTACTCCTTCTCTGAAGGGGTAACCATGACCAACTGACCTGAAGTCTAAGATTCCTTTTTAAGGAGGGAAAAAGCCATGTGCCATATATTAAATAGACAGCTCAAAGTACAAAAATGTGGAAAAGTAACTCACAGGCTAAGAATTATAGTGAGGAAAATATGGCTACTTTCAAAATGACTCTCAAAGCAAATTTTGATAAAAGAGAGAGAGAGACCTTAACTCTTGCCCAAGGCTCTTCCAGAACTTAGAGATTCACTTTTTGGTACTTGAACTTCCTTGCAGGACAAGAGTATACCCAATAGGACCACCTTGCCATCAGCCTTCCTCTTCTCACTGCTAACTCCTCCCACCTCCCTGTCCTCTGCCGGGCCCACTGGCAGCACTTCACTCTCTTCCAGTCACAGCTGAGGCCAGGGCTGTGGCATGTGCAAACTGTTATGTGTTTTTTTCAGGCAGGGTGAGTGGTGAGGTGACAGCAGGACAGCATGTGGAAGAATGAAGAAAAACCAAGTTACCAAATCCAAGTATAACAACATTCACATTCTACTTTTTAACACAGCTCTTTTGGCCACCTCAAATTTCAAGGCAGAAAAAAAGAGAAAGCAAGTTACTGTTTTTCCTTTCCTCATTACCTCAGGGCATTAACCTACTTTGAACTCAGTCTATCGGATGCGCTGATTCCACACCCAAGAGGCATTATTATCACCGAGTTCAAAAGTGTTCAACATATGGACATCATCAAAACCCAAACTGACTTTATATTCCTCATTTCTAGTAAACGATTAGAGAAATCTAATCAAGACACATGCCTATGTCAGGGGCTAGGCAATGCACCGTTAAATGTGTCATTGAGTTGTGTGCAGAGCTTGCAAGATGCCACAAACTCATTTTAATTTTACACAGATAAATTGAAAGACCCAATGTCTTCATTAGGGTGCAGCTTGCATTGAAACACAACAACAACAACAACAACAACAACAACAGGAAGTCAGCATGGAAAACAGAAGCTGCATGTTCAAATCACATCCATATTGGCATTTCACAACTGTAGCCTGATTGCATTGTTAATTAATTCTTGAAATGCTCAGTAAGCCAAAGGGACAATTTGAGAAGAGTACTTGTCATTTAATTAGTAAATTAAGGGTTTTTTATATAAAATCTCAAATGCTTCTCTATTTAATTAGTATGTACTGTAGACCAAAATCTCACACCAGCTGGATATTTTCAGGATAAATGGCTTTGCTTATTTCTTTCATGTATCAAGTCAGTAACTTTTCAGAAAGAGGTTGAGCTTGGATGGCGGGAAGGAGAGGAATAAGACTACCAGAACAGAGTGCTTGTTGTATACAATCATATATTTCATGGAGGAAAAGGGAGAAAATTCCTATTTCAAGGCGTTACTCTGACATCTACACTGTGGAACATTACAGCTTGCAGAGTTTTAGGGCTCATCTTGCCCAATATCTTTTTTCTTGGAATAAAATGTTGAGGCTGAGAGACGTAAAGCAACACATCGGAAGTCACACACCTAGTTAAGTAGGGTGATGTAAACTACTATCTACATCTTCTATCTAGATTTTTTAGATGTCTGTATTCTAATGAAAAGGTGTGCAAAGTATAAGTGTGCATTGAAGGCATGTGAAGTGCATGTGAGAAAGACTGTGATCTGTACTCTGATTTTAAAATTTTGGAATACGGAGATTTCACTGGAGTATGTTTGTCTTTAATGCATTACCAATTAATAATTAATATCTCTAAATGAAGAATTAGCTTGTTTTACTTCACATTCTGGGAGCAATTTTGTCATGTTTGAGCAAGTTTCCATGAATGTTTCTTAATATAATACCAGGATATGTCAGCTCTGTCTTATATTTGCAATGACTCTATTTTCTTCTTAATTAAACACAGAAGCTGCTGATCTGAGGACAAAAATAGAATCTGATGAAGTCTGAATTTTTTTCCCAGAAAATATTCTGTCTTTGCCTCCAGATGTCAAAAGTTACACATGAGTACAGCTCACACATGGGAAGGGGCAAACAGCAACCTCTTGGGCTGGAGCCTTGGGCTAGAAAAGATCACTGATTACCCACCTGTTCCCCCTGGATATTAGGGCTTCAATCCAGAAGGTGCTGTGATGAAGTGGCTTCAGCAAAAGATTACCTGAGACATCCTGATCCATTGTGAGAACAGTAAGAAGCAATAAAGAGATTGAATATAAAGGAATCAATAAACAAATAACAATGAGTACAAACTACTCAAAAAGCTAAGTGAAATATATTTTCTTCTAAGACACTATAATGAACAATTAATTTGTAAGTAATTCATATATGCATAAAACATTCAATAAAATAATTTTTTAAAGTATGTGTGTTAAATGGCTAATGAGAGGTATATAATACTATAAGGGCTCAAAAATGGAGAACATTGACAGGTTATGTAAATAGAAGACCACATGGAGACAAGCAAAACAAGCCTCACAAACTGGTTCACTCTGACCACCAGTAGAAATGTAGGTCTTGTTTCTCCTGCTCATGCTGCCTGGTATCTGAATATTGACCTATTGATTTCTTATCACCTGTACAAGCTTATCATCTGTGTCCTCACTACTTGCTGTGGCCTCCAATTTCTTCTTTTGGATTCACTTGAAGATGACTATGTAGCCGGCTGGTCATCGTGTCATAGGTTGTATCTTTCCTAACTGCATGTCCTGGTCTTGATCCTATGGCTCTACCTGGTTTCCAAGTCATCTCCAGTCTGAAGATGCCAAGCCAATAATACCCACGTAGACACTAGTACTGACTATGAATGGGTTGCAAAGAATGCTGCTTTTGTTCCTACAGAAGCTATAGCTAGGCTCACAATGAATTGTCTAATATATTTTCTTTTTTAACTTGAGTATCAGTTGCCTCAATTTTTCAGGCAAGATAATTAAGTTAAATAATATCTAAGAATCTGTTTCATCTCTAAGTTGCTATGGTCATGGTGAGATCATTGATCATTCATATGTAAATAGATTTTTCCTAATTATTGTGTAGTATTTGAAAACAGATTTCGCTCATGATTATTTTAAACATGCCCTCTGTGAGCTTCTTTATCCAACTAATTAGTCTTATTTTTTAATAAAACAATTTTAACCAAAGTAAACTTTTGATTAAAATGTCAGAGATTCCAAAGCGATTCAATCCAAATCAATGAGGTTACTAAATGGAAAGTTTTGCAAAACTGAATTCTGCTTTCAAAATTTCTTGCCTTTTATTGTTAACATAGGGAATCTAGGGTCACTTTATTCACTGTTGTTGTTTTAAGCAAAATATAGACTAAATTTTGAATCAAAGACAAGGCTTGATTTTTTATAACTATGACTAGGTCATCACAGATAAGCTCTTTATAATCTTCAAGCTTCATTGTTTTTATCTATAAAATGAGAGTAATGATACTTGCTTTACATATCTTTCAGGATTATTGGGAATGTGAAATGCAGCAATGTAAATAGGGCTATGTGTGGACAGGAAGGTCCTGCTTAAATGTCACACTCTCAGCTCTTTTTGGATTGTTCTTCTATGGGCCATGATATGCTGTTTTTCCTTTTTTGTTTGTTTGTTTGTTTTTGTTATTTTTTTAAAGGATTCTCTCTACTCTCTATCGCCCAGGCTGGAGTGCAATGGTACTATCTCGGCTCACCACAACCTTTGCCTCCCGGGTTCAAGAGATTCTTCTGCCTCAGCTTCCTGAGAACCTAGGACTACAGGCGTGTGCCACCACGGACTCAGCTAATTTTTATATTTTCGCCGTGTTAGCCAGGCTGGTCTCAAACTCCTGACCTCGTGATCCGCCTGCTTCAGCCTCCCAAAGTGCTAGGATTACAGGTGTGAGTCACCACGCTCGGCCTGTTTTTCCTTCTTATACAACACCTACAACATTATATTATGATTAATAATGCATGCTTTTCTTTTTTAGTTTTTGAGTTTCTGGCAGGTTGCGGGGGAGATGAAGTGTTTATTCCTGTAGTCATATAACAGCTGACGCAGTACTTGGCACATGCTAGGTACGCAATAAATGCTTGTTGAAGATGTTCCATAACAAGTGGGATGTAAGTTGGATATCGAAATTCAAGTGGAGGAAAACCAATGATAGTAGGCATTCATGTTAGTCAGGAGTGGCTAATATATGTTTCAGGAACAAGAAACCCCAATATTTTGGTTTGTTTACCATCAATTAAAAATAAAAATAAAGCTTTTTCTCCCTTTTGACAAAGTTCGATGCAGGTCTAGCTGACTCTCTAGGGCAGCTGTTCTATACATGTTGGCTCAGTTTGAATGTCTGGTTAGAGCTCATGCCACCTACTTACAGACATGTGCTTCCATTGTTGTGTGGCAGGGAGAAGTGTGCTGGAGAGTTGCTCAACTGCAATTCTGTGAAAGTGCCAGTAATTACTTTTACTCAGATTTAGTCTCTTATATTTTTTACCTAAAGCAAGTCAAATGGCTGAGTCTAATTGAAAGGTGGTGAGGACATACAATGTCTCAATTGCCTAAAAGGAGCAGAGAATCATGTATTGGTAAACAGCACAATGCTGGTCACAGTGTGGGTGTATATTTCTACTGTCTAACAACAAATCCGTTGGCTTTACTTTATATCTCCTCATATATAAATCAGACCACACCATTTCTCTACTAATGTTCTCAAACATTTTCCAAATGCACTAAAATATTTAATATTATCTCAACTTGACAGTTAACAAAGTTCAATCCGCTCTGGCTCCAGCCCCCTTTTTTTAACTTCGATTCTTGCTTTGTAAACTTCACTTGCTTTCTTCAAGTTCCTTGAACATTCCAAGCTTATTTCTACACAGAGCTTTTGCACTTTCAGTTCTACAAGAAACATTCTAATCTCAATCTATACACAGTTGATCCTTCATATGTCTCAGGTTCCCATTCATGAAACACCTGGTTAGCCAAACCATTCATAAAAGTGAAAAGTATCACCCACACACACCAGCCTCATTCCATCCCATCACTTGAACTCATTCCCTTCACAGCATTTTTGCTAATATTTAATAGTATCCTATGCATTTACATGTTTGCTTATCTTTCTCATTCTTTCTCCTCAGCATTTTAAGATATGAGCTCCACAAAGAAGCAGCTATACCTGTTTTGTTCTGCTTTTGTCCTAGCACCTAGAACACTACCTGGCATCCAATAATGTTTAACAAGTATTTTTTTAAATGGAACAATTGTTTGCAATAACAAGAAGATATACTAGAGAATTTCAAAACTACAAAATATCAGGGTGCTTCACGGGGGTACAAACTCTTTCTGTCAAGGGCCAGATAGTAAATAATTTTCAGCTTTGTGGGCCTGATGGTTTCTTCTGCAACCACTCGACTCTGCACCAATTCTGTCATTGTAACACAAAAGCACCCATAAACAATATGTCAACATAAGGATGTAAATGTGTTAAAACAAATTTCATTTACAATAACAGGCAGCAGCGGGATTTGGCTTGGGGATGGAGCAAAGGGACCCCCTGCTGTAGAGCAAGGTGAGTGAGTCACTTACGCCCTTGACAACACATTGTTAGAAGTCATGCTAGTTGGAGGCAAGTTCTGTTTCTTCCACCAACATCTTCGAGCCTCAGAATCCTTTTCTATCAAATGGGGCTAATAATAGAATACACCATACCTCAGATTTAAGTGAGGCTGTGCAAAAGGTGCTTAATTCTGTGCCTGAAATATAGCAACAGACAATAAATCCATCTAACAATAAATTCTTATGAAGAAGTTATTACAATAAATTCAGTGACAAGCAATGATGGCAATGGAAATAAAAATGGAGAAGCAGATGTAATTGAGAGATTTGAGAAGTAAAATTGGCAGTTCCTGGTGACTAAAGCATGTGTTAATGATAGTGATATCCTTGAACTATTAGTTGTTCAGCTTTGAATACCCTACCCAATTTCTCTGCTTATTCTTTTTCTGTGTTTCTTCCCCCTCTCTTCTCTACTTTTCATTCTTTAAGAACAAGCTCCAATTCACACTTTTGAGCTGCCTTTCAAGTTCCTCAGAAAAATTTATCATTTCATTAAACATTATTTAAAGCTTGGGCTCTTTTTGTTTCTACTCTTTAGTATAGTTAGTTGCTTACACTTTTGTCTTTCTCGGTGCATTGTAACATCTCTGACAGCAGGCATTGTTTTGTTGCTTATCTGTGTCTTTCGTTTGTCTTTTTTTTGTCACTATATTCTACATCACACTTGGCATGTGACTTATGCATATTTCATACATTATTATGGAATGATCAAATGAAGCAGAGATTGAATGATTTTTTCAAACACAGAAGTTCAACTTCTGCTTGCTAGAGTCCCCCATCAATAAAATATGCACAGAACAACACTGGGTCATACACAATGGTTCCATAATTTGACCTGTGTTTTGTCCCCAACATCTGCTTGCTGGGATGCAGCATCCTCGTGGCTGTTCACATGCCATTGCACTGGGATATGTCTCTCTTCACTCTCCATTCTCCACCCCACAAAAACCCCATCGCCTGCCTTATGTGAGAATTGGAACCATAAAAATAAAACAAAGATGTCTTCTTATGTATGATAATTAATGGGAACAAAATGTCTTGGATGAAATATTACTGGCAAAACGAGGCATAAGCAGATGTTGTGCAATGCAAGACCCAACATAAAGTAATGAAGAACTCCACTGAGTCAGACGTGTCTACTTGAAAAATGTTTATTTTGAAAATCAAATGAAAAAGTAAAAAATATATAGACGCAAAGACTGCTTTTCAGGAAAACAGCGGGTTCTTTCCCCAGAGCTCCAAAAAGTTTAGATATTGTAGCCAAAACGTCGTAAAATATGATTTTGTTTTCTGCTTTTTTTCCCCAGGGAGAAGGGAATTTTAAAGAAGAGATTGCATCAATAAAGATTCTTTTAGCATTATTTTTATCATTATAAAAATTACACGTACTTGTTTTAGATTATTTGAAAACTTCAGAGCTGTAAAGATGAAAATAAAAATTGCTTATTATCTTAATCGGCAAAATTAACCATCCTTAACATTTTTATATGTCTTTTAGTTATTTTGTATGCCTATGTTTATAATGAAACAGTTTTGAATTTTTTAACGTATTAAAATCATGGGATTTTTGTCTTTAATTCACGTTTCCTTTTAGCCATCCACCTCCAAAGCTGAACCATGAGTTTTACTGTACTAGGGAAAAACAAGTTTGAGTCTGCTATGAAAAAAGTAATTAGCAGTTTCAATGCTGGTTTCTGGGGTCCATAAAACAAATTGTCTTAAAAACCTGACATTTGGTTTGGACTTGCCATGGATTCTAGAAAGTATAGTTCATAGGAAAGAAAGAGATTTTTCAAATTTCTCTGGGTACTAATTATTTGTGATCTAGTCCTGGTAAAGTAGATCAAATGCTTCCCATATATTCCAGGAGAACTCAGGATATGAATTGGAGTCACGGTCAGATCATCTCTTCTGGGTCTACTGTCTATGAGAAGAAGGGAGAAGGAGATAGAACTAGAAAGCCAAAAACAAACATTCTAGTCATTCTCCACCCCTGCCTCAGGGCCAACGATAAGGTATTGGGAAAAGAGGGATTTGAAACATCTAAAGAGATATGAAGGAACCACAGAATATTAGCGTAAGTAGCACACTTATCATGAGTTACATGGGAAAGCTAAACAAGAGCAAAGATTTTTGTCTCAAAGCACATCTAACATAGCATGGAATATGAAGTGGTGGCAGTGGGCATTTAGGTAATGAAGCTGAATCAGATCCCATCATCTTTGACTTTGCCTTATACAATATTTATGGAATCGAGAAGTTTGATCTGTTCTTTTGAAAAGGTATAGAGGAGCTGGAGAGAGAGGGGGATAGATGAGCATCCCTCCAAAGTAAGAACAAGGTGATTGCCATGGCTGGTGAACTTATAACTGAAGCAATGGTTGGGACCACAGGCATTAATGACATGACCAGCAGGTTCCCCTGAAAAGCAAAAAACAGCAGTTGGACCTCATGGGGTTCCTTCTAGGAGACCAGTTATTCCACAGGATGGACCAGTGAAGGTCAGAAGGTCATGTCTACAAAGACATGAAGCCTCTCATCCTCCTACTTCTCCTTATTTACCCAGCACTATCTTGGATAAGAGCACATATGGGAGTGAAAGAGCTTTCATGTCCAACAGACAACTGAGATACTGACTTCCTCCAAGTTTGAAGTAATTTATCTTTATTAATTTCCAGTGCAGTAATAGGCCTTAGGTAAGATACAGGGCTAATATCCAGAATCTACAAAGAACTTAAACAAATTTACAGGAAAAAAAATCAAACAACCCCATCAAAAAGTGGGCGAAGGATATGAACAGACACTTCTCAAAAGAAGACATTTATGCAGCCAACAGACACATGAACAAATGCTCATCATCACTGGCCATCAGAGAAATGCAAATCAAAACCACAATGAGATACCATCTCACACCAGTTAGAATGGCGATCATTAAAAAGTCAGGAAACAACAGGTATTGGACAGGATGTGGAGAAGCAGGAACACTTTTACACTGTTGGTGGGACTGTAAACTAGTTCAACCATTGTGGAAGACAGTGCGGCGATTCCTCAAGGATCTAGAACTAGAAATACCATTTGACCCAGCCATCCCATTACTGGGTATATACCCAAAGGATTATAAATCATGCTGCTGTAAAGACACATGCACACGTATGTTTATTGTGGCACTATTCACAATAGCAAAGACTTGGAACCAACCCAAATGTCCATCAATGATAGAGTGGATTAAGAAAACGTGGCACATATACACCATGGAATACTATGCAGCCACAAAAATGATGGGTTCATGTCTTTTGTAGGGACATGAATGAAGCTGGAAACCATCATTCTGAGCAAACTATCACAAGGACAGAAAACCAAACACCACGTGTTCTCACTCATAGGTGGGAATTAAACAATGAGAACACTTGGACACAGGATGGGGAACATCACATACCAGGGCCTGTCGTGGGGTGGGGGGAGTGGGGAGGGATAGCATTAGGAGATATACCTAATGTAAATGATGAGTTAATGGGTACAGCACACCAACATGGCAGATGTATACATATGTTACAAACCTGCACATTGTGCACATGTACCCTAGAAATTAAAGTATAATAATTAAAAAAAAAAACATTAAGTAAGGAGGGAATGGAAAGAGGCTGATTAACGGGTTCAAAGTTATAATTATTTAGGAGGAATAGGTGCTGATGTCCTTATTGCACAGTAGGGTGATTATAGTTAACAATAATGTATTGAATATTTCAAAACAGCTAGAAGAAAGGATTTTGAGTGTTTTCACTAAAAAAAGGTAAATGTTGAGGTGATGGATATGCTAATTATACTGATTTGATCATTACATGCATATATTGAAACATCACATTGTACCCATAAATATGTAGAATTTTTATGCGTCAGTTAAAATTTTTAATTAAATCTTTTTCAGAGAAAAAAGTAATAGAAAAAAAACCACCTGTGTTTTCATATTGCAGTGTGAATAAATTAATTATGCTATATGCATATGAAATGTATATATGCATATAGCAGAATTATGTAACTGTGCAATTTATGAAATCAAAGACATTGGATACTGATTTTTTCTGTATCACTATATCATCAGCATTTTCTGTCTTGTAGTTACATATGGGCATCAAAATAGCATTTTAATAGCTTTATTATACTCAATAACATAATTATATTTTGATTTGCTAATTAACTGTCTATACCCTAGGTTATATTTATGTTTTGTCATAATAACGTTGTTACAAACATCCTAGTGTATAAATATTTTTCTAGTTTTTGATCTTTTTATTAGGAATAGCGTCCTATGAAGAAGGTAAGGATGACTCCTTGATAAGAGTATAAACAGCTTAAATGGCTATTGAAATATGTCACCAAATTGTTTCCTAGAAAATGTTAAGGATGAGCATGGTGGCCCACGCCTGTAATCCCAACATTTTGGGAGGCCTAGGTGAGAGAACTGCTTGAGTCCACAAGTTCAAGGCTAGACCGTGATTGACATTTTACACCCCAATGATAAAATATTACCAATATAATCTCCCAAATTAAAAATTATAAATGTCTTATTTTTCTACAGCTGGCACACAATAAGCTCTCTTGAATATTGGTTGAATCATTTTAAAAAGCAAGCAATCTCATCACTACTTTAGTTTGCATGACTTTATTATCAGCAAATTTACATATTTTTATTCTTTATTGGCAATTATCTTTTTTCTTTTTCTTATGAACTCTGAAATTGTATTATTCTCTCTCATGTATTCAGCTGAGTCTCTTCCTTCTCAAGCTCATTTCCATTTATGAGTCAGGTAAAACTTCTTGTCATCTCTTTTCTACAAGTTCAAAATCCTCTTGGACTGATTATGAATTTTCACATTATATTATTTTTCCTACATTATATTTTGGTTTCACTAGACAATTGGGCAATGTGCTGACTTTGGATTCAGGAAATCTTAGCTGAATCTTGGTTCTGGTGCTTTCCAGCTGTGTGACTGGGCAAAACATACATTGTCTTCATGGCTTGGTTGACCCACCTATAACATAGATAGTGGCAATGGTCCAAATTTGTGTGTTATACATTCAGAAAATATCTATTGAGTGTATACTGTAGGTGAGGCTTTATTCCCAGTAACAGAGATAAATGGTCATTCACCTGACACAGAGCATGTATATAAAAAGCTTTGCATGTTGTAGGTACACAGATGATGCTTAGTAATTGCCAGATGTACAGGACAAAATAGAGTTATTCATAGAATCTCTTAGAAACCATATGTTTTACACATCACACACACTTATACACCATCGTAGCACTTCTGACCACATTAACAAGATGTGTCATCTTCTTGTTTTTATAGTGATACAGATATGCTCTGCTGAAGCTCCAAACACTCTCTTACTGTAAGACTCCCCAATGTGTGAGTCATTTGGCTTCTGAGTCCACTTTCAGGGAAGGAGAATAATTAACGGATCCAGAGAAAGATCCAACCTCTGACCTTGACTTTATTAACTTTGTGTGCTGACTAATCACGCTGATTAAGAACAGAAATTCAACCCATTCAGCTGATGTGTCCCTGGAATGTCTCTTTCCAGGCACCCAGATATCTATTTCCTAGAATCTCCCAGCCCCTGAGGAGAATAATTTGGAAATCCCAGTCAAGCTTAATGCATTTCTATTTAGGGGTTTAATGCCTGGAAAAAAAATAATATCTTTATCATTTATTTAATACATAAGTGGTTCTTTTTCTTGTCTGGTCCGTCAAAGCTTGGCAAAGTAAAGTTCATCCATTAATCACTTTGCCCTTCAGTGAAGTGCAGCCATCCAGTCTGTGAGGGTTGCAGTTTGATCAGCCAGGCATGTGGCCTGACTCAGTAAAGACTTGGAACTGAAGTCCTGTTAAGGGCATTGTAATTGGTCTTTGTTGCAGCTACAGATGTTGGGACAGAAGCAAAAAGAGACCACTTTTTCCTTAGATGCAGGGATCTAATTAAAGTAGGAATAGCCTTGAAAGGGGACATATAGGTTGATGATGGAAGTGACAAATCCCAGGATGAGACCCCTTTGGGGCTTCTCATTTAGTGCTGACATACCTGAGGTTCTAACAAATGGATCCTGTCTTACCTCAGTCTTAGTATATCTAAAAAAGAACTTCCTCAAACCCAAATTTTCTTGCTTCTACTTCCCATCAACTACAGTATTCTCCAGGCTACATACTGTAAAGGCTGGGTGGTCTCTGATGTACATTTCTCTTTGATATTCAGTAGTCAGCACATACCCAGTCACAACACCGCTGCTTTCTTTGCACCCTCCTGATGGTGTCTCCAGCACAAGTACTTACTCAATTTTTGTTAGATTACTTCTAACAGCCTTGCTAACTGGTCCTTCAGGCCACAATCATTCCACATATGCTTCCTTTTATAAATAAATATCCTCAAATATCCTTGCCCTTCTACCATACTTTCACTTGAGAAATAAGACAGTATTTCTAACATTTATAGCATTATTGTTATTTGGCTCCCAAGGGCAAACGAAGTGTGGCACCAACTCTCCTATGTCTTATCTCCAACTATTCCTCAATATTTTCCTTTTCCTACATTCAGCTGTGTCCCCCCTCTCCCGGCCCCTCGCCAATTAGTATTTGAATATGCTCTTCCCACCGGAAGTTCAAATTCCTGTTTCCACATTAATTCAAAAGACACATATTTAATTGACTCTTTCAGGCCATGTTAGGCATGTGAGATATATCATTTATCCCTCACCTTGTTGTGGGAGGGTCACAGGTGTTATATTCTGAGCGCTAAGGATGTGATAAATGCATGTACACAGCCCAAATCCCAACCCACAAGGCTTCAGTGCTCATTTCCCCAGCTGCTGGGATTAGTGACAGCTGAGAGTTCTCAAGTCCTTGTCTTTCTCCAGGACAGCCCTGGTTGAGGAGAACAAGCTCATCCAAGGTCATGGGGGAAGCCTACATCCAATGACTAGTTGACATGGGTATAAAATTTAGCCTCCTTTTCTCTCTTCATGACAACTCCGAGTGGCTACCTCAGCTTAAGAACATTATCCCAACTGCTCCTTTATTGTGACTTACAATTCATCTGTTTCCTCTGCCCAATCTAGCTTACTTCTTTCCCCATAGGTGTTGATTTTGGTGGCACTCCCTAATATAAACTCCATATGTGCAAATATGTCTCTGAGTCTGTGTCTTGGGAACCCATTCTGCAGCATCTACTTTGACATAATTTCTACTTATTTTTGCAGTTTAAATAGATTGTAGTAGTCTTGAAATAAGAAAATCATAAAGGTAGTCAGGCTTTGGTAGTCAGGGGTGGGAGGATAATAATAAATACTGCATACACATATTTAATAAATTCATAATATCTGTCATTTGTGACACATAGGGTATAATAAGCCCATCTCAATTAACTTACATTTCACTGGATATTGACAATTACAACTACTGTGTCTCTTAATTCCCTACAGTTCATATACATAAAGGCATGGCATACAGAATTTCTAGGTGCCCAATACTATATTGAAATATTTTTTTCCTTATTTTAAATAAAATAAATGTTTCAAAGATTTTGAAATAAGTTCAAATTTACAAAAGTACAAAAACAGTATAAGGATTTCCCACATAATATTTACTCAGATTCTGTTAATGTTAAAATTTTCCATGCCCTCTCTTGCTTTATTATTTCTTTTCTCTCTCTCTCTCTCTCTCTCTCTCTCTATACATACACATAAATAGATAATAGGCTGAGAGGCAGGAGAAAGAGAGAGAAAAGAGAGAGATGTTAGTTTTTTTCCTAAATAATTTTAGAAGATATTGTGTATAATTTTTTTATCCCTAATCCATTCTGTGTACATTTTCAAAAAGCAATTATAATCTATAGCTAACCATGGCAAAATTATGAAAATCAAAAACTTAACATTGATAAAGTATGACCTAATCTATAAAATTTATGTACGTTTTTGTCAATTGTCCCATTAATGTCTTTTACATGGCAACTAAACTAATAAAAATATTTCTGGTCCAGAACCCATTCCAGAAACACATATTACATTTAATTGTCATGACTAAATATCCTTTAATTTGGAGCAGCTCTTTAGACTTCCTTTGTCTTTCTTGACCTTGGCATCTTTGAAGAGTATGATTTTGTATTTCTTCTTCCAGAGTTTCCCTGAATTTGGGCTTGTTCGATGTTTTCTCATGATGAGTTCAACTTATAATATTTGGCAGGAATCTCATAGCGGTAATGTTATGCCCTTCTCAGTTTATCAAATCAAAAAGACACAAGAAATCTATTTGCTTCGTTACTAGTGATGTTAACTTTGATTTCTCGGTTAAGGTGGTGTCTGCCTGGTTTCTTTACTGAAAAGTAACTATTTTTCTCTTTTTGGACAAGTAGTTAATTTGGAGTCCCTTACCAGAAACGATTTATTACTGTGGAGGCTGCCAAATGGTAATGTTATAACTCAATTATTTCTTTTACATGAATTGTTTGATTATTGTGTTGTAGGAAAGAATTTTACCTTTTTCCCCATTAATTTTTTTATTCACTTATTTATATCAGCATAGGCTCATGAATTCTTATTTTATTCTTTGGGTTATATTTATTTTAATATTACTATTAATTTTGATGGTTGCATTACCTCATATTTCACAAGTGGAAGTCCCACCAAGCTCCAAGGGGGCTCCAGAGTCCCTCTGACATGCCCCATCTTTTAAAAATATTCGTTTACTTTTAGTATTTCTTTTTTTCCTGAGACTGCAAGATATTTTAAGTATTTCTCCTACTCCAGCTCTGAAATCAGCCATTTTTAAAAGGAGTTCTGGCTCCTTTTAGTGGATAATGGTATTTAAAAATCAAGATCTGGCTATCAGATGTTATTGGTATCCCATTGTTTCTTGTCTGTTTCAGCAGACAGAGCTAGTATATATTCACAGAACATATGTATTGTTTACATATACACAAGCCACACACATACATATCTATTTCTAATCTTATCTACTTATATATTAAAGCTATGAATTTATACTAATATCTGAATTATAACTCAGGACCATAGTGCTCATTCTAGTCTTCCCCTTTCCGTATTTTAACTCCCACATTAGTTGGCTTGGGATGCCATAACAAAATACCATGGACTGGTGGCTTAAACAACTGAAATTTGCTTTTCACAGTTCTGGAGGCTGAGAAGTCCAAGATCAAGGTGCTGGCTACTTTGGTTTCTGCTGAGTGTTCTCTCCCTGGCTTGAAATGGCAGCCTATGGCAGGAAAAGAGAAAGAAAGATTTTTCTCTCTTCCTCTATGGCCACCATTCTTATTGGATTAGGAACCCAGACTTATGACCTCAAAGAGGACTCACTTTCCCACTGGAGCCTGTTATCCACAGTAAATTTACTTATTTGCTCAATCATTGAATACAGATTAAGCAGTTTTAACATTGCCAACAGATACCACTATGACAGCAAAACTACTAACTAGAGTTCAATATTTGTTATTTGTTTTTGTCTTTGGACTATGTTTATAATCCAACTAATTTGTTCAAGAATTTTTTGAATAAGCTTTTTTCTCTTCTTTGAGT
Organism: Pan paniscus; assembly: GCF_029289425.2. Lineage (NCBI taxonomy): Eukaryota > Metazoa > Chordata > Mammalia > Primates > Hominidae > Pan > Pan paniscus. The sequence goes on from NC_073266.2 coordinate 61,304,388, forward strand.
TAGATTCTTTTGTTTTTATTTTGTTTCCTTCTCAGCACAGTTAAATTTATTTGATTTTGTTTGTATTCCCTTTTGCCCCATCCTTGTTGATTTCTTTTTCTAATTGAGAATATGAAATATGATGTCATTCTAAAAGTTGAAATTAAACTCAAAGAAATATCACTCCTCTTCTCACCCCTTCTCCTTGTTCCCATTGCTCCAGCCTTGTTACCCCATACTTTTTGCCCCCACTTAACAATCCAATCTTATTTCTTTTTTATTTCTCCTTCTTCTTTTCCTTTTTTTCCTGTAGGATGGGAGATAACATAAGTGTTTTTTCTTATTTTCCCATTTTTCTTTTCCAAAAGGTAACATTTTATAGATATATTTTTGCACTTTGTTTTTTGTCCATTTAACCATGTGTCCTGGAAATCACATGATATGGTTCACAGATATAGTCTTCATTCTGGTTTTTGCACAATGGTACTTTACTGGGCAGACATTCCACTGTTTTTCAACAACTTATCTCTATCCTGGCATTTAGACTATTTCCATTATTTTCCAATTATATCAATACTGAAATCCATTGTTTGAAATGTATGCTTTACAGTTACATCCCTGATCCATTGGAATCCATTCTTATGTTTGGTGTGAAGAACAGGGACCTAACTCTATCTTTTTTTTCAAATGTTTAAGCAGTTATTGTATCACCATTTATTTAAAAACAAGAACACAAAATTCTCTTTATTCCAGTTATTTGAAATTCCCTCTTCATCATAAAGTTCTCATTATATTTCTATTATATTTCACTGGTATGTTTATCAGTCAGTCCTGGTATCACAGCTTTAGTTATAGAAACTTTACAGTCTGTTTTAATTTCTGGAATGGCTATGCCCCATTGCATTTTTTTTCCGTCATTTGTCTGGATATTCTGGTATGCTTCCATATAAACTTGAGTACCAAATTCTATGACTCCATAAGAAAGATTATTGGTATTTTTATTAAAGTTGCATTGCATTCGTAAGTTATTTCAGGGATAACTGAACATATATAATGTTGCGTTATTCTGTTTAGGAGCAAGAGCTGTCTTTCCATTAATTCAAGCATACTTTCGAAAATGTGTTATGGTTTGTATTATGTATGTGTTGTACATTTTTTCTTAAGTTTATTTGGAAGAATTTTATCCTGTTTTTGTCATTTAATGATGTTTTCTCTATGATTATATCCCCTAAGTGGTTTTTGATTATATGACAGCTGTTAATTTCTGCATGTTAAATTTTATGTTCTACTAATCTGCTGAATTATTTTATCATTTGAGCTATTTTTATTATTTATTAGGAACTCTAGCTATACTATTATGTCAAGTGCAAAAGAACATAATTTGACTTAAGTCTTTGTTTGTCATATTTAATGCTTTTTGGTTAGAATTTTCTTATGATGTAAGAGGATCCCCACTCTTGGTATCTTATTATTTCCATCTTCTTATACCTTTCTTATTCCCTTTAGTTTTAATCATTCTATATCATTTAGTTTGGGTGTGCCCCTTGTATATATTGTATAATTATGTGTGTATAGTTAAGCAAAGTCCATTTATGATAATATGACTGATATGTTTAGTCTCAACTACATAATATTTTATGTTGCAATTTCAATTTGTATTATATGAAATTTGCTCTATTTATGTCATGTGTCTTCTTTCCTCTTTTTAAAAAATGTGTTTATATTTTGGAAGGTCTGTAGTTTTGTTCTTGTAGTCACGTTTTCTGTTATATTTAAATTATATTTTTATTATTTTAAATTTCCTTGGTCCACTATTTCCTTACTTAAGCTTTTATTGTCCAGTATCAGCTGTTCTTGGTGTCTTTAAGTTTTACCAAGGACTTTACACCAATCAGTAAGTTTATTCTTATTTTCTCTTTTCTACCTTTTGTCTTTCCTTTTCTATAACACATAATATAGAACATATTTTTCCACCCTTATTCCCACTATTGTTTTAGACTTTCATCTACAGTTTTATGGGTATTCACTGTTAACCATTTTTCTAAATTTTCCCTGACTACCTTTTGGTTGAATGAAGTGCTTCCTCTAGTCCAGAAGCAGGTTTTTTTTTTTTTCTACAAAGAGACAGATAGTAAATATTCTAGGCTTTGCAAGTCATATGTTGTAGCTATGGTGAAGCAAAAGCAGCCATAGGCAATACATAAACTCAGTAGAAGTGTGTTTCAATAAAACTTTGCTTACAAAACCATACCGACATAGTTTACTAACTGTTGCTCTAGTAGTTGCTTGAGAATGAACCAAGGACACAAAATCATCTGAGCTCTTGCATGTTTGAAAGCTATTTTTCTATAGTCTTGAGAGTTAAATGCAGTTTGGCTAGATACAATGTTACTGTCTGATACTTGTTTTCCTGAAGTTTTTTGAAATTGCTGCTGAAGGGTGGCCATTCCAAGATGGTATTCTCTGATCACCTGAATACGTTTATCTCCCTCCCTGGTAGTATACTCTGGTCTACCAGGACATTGTGGTGACATTTCACATAGATGGTGGACTTCATATTTCTGGCTGTGATTTCAGGCCACTCTTACTTAGTCTTGCCAATAGTTTTCCTCTTCTGTCCTGTCTGCAGTCTTTCTCAGATTGTGTTTGTACTCTGCAAAGGCTTGTGGCAGGAACACAAGCAAGAGCCTGCTGAATTTGATGAGTGTTTTGTTTTTATTTTTTAAGGTAATCTGAAGTTTGGCTCTTCACTAGTATTCTAGTTATTCATTTCTCTAGAGAGTCCTTAGAGACCTTTGTAGCACATACACCATGTTTTATAATGACTAAAATATTGCATTGAATTACCTCATTTTATGGTATTGTAGTGTATGTCTTTATACTTATTCCTCATTTTTCAAGGATAAAAATCGTAAAAAAAAAAAAAAAGTTAAGAATACATTCTGAATTCTCTTTCCAGAGGCTTCCCCCTTGTCTTGGGATTATGGATGAGTGAGGAAAATTTTCCAAGATTCAAAATAGGATGTGACTTTGTGGTTCTGTAACTAGTGGAAACAGTATCACTTCAATGTAGGAGATGTCTAAGGGGAATGGCAGAATAGAGCATGAGGGAGGCAGTCCTGAAGATGCCAGGACTCCATCTGAGTGTTCCTGTGCCCAAGTGCAGCACGGATGGCAATGGCATAAAAGAAGCAGATACACAGGACTTCAAAGGCTCACCTAGACTGACTATGAGTGATAGTAGTTATATAAAATCAAGATGAGTTGGCCCTCTTTAAATACAAATAGTTCTATGCTTTAAAAAGACCTCAACCCTTACCCAATTTAGAAATAGGGAGGTATAGAAAGTGCTAATAGTGAATGAAAATGAATTCCTTCAACCAGGAAGGAGAAAGCAATAAATAAGGTTTAAGCTTTAAAAATATTAAACTTAAGAAATTTTATTAACAAGAAATATCATGCAAGCAAAGTCAAATTTCGGGGTTTGGAACGACTGCTTTACAAATGGGAAGATGGTATATCCTGAGTGGCCAGGAATAGTACACTTTACCTTTGAACAGCATAGTTTGAACTTCAGAGGTACACTTATATGTACACTTATATGCAGATATTTTGCCTTTGCCATCCCAGAGGCAGCAAAGCAACCCCTCCCCTTCCTCCTCTTCCTTAGCCTTCTCAATGTGAAGACAATAAGGATGAAGACCTGTATGATGATCCACTTCCATTTAATAAGTAGTAAATATATTTCTCTTCCTTAAGCTTTTCTTATAACATTTTCTTTTTTTAGCTTAATTTATTGTAAGAATACAATAAATACATATAACATGAAATAGATGTTAAATGTTTATGTTATGGGTAAGGCTTCTGTTAAACAGTAGGATATTAGCAGTTAAGTTTTGAGAGAGTTAAAATTTATAAGCAGATATTTCCACTGCATGGAGGTTGGTGCACCTAACCCCCATATTGTTCAAAGATAAACTGTACTGGTTTTTACTTGCTGTTCCAGAGTAATTTTTGGAAGCATTCTTTTTTATTTTCATATTTCCACTATTTGGAAGATCAGGTATATGGTCACCTTATTCATAATTGAATGTTGCCATAAGATTTCAGTGTCCAAGTCTCTGGTTTTTGCAAATATGCCTATATGATAGACCATTTGATAGTATGCTATACTCTACAAATGAAGCCTCCCCAATGCTTTAAAAGAAAACAACAAAGAGTTGGAACATTGAGTCATCTCAGGGTGCGCAGTGGTAGCAAAATGCTCCATACAATAGAACCTGTGCCGTCATATTAAATACTCCGTTCACATTGGGAGAAACAATCTAGTTGCAGCACAAGATTATCTGTCACATTCAATTATGTGGCTAATTTGTATTCTATTAGTTTTTTTAGAGCTTCTTAGTACCTTATTTGTAAATTTATCTTGGTTTTATAGTTGCATAGAAGTTATATGCATAAAGAGTTTTATGCTTGTAGCTAATTAAGTAAAATTATAATAAAATGAGTCAACAGGAGTGTATGTCTCTGGCTGAACATGTCTTTTAAAAGGTTATGTATTATTCATTTAAAAAATTGAATTGAAATCTATATAACACAAAATTAACCATTTCAAAATGTACAATTTAATGGTGTGTAGGATAGTCACAACATTGTGCAACCATCACCACTATCCGGTTTCAAAACCTTTTCATCTCCCTGAAGGAAATGTCTTACCCATTGATCAGTTAGTCCTCATTCTTTTCTCCCCTTAGTTGCTGGCAACCATTAATCTGCTTTCTGTCTCTATGAATTTACTTATTCTGGATACATTATATAAATGAACTTATACAATACATGGTCTTTTGTGTCTGGCTTCTTTCAATTAGCATAATGTTTCTGAGGCTCATCCACATTGTAGCACATATCAGCACTCCCTTCCTTTTCATTGATGAATAATATTCTATTTTAAGGCTATACAGGCTGAGCACTCCTTATCCAGAAATTCAAAATCCAAAATGCTCCAAAATCTGAAACTCTTTGAGTGCTGACAGGACAATGAAGATGACATTGTTAACGTTACAGACAAAGTGCCTATAGAAGACATGGTGAAAATGTGTGACAGGCTTATTGAAGGACTAGATAAGCATGCGTTCATAACAGAAAAAGGAATTATGTCAGTTTATAAAATCAAAGACAGGCTTCTAAGACAAAAATGATTGTTAACAAGGCAGATGACTCTGGAAGAAACATTTTAAAATGTCGTCCAGCGGAATGTCTCCGTATCCCTAGAAGACCCACTTCCTGGGCCCCCAGCTTCTTCTGATATATCTTCTCACCTAAATCAAATATAGTATAGAGGAAACGTTTAATCAAAATGCATTATAGGTGGAGACTGAAAGTCTGCCGTTGTTAGTTGTTGCTATTGTTTAATAGCTGATACAGGTGTTCTAGTGGTACTACTTTGTGCTTGGTTATCCTGAACACATTAATTTTTCACAGTATTAATGGTTTGACCTTTTTTTACTATTAGCTACTTATGGGTGAATAAGTAAAAGATAATCATTGCTTATTGGGAGCAAATAAATGAGTCAGAAATGATAGTGATGCCAAACAACTACAGATTGTCCTCATGGGGGTCTGCTTTCTAATGGTGCAATGCACACAAATTCTCTTCAATGCAAAGAATTATTTAAAAATATGTAAGGCAGGCAAGTCCCAAAATTTGGGCTTAGCCCAGGAGGGTTTTTGACTTCACCCAGGAAAGAGTTCATGGAAAAGCCGGTGGTGTGATTTTTATTAAAATGACAGTGAATAGCAGCAGCAGAGATACTGTTCCTTGCAGAGCAGGGCTAACCCATAGGCAGTGTGTCCATAGTAGCAGCTTAGAGATAGTTCGTAGTCATATTTTATATTTAATTTTAATTATAAGCAAACTAAGGGGCAGTTTATTTAGAATTTTATTTTTAAACGGTGGTATTTTTGCATTGTTGTCCTGGAAAGGGGTGGTAATATTTGGGTGTTGCCATGACAATAGTAACTCACATGGCATTGGTGGGCATGTCTTATGGAGAGCTGCTTTGGAGCTACCCTGTTTTAACTAGTCTTTAATCTTGTCTGTAGTTGAAATCTCCACCTCTGGAGTTGAGTCCTGCCTCCCACCTCAAAACTGTACAAAATTTTCTTCAGGGTATGTGTAAAAGACATATAGGAAACAAAAAAAATTCATGTTTAAACTTGAGTCTCATCCCCAAGATATCTCATTATGTACGTGCAAATATTCCAAATTTCAAAAAAAAAAAAATCTGAAGTTGAAAATACTTCTTCTCCCAAGCATTTTGAATAAGGAATACTCAACCGATATCCCATATTGTTTGTTCATGTACCCATTTATGAACATTTTGGTTGTTTCAAATTTTTTGGTTATATTCTAATCAGTTCTGCTATGAACATTCATGTGGAAATATTTGAGTTACTCTTTTTGTAAAAGAAAGTCTACGTTATAATTTGACACAGATTGAAATGTTTGAGAACTATCATATTTGTCATTAATGTGAATGATTAATTTTGTTCTTAGCATGAAAGTAAAATATAATGCTCAGATTCATCTATTAATCTATTCATCTTCTCTTAGAGACAATTCATCTTAGAAAGAGACAATATTTTGCACTTATGAATCTTAGGTTGCCATGGAAAAAATAGAATACTTTAAACACTCTGACCATGGAACCTTTCTTTCATGTTTAATATATATCCTTTTCTCCCTTTAGTCAATTTTCTAAAGCTTGTTAAGCTTGTTTGGAACTTTTCAAATATCGTCTGCAGGTGAAGGATACAGACAGTGTTCAAATTAAAGACGGTGCTCCTTTCTTTTCCATGGAAAACAGAGTATATGTCAAGGAAATAGAGCATATTTTTTCTGACTTTTGTCTACTTGACCCATCAAGACATTTTCTGAGACCTCTTTGATGTTCAAAAAGTTTTAAAAGATTACATACTCTAGAAGGCCTTTTTCCTACTTCAGAGAAGCATTGAAGTTTTAATTTGGTTGAGAACAGCATCACCTTTACCTTCTTCTATTGGGATTCCCTCTGACTACACAGGCTTGTATGAAAATTTCAGTGCTAAGGACCAATAATTCTCTATGAATTTTGACATTGTGGTGCATTCTTAAGCTTAAACTACATCAACTATGTAAAGAATTAAGGCAATCAATAAAACACAGAGCAAAATTGGTATTTAAACAAGTGGAAAAAAATGTTAAGATTTCCGGCCTCAGTGGCTTTGTCTGGTAATCAGCCATTATAAATAATGTAACAGTTGTTCAATCTCCCTGGCTCATGTTGACACAAGATTAGAGTTATCAAAAGCACACTATGATTAATAAAACTATGAAAGCACTATAAAAACACAGCTCTCTGTAGTCAAGTAGAGATGAGGGAGGCAATATATTTTCCCTTATTTCTTCTCTTTTGGTTGTCCCAGGAGGAACTTTAAGAAGATAATTTGCATGTAGCAAGTGTTTAATAAATACATTTCTAATTGAAATGTTTTTACTATATTCCATCTCTATTCATGTGTAATTTAAATTTCACGATATAAACTAGAATACAAATACTGAGAGTATATGAAGAAAAAAAATCTTTGAGTAGAATGAAGATTTTGAAAATCTCCCCACCCTTACCCATTTGAAATGTTCTACTCTTACTATATCTATTGAAAGAAGAGGGTGGAAGAGAATCAACTTGGTAGTTATTCATTCTGAGTTCTAACTTATGGCCTGTATTTTACAAGCTGCTTGACAAAGCATTTCTCCTTCTGTGTCTCAATTGCATCTTCTACCAAATAGGAGAAAGAACACGTAATTTACAGGGCCATTGTGCGGCTTCAGTGTTATCCTATCGCCAAAATTACCGAGCACACCATATAATGTAACATTAGCCTTAATAAATATTGTTTGCCTTTTATTTTCTGACCACTTGCATTGGGGTAGGGATGAGGGAATATCAAATAATTCCTCTTCATTCTCCTGTTCTTAAAATATTAAAAACTAATGCCCAGGGAAAAATGTAAATGTAAATGTTTACATCCTATGGGAGAATATTTTAGTGCTAAATTCTGCTCACAGGAAATTCTGCCCATGGAAACTTACTTCTCTTGTACAATTCCTCATATTGTAGTTGTGGATCTTCATCTCCTCTCATTCACTTTAAAATTAAGTGAGTATTGAGTAATTTAAATTTTTTTGATAGTTTGCCAAGTGACTCATCAATTTTAAATAATGAGACTCAGAAAATATGATTAAGTATGGAGTTTATTTGCGCACAAAGATTGAGGATGACCACTTGGAAAACAGCAACTCCAAATGTATGGGGTCAGTGTTCGAAAGTTAAGGTTTCTTTTATACAGGCAGAGAAAGAGAAATTGTAGGAGGGTTACAACATTTTTCTGTACGAGAGCAGTGTATAGGTTATAATGATTTCATTGGTTACTGAATGCTACATTCCAAGGAAGATATTGTTACTCTGTGAGGAGGAGGAGTGGTCTGACAGGGTCTTATCTCTGGCCCCATTTGGTCTTCCTAATTATTTATAGGGAGAAAAAAATGACAGAAGTTGCATCTGCATGCAACATAACTCAGACAGCATAGCCACATTCCTCTTAAGGCTCAGAATAATTTAAAGTTCCAATAGCTTTGATTCTGGATTATTTAATTTTATACTCATAACCAGGGTCAGCAATTAAACTTACATAGTTTATTGACATGTACCTTAGGATGAATAAAGAAGTTTTTTAGCTGTCTAGACCCTGCTGAACTAAGAAGTAGGGAAGATGGTTTCATTTTACACCATTCTGAAATTGTATTATACTTTCTTGTGAAGCTAGCTTTCTGTCATCGTAAAGTATATATATAATTATCGTATTTTCATAAGGAAAAGGAAACACAATTTTCTCTCTAAGCTTCATAGTTCTTAGTTGGGACAGACCCCTGTAACAAAAGAAATTAACAAAAGAAAAACAAACAGACATTTAATAACATGTATACCTCATGTATACGTGGGAATATCTACAGAAAAATGAGAAAAGGTGGCTTTGAATAAGCTTAAATGTCATCATTGGTGAAACAAAGATAGATTAGGCAGGTTGGTTATAGAGAGATATCTAGAGAAAGTGGAGTAAACAAGAATAAGATTTATTATACAGATTTAAATTGATGCCTTCTCCATTCATAGTAGTTTGTAGTGATTTAGAATATCCTTATTTTCCTGAAAGAGAGAGAAAGAGAGAGAGAGAGAGAAACTTACAAATGGAGATTATTCCTTTATAAACATAAATTTCCCTTATAAAAAAAGGTACATTCTACTCTGTTTTTAGAGCTTCTCCTGTGGCTGGTGTTTCTCAATCAGCTCAAAATAATCCTTATGCTTACGAAGCATATTTTGGAATAGGACATTCTGGTCTTTCACAGTAACCATGACCAAAACTGTAATACAGTAGGCATCCCCTTGGGGGATATGTTTCACGACCTGGGTGGATGTCAAAACCATGGATAGTAGATAACCCTATACGCATAATGTTTGCTTTTATACATACGTACCTATGATAAAGTTTAACGTATATATTAGATACAGTAAGATTAACAACAAAAACAAATAATAAAACAAAACAATTATAACAATATACTATAATAGGAGTTTTGTAAATGTGGTCTCTCTTAATCTCTCTCAAAATATATTATTGTACTGTACCCACTCATCTCTTTGTGATGATGTGGGATGATAAAATCCCTACATAATGAGATGAAGTGATGTGAATGAAGTAGGTATTGTGACCTAACATTAGGTTCCTATTGACCTTGAATGCAGGCACTGTGATATTGCGACAGTTGATCTGATAACTGAGATGGCTACTGAGTAACTAAGAGTGGTAGTGTATACAGCATGGATGTGCTGGTCAAAGGGATGATCCTTGTCTTGCTCGGGGTGGAGCTGTACAGCATGAGATTTCATCACACTACTCAGACAACATGCAATCAAAAATTTATAAGTTGTTTATTTCTGAAAATTTCCATTGGATATTTTCTGACTGTGGTTAACTATATGCAACTGAAACCACAGAAAGCAAAACCGTGAATAAGAGGAGACGACCATAGTACAAACTACTTGTTGAACATTTTATCCTCAGATATTTGATTCTGTGTATGCGTCAAGAGTAGACCCCACTCCCAAGGGTGGATGATCATTTTCTAAGCTCACCAAAGATGATACAGAAATTAGGAAGTAAATTTCCAGTTTCTATGAGACTAAATCTGTGATGTAAACTGAATGCTGAGATGGGGCATCACTTTCTTCTCACTATGTAAGTATGCAACACAATATGCTGAATTTTAATTGGAAGATTTTTTGGAGGACATGGAATCAGAACATTTTGAGTATTCTAAGACAAGTCTTCTCTGGCCACGGAGATAATAGTCTCCAGGTCTGGAATGTAGGGCACCTTTCTCTGGACGGTGCTTTACATGGTCTTTGACCACTTTGTATTCTTTTGGATTCTCTGTCTATTCTCTGTTTCCTTCTACACTGAGTACAATATATTAGATTATTAGGTATCTACCTAATAAATCACAATTTACTTTCTCAAGATAACAAACAACACAAATAGGATGGAGATATGCATCTATCCAAACTAATCATATATTTAGAGTTTCTTGATTTATACTCAGGTATACATAATAAAATATAATGTGTATAAGTATTATCAATTCAGCTTTCATAAAGCAAACATATTTTAAATGCTCTTCAATACTGAAGAGAGAAACATTTTCCTTATCTCAATTATTTCCCTTTAATACAACTAAAACTGCTCAATTGAGTTGTATACACATAAAAGATATCATGTCTTGTAACTCAATATCCCCACATGTAAATTTTAAAACCATGTATTACGTGCATTTTAGATGGTAACATTCTTTAGAGAAAATTAGATATCCGGGAAAAAATATATAAAGTGAAGTATTAATTCCTTTGTTATAAATTCAGCTTCTGTTTAAAACAAAAGTTTATGCTCTCTGTATTTCAGACTTCTTTAGGAATTAGGCCTTTTACACAGCTCTAGGTCCCTTCATTTCCAGGTTAAACTTTAAATACATAAATATAAATTAAATCCTCCTCTCTTAAAAACTCTCTGTCACTTTGAGCACTTAATTAGTTATGCAAATATTTTTGAGTGACCGCTATGCAAACTCACTGTTAGCTAGATAGAAAAATAAATAAGTAATCATTTCTATCACTACCATGCTTTTAATTTATTATTTCTTTATATATATATATATATATATATATATATATATATATATATACTTTAAGTTTTAGGGTACATGTGCACAACGTGCAGGTTAGTTACATATGTATACATGTGCCATGTTGGTTTGCTGCACCCATTAACTCGTCATTTAACATTGGGGTATATCTCCTAATGCTATCCCTCCCCCCTCCCCCAACCCCACAACAGGCCCTTGTGTGTGATGTTCCCCTTCCTGTGTCCATGTGTTCTCATTGTTCAATTCCCACCTATGAGTGAGAACATGCAGTGTTTGGTTTTTTGTCCTTGTGATAGTTTGCTCAGAATGATGGTTTCCAGCTTCATCCAGGTCCCTACAAAGGACATGAACTCATCCTTTTTTATGGCTTCATAGTATTCCATGGTGTATATGTGCCACATTTTCTTAATCCAGTCTATCATTGTTGGACATTTGGCTTGGTTCCAAGTCTTTGCTATTGTGAATAGTGCCACAATAAACATATGTGTGCATGTGTCTTTATAGCAGCATGATTTATAATCCTTTGGGTGTATACCCAGTAATGGGATGGCTGGGTCAAATGGTATTTGTAGTTCTAGATCCCTGAGGAATCGCCACACTGACTTCCACAATGGTTGAACTAGTTTACAGTCCCACCAACAGTGTGAAAGTGTTCCTATTTCTCCACATCCTCTCCAGCACCTGTTGTTTCCTGACTTTTTAATGATTGCCATTCTAACTGGTGTGAGATGGTATCTCATTGTGGTTTTGATTTGCATTTCTCTGATGGCCAGTGATGATGAGCATTTTTTCATGTGTCTTTTGCCTGCATAAATGTCTTCTTTTGAGAAGTGTCTGTTCATATCCTTCACCCACTTTTAGATGGGGTTGTTTTTTTCTTGTAAATTTGTTTGAGTTCATTGTGGATTCTGGATATAAGCCCTTTGTCAGATGAGTAGATTGCAAAAATTTTCTCCCATTCTGTAGGTTGCCTGTTCACTCTGATGGTAGTTTGTTTTGCTGTGCAGAAGCTCTTTAGTTTAATTAGATCCCATTTGTCAATTTTGGCTTTTGTTGCCATTGCTTTTGGTGTTTTAGACATGAAGTCCTTGCCCATGCCTATGTCCTGAATGGTATTGCCTAGGTTTTCTTCTAGGGTTTTTATGGTTTTAGGTCTAACATTTAAGTCTTTAATCCATCCTGAATTAATTTTTGTATAAGGTGTAAGGAAGGGATCCAGTTTCACCTTTCTACATATGGCTAGCCAGTTTTCCCAGCATCATTTATTAAATAGGGAATCGTTTCCCCATTTCTTGTTTTTGTCAGGTTTGTCAAAGATCAGATAGTTGTAGATATGCAGCATTATTTCTGAGGGCTCTGTTCCGTTCCATTGGTCTATATCTCTGTTTTGGTACCAGTACCATGCCGTTTTGGTTACTGTAGCCTTGTAGTATAGTTTGAAGTCAGGTAGCATGATGACTCCAGCTTTGTTCTTTTGGCTTAGGATTGACTTTGCAATGCGGGCTCTTTTTTGGTTCCATATGAACTTTAAAATAGTTTTTTCCAATTCTGTGAAGAAAGTCATTGGTAGCTTGATGGGGATGGCATTGAATCTATAAATTACCTTGGGCAGTATGGCCATTGTCACAATATTGATTCTTCCTACCCATGAGCATGGAATGTTCTTCAAGTATCCTCTTTTATTTCATTGAGCAGTGGTTAGAATTTCTCCTTGAAGAGGTCCTTCACATCCCTTGTAAGTTGGATTCCTAGGTATTTTATTCTCTTTGAAGCAATTGTGAATGGAAGTTCACTCATGATTTGGCTCTCCGTTTGTCTGTTATTGGTGTTTATGAATGCTTGTGATTTTTGCACATTGATTTTGTATCCTGAGACTTTGCTGAAGTTGCCTGTCAGCTTGAGGAGATTTTGGGCTGAGACGATGGGGTTTTCTAGATATACAATCATGTCATCTGCAAACAGGGATAATTTGACTTCCTCTTTTCCTAATTGAATACCCTTTACTTCCTTCTCCTGCCTGATTGCCCTGGCCAGAACTTCCAACACTATGTTGAATAGGAGTGGTGAGGGAGGGTATCCCTGTCTTATGCCAGTTTTCAAAGGGAATGCTTCCAGTTTTTCCCCATTCAGTATGATATTGGCTGTGGGTTTGTCATAGATAGCTCTTATTATTTTGAAATACGTCCCATCGGTACCTAATTTGTTGAGAGTTTTTAGCATGAAGCATTGTTGAATTTTGTCAAAGGCCCTTCCTGCATCTATTGAGATAATCATATGGTTTTTGTCTTTGGTTCTGTTTATATGCTGGATTACGTTTATTGATTTGTGTCTGTTGAACCAGCTTTGCATCCCAGGGATGAAGCCCACTTGATCATGGTGGATAAGCTTTTTGATGTGCTGCTGGATTCAGTTTGCCAGTATTTTTTGAGGATTTTTGCATCAATGTTCATCAGGGATATTGGTCTAAAATTCTCTTTTTTGCTGTGTCTCTGCCAGGCTTTGGTATCAGGATGATACTGGCCTCATAAATTTATTATTTCTAATCAAATATTTGTTTGTTCTCATCTCGAATCCTAAAATGCAGAGACTGGATTATTAAATCTTTACTTTTTCTTTTTACTTTCTCTCTCTGGTTTCTTCTTTTGTGCGTTTTTCATTTCTTGCTCTCTTTTTTTGTTTTTGTTTTTTTTTTTTTGCTCTCTCTTCATTCTCTTTTCCCTTGTTCTCTCTACTTTTTCCTCTTGCTTTACCTAATAAAAATTGTTTAAGATTAAGCAGCAAAAGAAAGGAATATGACACATGAGTAGAGTTCAGGAATACAAATTGTACAAACATAGATCAATGGCAGAAAGGAATATGACTACTAGTGTGAATTTGTAGGACTTGGTAACATGCTGAAGCTTATTTTCTCTCCACACCTGCACCCAGATACTCTGTCTTCCCAACTGCTACTAGGGATAAGCCCCCGTTTGCTCCCAAGGCTAATCTCTTCACTTATCCACTAAACCCCATCTCTTTTCTCCTAATTTATTGCTTCCATTGTTTACTCCTTTTTCTTCATTATCTATCATCATTTTCTCTGCAATGCATCTATTCCATTATTTAAAAAATAAAACCAATCTTTTGCACTGGAAGCTCATCCAGCTATTTCTCCAGTATTTGCTCTAAACTCCCAATTTGCTTCCACCCTGTATCTAATTTGTCAGCAAATTGTTATTTTTGTCATAATGATATATTTAAAATTTTACTACTTATCCCTTATTCCACTTCTATCAGTCTACAATCGGCTATCCTATTAAAATTTCCTGTCAAGTTAAAAATCAGATTTTACCTGGACTATTGGAATAGCCTGCTACCAAATCTCCTACTTCCTTGTTATCTGTTATCACCAGAGTAGAAAACATTATTCTTTGAAACTCAAATCAAATCATGTCCCTGTTCTGAAGAAAACCCATATGGCTCTCTAACCCATGCAGAATAAAAACCAGTCCTTGCAGCATCCAAGGTGACTCTGCCTACTGCTCCTTTCTTCTTCTGCTTCTTCCCATCTTGCTCAACAAACCTTATAACACTCTTTCAGCTGTTCTTCAAACACTCCAGATGCACTTCTCCACCAGGGTGTTTGTACTTATTTTTCCCTGTCATATCTTCCTGGCTCTCTCTCTCTCACTTCCGCAAGCCCTTTGCTCCAAGATCACCCCCATCTGAAATTGCAAACCCATAGACCAACCTGTCATCTGAACTTCTTGATTTTTCTCAATTGCTCCTCTTATTGTTAGCATCACTATTTGACATGGTATATATTTAACCTAACATTTTCCTCTTTTTTCTCCTACTAGAGTGTAAGATCTGTGAAAACTGGTATTTTTGTCTGTTGGTTTATTTTGTTGTTGTTGTTTCAGGGTTTTGTTTCTTCTGTAATCATTGCCCTCCAGAGTTCAAAACATTTGGTAAGCACTCAATAAATATTTTTTGAATAAAAATTATTTTAAATATTATTTTTAAATGTTATTGTTTTATTTGGGGAGAGAAGATCCCCAAAGGGAAAAAAACTCATCATGGTTATATAGTAAAAGAAAGTTGACTTTATTTTTTTAGTTGAGCTGATAATGTTTAAACACAGCAGGCTAGACAACTCAGAGATGTGCATTATCTAATGAACCTCTTTAGTCTGAAATACATCCTACACGATATTGTTCATTTTAAGTTATTTTATACAAGATTGTTTTAAGCTTTATTTTCTTAGTCTGTAAGAGGAGGAACTCTACCCTTTGATTCTTCTCTGTTTGTCTTGCCTAATAGAGTTGCTGCAGCCATGGTAGATTCTTATTGAATGTGTGCTGAGTAACAGATGACTTGATTAATATAAAATGTATAATATTTTCCCTGATTCTTGACAAGCCATATCACATAACTGCCTCAACAGGTTTAATTTATGAAATCTTTGAGACCCATACCTGATGGAAATTGGATGTTAATAGCTAAAAGAATGCCAGATGCATAACAATTTGAAATACATACAAAATCTTTCTTCGTCACTGCTTACAACCAACTCTCTACTCCATTAAGATTTAGGTTTGACTGAAATTTCTAGTGTGGCATTTGAGAGAGAATGTCCAATGTTCACTATACTCAATTCTCAATAATAATTGAGACTATACTCAATAATTGAAACTATACTCAATCATGTCAACCATATAATCTTTGATAGTTTCTCCTACGCTCCCTGGATCTTCCACTGTGTGTAAAAGAGAGATTGAAACCCTAAGGATCTTGTGAAACACATTAATTTATAACTAAAACTAAAAAAAAAAACCCAGTTTCAAATATAAGCTACTGCCAAATACAAACGGACAAATGTAAGCTTGTGAATAGATAGCAGAATGTAGAGAGAAAATAATTTACTTCCAAATCTAAGAGAAAAATACAAAAAGGAAATTGTTTATCTTTGTGAAACATAAAATTCCCAGGGTCACATTAATTCCTCAATACTTGCCAGTCCCATCACTGAGCCTTCATTTGCCATAAAGTGTATGAAAATAGCATTATCCTGATTGTGTTTGTGTTTAGTCTTATGAATAGAAACTGTGCATTTACATATAATAAAAGGCTGATACAACTAATTTCTTAAGCCCCCAAAAATATATTTACATTAGGGTTTTATATCTCTGCCTGCTTCTTAAAGATTATTAAAATAATAACTCTGATAAAATCTAAAGCAAGATTCTTGTTTGGAAATGAAATTCTATCACAAATGTTGTATTATAATAATTAGATTACTGTTATAGTTTTGTTTTACTGAGTATATGCTTCCATTTAACATAATGTTACAGATAGAGAATTCACAAGAAAAGAGTCTAAAGGTAAATGATGTAATTGTGAAAGCAGAATTAATTTTATAATACAGCTAAAACAAAATTTGATAGTGATTGAAAATATAAAAATGGAAACATGGTAAAGTTAATAAAAGGTAGCATGCATAGTTGTGTAGGTTATTTTCTTAGGTAGCATTAAAATGAAATGCAAAGCAAATGAAATAAAAAATCTATTCATGTGCCTTATGGAATCATAAATTCCAATGACATTACAATGAAAACAACATGATTTGCCCAGTCAAAGCCAATTATGTTAATGGAAAGAGAATGAGAGAGAAAGCTACGGACATCATAAACACTGTCAGTCTAAATCTTCATCTCTTTGGCAGTTAAGTTAATCTACTCTTTTACGTAATTCTTCATAAAAATGTTTGAGACTAACTGTGAGTCTGAAACCATAAAATGATCCAAGATCAGACAGTCTTTTAGGGGTTTTTCTTTTATATTTTTATTTGTCTGTTAGTTTTTATTACCATGTACAGTTTTAGTATAGACACGCTATTGTATCTGACAATTACTAAGTTATTTTCTCCAACTAAGCCTCGACTATACTAATAGTAAATATGATTTAACCCTACCACTAGATTTATTACTTAATAAATATTCTAAAACCCATATTAAATAGGAATAATTATCATAGTATCAAGGGCATTGAGCTAGAAATTATGAGACCTAGATTCTAATTGTATGTAGCTTAACAATAATAGGCTGTGTGGCCTTGTTCAAGTAGCTTCAATTTTGACTATTGCATAAATAATTTCAACCATATAATCTTCAAGAACACTACCAGTTGCAGCATCCCGTGATGCTATATGTAAATAGTGTTTACAGTGATCAAAAATACTTTATCTCTGTGATTCACTTTGATCCTCTAAACTTCATTTATAGACAAAGAGTGGATTAAATGACTGTTTAAAGTAGAAGACACATGGTTACTATGGTTGGTTAAAAAAGAGATAGCATCGTAGTCAGAAAATACCTATTGAATGTCTCCAGTGCTTGCCAAAGGGAATGCGGTGATGAACAAGGGAGATATGGTATTTTCATCACAGAGATTTCAGTTTAGTGTTAAGGATTATCTTTTCTCTAGAGCTGCCCTTTCCAGACAGCAAGATGCTAAGAGGTGCCCACCAGTCTTCCATCACACAATCTCAAAAAGCTAACTTAAAATAAATAATAAATATAAATTGTAAAATGTTAAATTAGCATAACAAAATCTCTTAAACATCCTGTTAAGAAAGAAACCTATTTAACTTCAATTAGCCTAGAGTTTCACAAGCATATTTAATTGTAAACTACCCGCCTGCTCCCCTCCCCCTTCTCACCCACTAACTGCTAACACCCAGTGAAGCTTTCCCACAGCACAGTTTTGGAAACACTGGTTTGAACTAAGGTCTTCAGTAGCAAGGGTTGTTGACATAAAGAACACTAAGAGATATCAGAGCTAGCTTTGAGTCAGTGTTGAGCAGAGCTAATGAGCTATTTTATGCATATGCTGTTCTTTCAGAAAGAAATATTATGCAGAGAATAATTTTGAAATCCCTACCAAAACTAGAGTTCTCTCTCTCCTTCTTCTCTCCTTTCTATGCTATTCAAAGAGGAAAATAAACCTGATGGAATATTTCTACCCAGGGAGTAAAAAGCGTTGTTTACTTTTCTGCAAAGCTCTCAGTCTCTGACAGAGAAACAGTAGTCTAATTAGACACATCTTTTCATTCATGTGCTGTTCTTAAACTACATATCCTTTTCTCTCTTAAATTTTCTTTAAAAAGCAAACATGCTATTTTTTGAAAAAAGAAAAGAAAAATTCTGTGGTTCTGTGACATGTCCACCATTGTTTTAAGTGGAAACATCTTTCAGTCCAGAAGGAAAACATTATGCCTAAACTGGCATAATGAAAAGAAAAATAAAAAATAATGGCCAGAAGGTTGCAAATATGGTAATCCTGTACACACAAGCAACACAATTAAATACAATTAAAAAATAAATAACCCTTAACATCCCTTCATACTTAAATAACCATTGTTTACTGAAGGCTGTAGCAATTTAGTACCTAGAAACAAACTAAAATGTTGTTTGCATGTTTCTATTCACTAACGTGTGGCTGTCCCTGTTTGTCTTGTAGTTCCTCATCTTATGACTGTTGAAAATAAAAATAATGAAGAAATTCAATGAAATAGACTGTTTTGGCAATGTTTCTTGGATTTCATAATACTTTCAGGTCTCTCTTATTTGGATTGTGTGAGTGCACGTGTATGTTGATGGGAGTAGGTAATCAGAAGTAAAAACAGAATTGTAGAGAAGTAAAAGTCAAAAATATAAGCTGAAGTTTTAGGCTATATCACGAATTAAGCATTAGTAGGCAGAATAAAAAGGAAAAATTGGACTCTGGTCTGAGATTTGCTTGTAGTCAGCTAATCAAATTCAGCCACTATTTTACCATGCAGAATCGTATTTGCTTCACTTATAAATTGAATTAGTGGCAACACTGAAGTATAACTTGTCAAAAAGTTAAAAACATTACTCATGTAAATATATAATCAGATATCAATTTCATTTAACTCATTAATTGAATAAGGTAATCAGTAAAAGGTGAATTTGAAAACTGTACACATATCTAGATAAGCAGTAATGCCAAAATAAATTTGCTAATAGAAGCAAACTAATTAACATCCTATGGGGAAATAAAATATGTTATTTGAGATAATCTTTTCTTTAGGATGAAAATCAATTATATCTTTACTGGACAAAATTAATATGCATTATTGAGTAAAAGAATTATTTGCCTGTCAATTATAGTCTATAAAACTTCTACCCCTACAGAGTTGGCAACATTCAATTTTTTTCAACATTTTTACGCTTTCTAGCTAAAAAATGACAAGCTTGGAACTCATGATCACTAAACTTTCAAAAACCTGTAACTTAAAACATGTTATATGATCTTTGAAAAGAATGAGATAAAGCAAATGACATAATAGAAGTTTAGAACTGAAGATGTAAAATATAATATCAGGAATGTAACCATTTCCCTTAACATCACAATATCATTACTATCCACGATTGACATTGTATACAAGATGTCATATTTGAATTCTCAGGAAGAGAAAGAACAAGAGAGAAAAAATTTGCCTGAATCAAGAAAACAAAAAAAGTAACCAGTAGTTCTCATTGCACTTTTGGTCTCATCTTGCTAATCATTACTGTATAACTTAGTCACGCATTGCTGCAAGGTGGCTGAAACTTGTTTCTTACAGGTATCCGTTTCCTCTTTAAGAAAACTGGGATTATGTTAATCAGAAAAAGGTTATAGTATGTATACCTTCAGCCACATAATCCAGAATTAAGATGAGAGAGCATAATCTTCAAATATGAAAGATCATAGGATTATAGGGGAGGGAAAATCTTTCTACTCTCTGAGAGTTTGATAATGGAGTCTATGAAATAAACTAACAGTAGACAGATTAATAGGAAAAAAAGGTATACCCATTTATTACATACACAGCAGCCTCACATGAAAGAAAAGTGAGTATACGAAACTCAATGAGATCTAGAAGCTTACATGCCCTCTTCATTAGGGAGAGTGGAAGGGAGAGGTAGGCAATTTTGATGAGAGTAAATGATTTTTGAGAAAGATGAATGAGCCCTCAAAAGAAGAGGTGACAGCCTGTGACAAATTCTGTCTAGGCATGACGTCACCTCCAGTTTCTTCTCCTCTGGAGTTAACCTTTCCTAACCATCTGAGTTGATGAGGTTCCTGCGGAGGGGTTTCGTGACAATTGTGCTCGTTTTGGGCAATCTGTCTTTAGGCAGATTAAGGAAGTTCAGAGAAAGTCCCTTCCTGCGTTTGCTGTTCCCCAAGTGCCCTCAGTTTCCATTAGTCAGCATGCCCAAGCAGCATATTTTGTGGTGGCATTTCCTGATCTCCTTTAGTAGAAATATTTTTCACAGTAATATTTGGAGATTCTATCATTCATTGATCAAAAAATTGGAAGGTTGTTAATGTCTTTTTAAAAATTTATTACTAAGGGTTTTTTTGTTTTTGTTTTTAAATTTCTTATGGTTGCTGCCATATGTAAGTCATGGGAGCTACTGGGAAAAGGGGGAGTATAAGAAAGACTTACTAGTCATTAAATTCCAGCATTTTTTTTTTCTTTTTGAAACAAAGTCTTTCTTGTTGCCTAGGCTGGAGTGCAATGACTCGATCTCGGCTCACTGCAACCTCCGCCTCCTGGGTTCAAGTGATTCTCCTGCCTCAGCCTCCAGAGTAGCTGGGATTACAGGTACTTGCCATCACGCTTGGCTAATTTTTGTATTTTTAGTAGAGACGGGGTTTCACCATGTTGGCCAGGCTGGTCTCAAACTCCTGAACTCAGGTGATCTGCCCACCTCAGCCTCCCAAAGTGCTGGGATTACAGGCATGAGCCACCGTGCCCAGACAAATTCCAGGAATTTTGTGGGCATTTTATATATTTTGTTGTATTGTGTTTTTACAAGAAATGTACAAAGTAAAAAGTAGAATAAAATATGAGACTCAGAAGATGGTATTATTTGCCTTTCAAAGTCTATCTGACTTTGTGACTTAGGATCCTTATACGATCCTTCCATATCAAATATGGTGCTTATTGAGTAAAAAAAAAAAAAGTAGAGAGGAAACTTGTGCTGATGTGTTTACTTCCAAGAATAATGATTGATATTTTGTCACTCTTCGGCATGTTAAGACCTTCATTGTGGACAATTTTACAAAAGGTGGAGAAGAGAAGTGTCAGGATAGGCACAATTAGCTAAAGTACTGATTAGAAACAAGCTTCTGGAAATTTATGTGTTTCAGCTGTTCATATAATCTTAAGCATCTCAATAGTTCAGAACATTGGAATACATGCTTGCTCTACCATTGATACTCTAGTGAGACAATAGCATTTTTAGCTGTGTTGTCATTGATTTGTATTTGAGCAAGTACATTACTCTGTCAAATCAGTAGTCTCAATAGTTTATTCCTATAACTTAGTATTGTAATGAGTAGAAAATGGTGCCTATTCAGCATAATTCTCTTATCTTATCACTCTTGGAAGCCATAAGCCTGTTATGTAGAAATACAACAAAAGCAACTGCCAAAAAATCTGGGTGCATGTGTGTGTGTCTGTGTGTGTGTGAGAGAGAGAGTGTGTGCATGTGTGTGTGGGCATGGGAGTGATACATTGTGTACATAACCCACATATGTTTGTGCAGCTGTGATGTTTGAGTAACATATCACTTGGCATGTGGAATGTGTACAGAAGAGGGTGAGTACCTTTCTTTAGAATACTAATTACTGATAAAACATGATTATCATTTCCTGGAAGCCATGTTGAAGTTGAGAGTGCCAGACTTAAAACAAAAAAAGCAAACAAGCAAGCAAAAACAGATTATCTGTTTCCTCTCATTGCACTGCTACCAAGCAGACCTTAAAATTCCAGTAAAACATTGTAAGATGATTTGAGTGAAATGCTGTGAAAATGCTGACACATAACAAAGGGATGGAGTTATTATAATAATTAAATTAGTTAATACTTTCAAGGAATTTAGCACCTGGTGTTTGATAAACTAAATGAAATTATTCAGTTTACTGTATTTCATGATAATTACTTTTTAAATTAGGACTCTCAGAGCTTTCTATGTATTGGACTTATGGGCTTAGCCAGAACCCTTGAGAGACAACTTCTAACTTCATGCTCTTGGGCTTCATAGTCATGATGAACTATGTGTTCCCTTTAGGCATCTTCACTATAAAACTGTTTCTTTTTTTGAAATCTCACTCTTAGACCTAAAGAAAACGGAACTTAGTACTCTCAAGAGCTCTGTAGCGTTCAATATTTTACTTAGCTTGAAAGAGTCTGCCATATTTTCATGGATATTTTTAGAAGACACAAAACTCCTAGGTCAGAGATGAAAGGCAGTTTATTACTTAAGCACTAATTACAGAGTACTGGCAATTTTCAGCCAATTCACAAAGATTTAATTTTCACACGTGACACAAATAGGACCAGAAGATACCAGAACACAAAATGAGTTAAATTACCAAAAATGATTATTAAGTTTAGAGAATCATAATTCTTTAAAATGGATGGTAAGTATGACTGTGCTATACTCCAACAGGAAGCATTGTCTTTATTATAAAAACTCTCAGCAAACTAAGAAAAAAAAAGAAACTTTCTTCACCTGATAAATGAAAAATTACAGAAACTTTTACTCAATGTGATATTTAATAATTAAAAACTAAATGCCTTTCCCTTAGAATCAGAGGTTCTGGAATATGTACTGGACATTCTAGCTAAGTAATAAAGCAAAACAAAGAAATTAAAGCTGTCCTAATTGTAAAGGAAGAAGTGAAACTGTCTTTATTGATACAGACATGATTTCCTATATACAAAGCTACAAGAAGTATTAAGTGTTTTTAGCAAGACTGTAGGATTACAGATTAATATAAAAATAATTGTAATCCTGTTTATTAGCAACAAACAATTGCAAATTAAAATTTTGAAAAATATATGTACCATAAAAAAAGAACTATATTCATTAACCTGACAGAAATGTACAAGACCAGCACACTGTAAGCTGTAAAATATTACTGAGATGAAGACAAATCAATGGAGAGACATACCTCTTAACAGGTAAACATTTTCAATATTGTAAGAAGCAAATTGTTTACAAGTTGATATAAGGAAACAATGCAATTCCTCAAAATTCCAGCTAACATTTTGTGGAATTTGACAAACTTATTCTGGAGTTCATATAGAAATGCAAAGCAGTAAGAATAGCCAAAACGAAGTTAAAGAAGAACAAAGTGAGGGAGGGATATTACCAGATTTCAAGAACCATAATAAAGAAACAATAATCAATATAAAATGATACTAAACATTAAGACAGAAGAATAAGCCAATGGAACAGATCAGAAAGTCCAGAAATAGACACATGCATATATAGGCAGCAGATATTTGACAAAGGCAAGTTCAATGGAGAAAGGATAGTCTTCCCAGCAAATGGTACAATACCAAATGAATATTCAAAAGCAAAAATATTTTTTGAGTGTGTTTTGATCCATACCTCATGCTATATACATAAATTAACTTAAGATGTATCATAGAAGAAAATTTTAAATCTAAAACTACAACATTTCTAGAAGAAAACATAGGAGATAATCTATGGTATTGGCATAAGCAAAGACTTTTCAGATACAACACTAAAAGCAGAATACATAGAAGAAATAAATTGATAAATTAGTCTTCATCAAAATTAAGAAACAATCTGTTAGGACAGTGTTAAGAGCATTAAAAGGTAAGCTGCAAACTAGGAGAAAGAACTTACAAAACATTGATTTGATAATGGGTTTGCATTCAGATTACATAAAGAATTCTCAAAACTCAAAAATAGGCCAGGTGCCGTGGCTGGCCAGGGGTAGTGGCTAATGTCTGTAATCCCAGCAATTTGTGAGGCCTGGGTGGGAGGATCACTTGAGGTCGGGAGTTTGAGACCAGCTTAGCCAACATGGCGAAACCCATCTCTACCAAAATACAAAAAGTTAGCCGGGTGTGGTGGCATGAGCCTGTAATCCCAGCTACTCAGGAGGCTGAGGCAGGAGAATAATTTGAACCCAGGAGGGAGAGGTTGCAGTGAGCCAAGATTGCACCACTGCACTCCAGCCTGGGTGATAGGGTGAAACTCTGTCTCAAAAAAAATCAAATATTCAAATAAAAAATGGACAAAATGGTTAGTTGAACAGTCACTTCACCAAAAATATATGGGAGACAAATAAGCATATAAAAAGATGTTCAACATCATTAGTCATTAGGAAAACATAGTTAAATCCACAATAAAATACCACTACACATTGATCACAATTGCTAAAATTAAAAAGACTGACCATATCAAATTTTGACAGAATTTGGAAAAACTGGAATTCTCCTACATGGATAGGAGGAATGTGAAATGGTACAGCCACTTCGGAAAAAAACACCTTAGAAGATTGATAAATTTAAACATACAACTGCTATATTAACTGGACATCCAACTCCTAGGTATTTATCCAAGAGAAGAGAATGCATATGTCCATAATAAAACTTGCATAGGGATGTTCATTGTTGCCTTATTTGCAATAACCAAAAAATGCAAAAATTTCTATTAATATGTGAATGGATAAATTTTGGTAGGCCTGTACAATGGAATATTACTGAGCAATAGAATGCAATGAACTACTGATACCCGCAACAACATGAGTGAATCACAAAAAGTCAGGATGAGTAAAAAAACCAAACATAGAATAATCCAAACTATATGATTACATTTATATAAAATTCTCAAAAATGCAAACTAAGTTACAGGGACTGAATGCTCATTAGTGGTTGTCTGGAGACAGGGTGGGAGGAGTGAGAGAAAGGGATTACAAGGAACAGCAGGAAACTTCTGGAGGTGATAGATATATTCAGTATCTTGATCATGGTTACATTTTCTTGGATGTATACACAGGCCAAACTTAGCCAACTGCATATTTTAAATATGTGCAGTTTGTTGTATGTTAATTATACCTTAATAAGTTCATTTAAAATAAACAAGAAGACTTTTTTTCTGTTTTCTGCCTTTTTATTTCACTGTAGTTACTCCCCTTGGCAGTATTTAACATAGATCCAGGTAGCAAAGAATCTTGGTGATGTCATTTGCCCAGTTTCAGCCTTAGTATCACAGAGGAGAATTAGAAGTTTAGATTTGCTGCCAAAAACAATATGTAAAAATGGACACACACAAATCATCTCTTTGCTTACTCACACTCTTTGTATATATTTGAATTGCCATACAAAAAATACTTTCAGGTTGCCATTTAACAAAATGGAACTCTGGGCCAGGCGCAGTGGCTCACACCTGCAATCCCAGCACTTTGGGAGGCCAAGATGGGCATATCACCTAAAGTCAGGAGTTCGAGACCAGCCTTGCCAACATGGCAAAACCCCATCTCTACTAAAAATACAAAAATTAGCCACGTGTGGTGGTGGGTACCTGTAATCCCAGCTACTCAGGAGGCTGAGGCAGGAGAGTCACTTGAACTGGGAGGCCGGATGTCGCAGTGAGCCGAGATCACACCACTGCACTCCAGCCTGGGCGACAAGAGTGAAACTCCGTCAAAAAAAAAAAAAAAAACACACACAAAAAATGAAACTCTGACAGAGATGCCCTCATCCTGCCTACAAAAATAAAAGACACAAGTCTTAGCAGTTACAGTGTACATTATTGTGCAATGTTAATTTCCATCTTGCTTTAGTCATTAGACCACCTGAATATTCTGATTGATAGAAAAATAGACATTTAACCAGTAGGACTACCAATGCAGGATCTTAATATTATTAGGTTTTTTTAGAGGCCTTCCTAGATTCATGCCTGTAGTAATTCTATTTTCTGATTCCTACCTTATGTCTCCAACGTGGTTAACTCTTCTTCAAAACCTGGTTAGATTTTTGTTTGCATTCTGTCTGAAATGGTTTCAAAACGGCAATTATGTACATTGTTATGGAAGCCTGCTCATGTCTTGAGCTGAGGCTGTGATAGCTTTTATCATTTTGTTCATTTTATCAAAATAAACACTAAAACTGCCTTACAAATTCTAATTTATATAGAATAATTGAGGAAATTCTAGTTGATTAACTTAGGGAAGAATTTGAAAAGCATCTCATATGTGTCTAGGGCTATCAGGTAAACATGGGCTTAAATTTACTCTGGACTACCCCAAAGCTAGAACTGAGAATGGCAAGGAGAAGCTCTTTCTAGTGCCAGGCATCCCCACGTATGCAGCTTCTTTTTGAAGTAATGATCTACCCATCACTAAAATTGTTTCAGGAGAGGCCAAATGATTTTCAGTCAGATAGAAAAGATTCTTACATGAAGGGAAGGTTGAAGTGTTGGATATATGTTCTATGAAGTCGCATCTAACTTTTGAAGCTATCTGCACAAATCAGTTAAAGTAAGTGGTTTTTATTTTATGTTGTTGTAGAAATACAATTGATTCTTAGCTAAATGCCTAATTTTATTTTCACCATTCAAGGCAGAATGCATGCTGTCTCTTGATTTAGACTTCTTCCCATCCCAAACTGATGTGTCTTAGACTCTGAACCACAAGGCTTGTTTTCTGTTAAAACAATCTCACAAATGAATTCAAGCTAAATCGATACTGGGAAATCACAGATTAATTTGTTCACCTTATGCCAACATTCTATAAGGTCTTAGATTCTTAGCGACCTATTGATGTAGTCAATGTGAGAATTTTGGCTCTTTAACGTGACCAGTTTTAGGTATATTCCTTTGAGTTCCTTTGCTGTTAATTCTGAATTCATACCATTAAATAGGTAGAGACTATTTTACTCCAGATATATAACCTTAAAATTCATCTTGTCTTCAGCTCCCCTGTGCCTCAAATAAATGGTGGGAAATTCGGCTAAGTAGGAGCAATACATCTGAAAAAGCTGATGTTTAATAGAAATACACATATGCATGTATATGTGTGTATTTCTAATGACATATTGTTGCTGATATTCGTGAAAAAAATCAGTGTGGCAAGAGAAATGTTTAAGCATAAACAATATCCTTGGCCTGAATGACTACAACAAAGCTATCAGAAACAAAATAGAAATATGGAAATTATTTTCAAATCTCATCTTAATTTCTTCCCTTTTAGCTCTGTTTCTTTATTTCTCTCAGTTAAATGAAAAGAACATGTCACTGTTTTATGTTCACTTTAGGAGTACTTTTATCCTTCTGATCCTCATGAATCCTATGCCATTTTTAGCTTTACAGCATAGAATAATTAATAACTATTTTGAACATAATGTTTTTATGATTTTTAAGGTTCACTAGTGGATATGCATAAGGGTAAGGGAAGAAAATAAGTTTATTTGAGGAAGAATCTCTATATTTAGTGATTTTTGTAATTCCACTTAACTACAGGGTCTCACTCTGTCATCCAGGCTGAAGTGTTGTGGCACAATTATGGTCCACGGCAACCTCCACCTCCTGGGCTCAAGCAATCCTCTCACTTCAGCCTCCCAAGTAGTTGGGACTACAGGCACATGCCACCACACCCGACTGATTTTTGTACTTTTTGTCAAGAAGGAGTTTTGCCATATTGCCCAGACTGGTCTTGAACTTCTGAGCTCAAGTGATCTACCCACCTCAACCTCCCAAAGTTTTAGCATTATAGGAGTGAGCCAAGGTGCCAGCCTGTATGCTGACGTTTTAAGTAAAAAACATGATTGCTTATTGGTTTTGCTAAATTCCTTTTGTTTCACTCAGGAGAACATTGTTACAGTAACGATATCTCCATGAGCAAAGCTCAGTTGGATAGGCCCGAATGGAATGGATTTGTCATAATTATAGAATTTCAAGTGAATATTTATTCATGTTTTATAAATGTTTCCCCCAAATACACAGACACTGACGTAAAAGCAAGTGATTTAATTCTGGCCTGTAGATCATGAAAACAACTGGTTGAACTTTCTTATTCCACTATTTCCAAAATAGCAGTTTATTAGAAAATATTTAACATTATGTTTTCATTCTAGTTAGAGTGTGGAGAAGTAAGTCAAATAGTGGGTTGAATAAATGAGATTAAAAGTTATGAATGAGAAAAGTCCAAATATTAAATAAGCAGTCTCTAAGGGTTGTAAATGTTAGTAATATTTCCCTTGTCATCATTTCTGCATCTCTGCCTTTTCCTGTCTGGTTCCTCAGACATCCTCTCCCTCAACACTATGCTACCCAAAGTCACATTATCATAAGACAACTCAATCACATTCAGGTCAAAAACTTTAAGACTGAGATGTTTGTCTTTCCATGTATCAGTATGAAAGAAACAGAGAGAGAGAAAAAAAAAGATAACTCACATAAGCATATGTCACATACTTCCCTATAGTTATACCTTAGAATGAAGTGGGAATGAGGAACCAGTACTTAAGTAGATATAGTGCTTGAATATGAGGCAAGAGATAAATTCTCTTGTTCTGTTTTCTGGTGTGTAAAATGAGAGATACATCCTATCCTAGTGAAAAGAGCAAACTGCCTCAGCCTCCCAAGTAGCTGGGATTACAGGTGCCTGCCACCATTCCTGGCTAATTTTTTGTATTTTTAGTAGAGACGGGGTTTCACCATATTAGCCAGGATGGTCTCGATCTCCTGACTTCGTGTGGCAGGCACCTCTCTCTGCTCTTGCTACTTCTCTCTCCATGTGACATGCCTGTTCCCCCTTTGCCTTTCACCATGAATAAAAGCTCCCTGAGGTATCGTTAGAAGCTGAGCAAATGCCACTGCCATGCTTTCTCTACAGCCTGCAGAACTCTGAGCCAACTAAACCTCTTTTCTTTATCAATTACCGAGTCTCAGGTATTCCTTTATAGTAACGCAAAACAGACTAATACACTGACCAACATGCTGTGGTTTATGTAAAGAACAACTGTAAAATTAGAATAGTTAAGGCCATGTTGCCTTGCAAACTATAGTTGCCTGGCAAACTATAGTTATTAGTATTTATTATAATAACTGATTTTATATAGATATATAATATAGATATATAATAACTAACTTTATATAGATATATATCTATTATATCTCTCTATATTAAATCTCTATGTATTATATCTCTATATATCTCTATATATTATATATCTATATAAAGTTTTATGTATATATCATATATAATAGTTATACATATATAACTTACATAACATATATAGCTATATAATAACTTTATATATAACTTCTGTTTAATAACTATTATATATAATAGTTATACATACAGAACTATTATACAAATGTGTAACTATTATATATAATACTTACTATATGTATATTTATATAATAACTATTATATATAATAGTTATTATGCATATATTTTGTATTTTTGGAAAGAGAGTAGGTATTTAGATTTTTTAAAAAACTTATTACAATGTTTTTTAGTAATAGACAAAGATTTAATGAATAATTAAAGAAATACTGGTATGCTTGTCAATAAAAAAGTAAAATATGATTGAAGACTTCTGAAGGGTTATTCTCAACCTCATTCATTTTTCTTTTTCCCATCACATCCTCCATTGTTAAGGTGGCATTTATTATTTTACAAATTTTCTTTGATTCATCATATATAAATATTCTACTGTTGTAAATAATTTTAAACTATGTATAAGTTGTTTCAAACTGCAAGTTTGTTTCTGCAACTCGATTTTTCTATTCAACAGAAAAATAGAAAACACTTTTTAAAATTTTATTGCCTAATACTCTATTTTACAAAATTCATCTCAATTTGAATATTGGAGGTCCCCAGAACTTGGCTTTTGTGATAACACATGTAGTACTCCGAAAATATTACAGGAAACTACATAGTACCAATGTATAAAATGTTGATATTTTAGGTTCTATAATAAATATAATTTGCCTTTTAAATTGTAAAGGCAATAATTAAACTAGCTGTATTCAAACTGAATCTATGATATTATAGACAAGACACTAATCAAGTTTTATTTACCTGGATTTTAGAGATTTCAAAAATTATCTAAATTTCATATTAACACATAATTGTGAAATAAATTCTAAGGTCATATAAATTAGAAAAATAATAATTATATATCAATGTCTTTTAAAATCTTTCTTTTAACTGATCTCTTTAATTATTAATTGATAAATATACTATGTCAAATATAATAGTGAAAACTGAAATCCTAATATCATTGTTCAATAGATTCTTCCAATTCAAACCATTTGATAAAATATATGAACTAGCTTTCATAGCCTGAGCTACTCCTAGGGTATGTGGGGCTCTGGGCAAATATTTTGGTGTGTGTATGGGATTCCTATGTATATACATAATTTGATTTAAAAGGGACTTATAAAATTCATGGGCCCATGTAAGGTATAGTGATTTATTGATTATTATTTATAATAATAAAAAAGAAAGCTGACATTATTCATTATTGACCAGTAAACAACGACTCTTCACAGTGTCCAGGGACCATCTCTATCTGTAATTTATTGTCAAATGCACTGTTCCTAGCTAATGTCATATCTCACTGCAATAAGAGGCAGGGCAGCAATGCTGTTATTAATCACAATGCCATAACTCTGGATGTTTTTGCCTCTGCATTTCTCTAGTACCATTTATTTAATGCTGGTTGCCTCATGGCTCATGATACTGCACCATCCACTGAGCCACCCATGAGCACTGGTTTCTAATGACTGTCTCAAATATTGTGACTGTTCTTTGTCGATAATGACTTCAAATGCAAGTTTTATCCAGGGTATGCAGAAAAATATAAATGATGCACCCCTGTCTTCCACACATTGCTTCTAGCAGGGAGGAAAGATGAGAAGTCCATGGTCAGAATGAAAGCAGTTACATTTGTGTAAGTAATGTCTATTCCATTTATAACATCTGGGCGAGTACATTAGTATATCAATTAGGGACAATAAAGTGCAAGAATCAAAACACCTGTTCAGATTGGAGTAGAGTTCGCCAAAGCTCTTAGAGAGAAAGGTATGGCCATCCCTGGAGGACTCCCTGAACCAGAACATGACATTAGCAGAAGAGTGGAATGATCACCTATATGTCAGAAGTAGGGGACACACAGTGTAAATAATATCTGCCACAAAAATTGCTGCCTTCGGGGGCTGTAGACTAGATGTGCTATCACAGATTAATGAAAGCTGATACATGGGTCCATACTACATGAAGAGTGGACCACGATAGCTCAGAACGTTGAAATTTTCTTATTATGGAGAGGTTTTATTGCATAACATATATGAGTGACACAAAATCATCTTCTTTACACCATTTTGGTGGATGGATATCACATGATCTTTTAAAGAAAATACTGCACTGGCCATCTGGGAGGTTCCAGACTTTCCTCTTAGAACTGAGACCCGGCCACAGGTCCTGGGATGACTCTATGGATATAAGTTTCTGATAGGGATAAGTTTCTGATAGGGACATCTAGTGGAACCCAAGAATGAGATCTCAAAAAGTCTGAATCTAGGCTTACTGGCCCTGTTGCTATAACACTGTCAGCTCAGGCCACTCCTGGCCATCAAAGTGGGACTTCAAAAATTTAAGGAAGGCATTCCCCATGTATGGGCTCCTAAAACTTGAATCCTGGGGTAGGTCTTTTCTTGTCAAGGCCTAATGGCAGTGCTGTTCATAGCAATATGAAGCAGAAAAATCTGCAAGCTGAAGGGGTTTTGTATCAATGAGGGGTAGTAAATTACTGAAAATGAAGACAAAATAAAGATTTTCTTAAACAAATTCTTTAAACTTGAGAAACATTAACTGTGGAACAACAAAAGGAAATCCAAGAAAATGATATATGTTCAAATATTTTAAAAATAGTAATATTTAAAGATCAATAATAATGCTAAATTTAGATCAGCAAACATAATTGTAGTTGCAAGACAAACATTTTTAAAGCATTATAAGATTGCAGAGGTGAAGAGGAATTAATACCACTAGTGTAATCCCTTTCAGGCATAGCAGAAAACCACTGAACACTTTGGTGATGCTAAGGGTATGTTTATAAGTCTGTTTCCCAGTCCAGCTCACATTGTGTTTTATATAACCTTATCAGAAGTGAACTGGTTTTAATAACTGAGTATCCCATCTTGTGTACATTGCTTCAATGTTTATTTTGCTGCTCAAATTCCTACTTTTAGGTATAGAGTCTTAACACTATGGTTTACTTTTTCCTTTTCAAACTTTGCTCTCAGTAAAAAATCTAAAGTCTACGTTTTAAATATGAGTCTGAATTATGCCAACATGTCATAGACATTTACCTGTTCACTGTTCTCTCTACTGGTGGAATTAAAGCGTTTATTTAATGGAACAAGGATTTCATGTGTGAAGAAGCAGGTAAACCAGAGATTGTGGGGGAAGAGATATCTTGTGACTGCTGAAATCATACCATGTAGACAGCCTAACATCCTGCTCAGGGATTTTGTCTACAGATCATTTCGTAAAACAGTGAATAAGATGTTTATAATTGGGCTTTAACAGAGGTTTCCATCGTCTGTCTGTTTCAAGACCTTATTAACACAATAGTAAAACTAATAAAAATGAATAAATCCACAGTATTAAAGAAAACAGAAGAAGCAGAAAAGTAGCCACAATGATAAGAGATTTCAACATAATTTTTGAAAATTAAAAGCAGATGGGGTAGGTGATAATTGATGAAGCAGGGCTGAGAGACCCTTAGGCCTTGTGTACCAACAGAGCAGGATGTCAATGGTAAGGCAGCCAATGTGCCCTCAAAAACACAGCAGACTGGGGCCTTAGAGCAAGTAAAGGTCTGAACTGAGGCATAGAGCTAAAAAATGTCGGTAAGGTAGTATACACCATGACTACTATTACCACTCCAAACATGGAGGAAAGCAGTAGGAAGACTTTGTCTTCTGGGAAATAAACATGACAAATATTCTCATGTTAAATATTTCCAGGAAAAAAAAGATATCTGAAGTTTTATATTCAGGAATCTCCAATATAATCGTTGGCTTAATTACTGGTCACTCTTAAGTAAAGACTCCCATCAATACAAACAAAACTGCCAATCTATGTTAGAGGCATTACTTTTAAATATCAATTAATAATCAACTATGTCTGCCCAGTTGAGGAAATTTTCCAATATAAGCAATAGAAGATAAAATAAAAAGAAAACATAGAAATAATGGAAATAAGGCAAGAAGGCAATTATCAATTATATTTTTATCTGACAAATTTATGCCACATATATGTGCCAATTAGATAGATAGATAGATAGATGGATATGTCTGTGTGTGTGTCTGTGTGTATATATATACATTTATGTGTGGGGTGTGCATCAGTGTTCCCCAAAACAATTCCCAGTTTTAATGATTCGCTAGGATAACTCACGCGACTCTGAATACAGTCTTCCTCATGGTTATGACTTATTAGAGTGAAAGGATACACAACAAAATCAGCAAGGGAAAGTACACAAAGTCCGGATGAAACCAGATGCAGGCTTGCAAGAGACTCTCCCAGTGGAATCATACAGGATGTACTTAATTCCCCAACCAATAAGTTGTAAAAGCTTGTAATAAATGCTACTCATCATTTCTGGGTATGGTGGGGGCCTTTCTGAAATCCAGTTTCCTGGATTCCAGTCAAGGGCCAATCTGGCAAAAAAGAGCTTTCTAAACATAGCAGTCTGTTACATTAACACTTTTCTACAAAACATATAGAAAATTAAAAAAAATAAATTTTCAAAGAAAAAAATTAAAAAATTCTTAAAGCACATTCATTTATTCCACAAATATTGGCTGAAGGCTTCTAGGCTTACCACTATCTTAGGCATGTGGAATAAAAGACCATTGACATCATGGTTATTACATTTTAGTACAGTCAAGAAATGAATAAAATAAACTACTGAATTGTCTAAAATATGAGAAGATGAAAGTGCTATGAAAAAAATGTAAAGCAAGGCACAGAAAAGCTGAGGTGTATAAGAGAAGTTTATAGCATTAAATAAAGTAGCTAGAATTAACCTCCCTGAGAAGGTGAAATTTGATTAAAGGCTTAAATTTTAACAAAGTTGAAGACAAAGATTAAACACTGGATTTAGAACCATGGAGAATCCTGACGACCTCATGGGAGCATTTTCAGAGGAGTGTAGGAGGCAAAAACTTCACTGAATTTAAAAGAGTCTAGTTTCAGTTCTGGTTAAGATAGAGTAAGCACAGATACCCTGTTTATCCCACTGAATGTAGCTAGGAAACCTGGTAATGCACAAAGCAGCCAATCTGCTCTTACTGCTGAAAAGTAAATAGTAGCAGGCAGGTTGGTGTTCCAGTAGTGAGTTTACTTTTTTCCTTCATTATCCTCCAGCCTACACTCAGTACATAATAAATACATTTTGATTGAGTAAATGAATGAATGATTGAAATAAATAACTACCACTTATGATTATATAACCAATGTGCCATTAATGTTTTTGTTTAAATTTCTTCCATTAAAAGATGATTTTTCTCTTCTATTTTTCACATTAAAATCAATTCATCTATTGAAAATATCTGTCTTGTAAATACCAGAATGAAGTTCAAAATATCCACATTCATTCTTTCAGGCATTTTCCATCATGTATCATGAGTTCTACCAAAGTTCACAGCCTCTGAAACTTTTTTTTTTTTTTTGAGACAGAGCCTGGCTCTGTCACCCAGGTGGGAGTGCAGTGACACAGTCTTGACTCACTGCAACCTCCCTTCCCAGTTTCAAGTGATTCTCCTGCCTCAGCCTCCCCAATAACTGGGATTACAGGCGCAAGCCACCGTGCCTGGCTAATTTTGTATTTTTAGTAAAGATGGGGTTTCACCATGTTGGCCAGGCTGGTCTTGAACTCCTGACCTCAACTGATCCACCCACCTCGGCCTCCCAAAGTGCTGGGATTACAGGCATGCACCATCGTGGGCCCTCTGAACCTTTTAATAGGAATTATTTTAATTTTAATTTGCTCTCATTTCATCCACTTATTTTTTCTTTGTATTAAATTCGTTCCACACTGCTATAACAAACTACTTGAGACTGGGTAATTTATGAAGAAAAGAGCTTTAATCGACTCACAGTTCTGCAGGCTATACAGGAAGCGTGGCTCCGAGGCCTCACGAAACTTACAACA
Organism: Pan paniscus; assembly: GCF_029289425.2. Lineage (NCBI taxonomy): Eukaryota > Metazoa > Chordata > Mammalia > Primates > Hominidae > Pan > Pan paniscus. The sequence continues at coordinate 61,339,719 of NC_073266.2, forward strand.
ATGACAGAAGGGCAAAGGAGAAGCCAGCACATCTTGACTTGGAAGCAGAAGAGAGAGAAAGCACACAAAGGCAGAAGAGCTACACACTTTCAAACTACCAGATCTTGTGAGAACTCTATCACAAGACAGCACCAGGGGGATGGTGCTAAATCATTAGAAACCACCCCCATGATTCAATCACTTTGCTCCAGGCTCCACCTTCAACACTCAGGATCACAATTCAACGTGAGATTTGGGTGGGAACACAGAGCCAAACCATATGATTATTTTATTCCTTTCTATCTCTAATTTCAATGAAAATGTTGTAATTTCTCTCAAATCACAGTCTTTTCAACAGGACATGAAAGAAAAGCAAAAGCAGATAAAAGTCAGTTTGAAAGAGAGAGAAATCTGTTCTCGACTTCTTTTTTTCGGGTCCTTGTGAGGCATTAATAGTAGGGAACCTCTCAAAGCTGAAGAGTTGCTATCTCCTTAAACCCCAGTGCAGAAGTCACAACACAACAGAAATCCTCTGCAGGGGAACATAAATCCGGGTTCTCTATTTCATGTGGCACCTAATAAATGGAATATACTACATATATATTGTTTCTAACTCCTCCAATAACTCTGATGAGTATTTTTTCACAGTTTATAGATGAAGAACTAAAACTCAGAGGGATTAAGTAATTCATCTAGAGTCATGCACCTAGAAAGTAACAGAGCTAAAATTTGAATCCAGACCTTTTTGATTATTCAATTATTTCATTCTGACTAATCATCTACAATATTCAAGCAATATCACTGTCATTGTTTTTCCCTCAAGATTCTCTGAAATGGTATGCCAGAAAATAAAAACTGGGGATACTTCAATTTTATTGAATGTTTTACTGTGCCATACTCTGGTTTCCCCAGCCCAGGACAATGCCTTTTCAATAGAGAGGTTAAGAGAGACAGTAGTGTCTCTCTATGATGTCACAACACCAGGAAAGAGCAGAAATAGTGTAAAATTAGAAACAAATAAACAAACAAACTATTGTATGCCTATTATGTATACTTTACATTCATTATTGACTTGATATCAAGAAAATTGTGATGTGGTTATTTTAATTTATTGCTAGGGAAACAGCTTATCAAAGTGAGTAAATACATCTTTATTGATGTCAAAATATTCCCAAATCTAGCCAAGACAAAATCCAGGCTAACCCCTGTGTAAGATGAGAACAGGGCATGGACTTACTTATTTTCCTTTTGTTTATGGTTCAACTCCCGTGCTAAATGTTAAATTTTCAAGTATGGCTGATGCCTTGGTCACAGGTTATCACAACATCACTGTTTTAGTGGTTTTAACTTTCATTTGTGAAAATCGGTACTTCGAATAATCAAGCATAGTTTCATTATAAATAACTTTCTATGGCCTATAATCAATAAATAATATTTTAGCTACAGAAACAAATAGCTTTCAATAATAAAGTATAAATATGAATATAACTGATGACTTTCCTAATTGTTCTTCCCTGCTGATATATTAACTGATGTTGTAGCTAGAGACAGAATATCTATTCATGATGCTTATCCAGTCGTCTGTATTTGATTAAGGTACTCGAATCGTGCCAGATATTTTTGGTCTTACAGACAGCTCTGCCACATCTATCTAAATGTAATCACTTATCTATTTGTAAAAAGTTTAGATGACTTGTAAAAACTTTATAGTCTACATAAGCCAAAGAATTTTTGTGTTAGTTATGCAAAACCATTAAATAATTGCATCATTTCTAGTATATTCCAAATCAAACCATACTGAAAAACCTCTGCCATATGCCTGTTTTCACAGGGCAAGGTTTTTAGTTAGTTTTTTTTCTTTTTAAACATCTGTGTTTGTTTATTGGAAGTATAAATATTTAAAGACAGGGGAAGAAACCTCAAACTGTAAGTGAAATCAGCTTTCTCAGCCCCCTGTTGCTTGAAATAAACCTCATGGAACTTTTTAGTGTGAACATGTAAGAACACTGGGCTGAAGTCAACAAAAGAATGAGTAATCTTTTGAGTGTGTTGTTTATTTCAAAAGTTAATGAAGAAGCAGTTCTCTTCAGAAGGAAATAATATTAAGGTTTTATTGGGTAACTAATGTTCTATGGTCCATGCTGTTAACTTTAAACTCTGCCCTAGTGTTTTTTAACCAGAGTTTCCAGGAACAAGCTTCATACTTTTCAAAAGTAAATAAATCATAAAAACTATTTAAAAACAGTTCTGAAATAAGTTTTTGGTTAATTTGTTATAAACAAGGATTTCTTCAAAATTATTTGGTACCAAATTATCACTTATGTTTTTCTTCATATTTGTACTGTTTTTCCATTCTAATGATTATTGTTTTGTCGTATTAATTGGTGAATTCATAGCAAGATTTGGGTGGGAATTTCAATAAATCTTGTTTTGTAGGGCTGCCAGCTAAGTTTTGTGACTTTGAACAAATAACTGCATTCTAACTAGATAGGGAATAATGCTGTTGAAAGTGGTGCTTTCTCTGTGATAAGTCCATGTGTAAGTGGTATCGTGTGTGTGTGTGTGTGCATGTGTGTGTGCGTGCAGTGGCATACACAGGTCAGCCAGATAATTTGAATGTGGAGATCAGACTTTTTGATACTCTATGTCTTATTTATCTTGCTTACTTTAAATCAGAATCTTTATATGCCAAAATAGACAGAAAAAAGATTTAGCGTTTTTCTAGTATATATAATGATGTTGATGGATGTCATAGATGTTTCAAATCTGCAGAGGAAAATCAACTACAGTTAACAAAGGGGAGAAAAAAAGTTTCCTTCAGGCAGAAGATATCAAAACAAAGCATTTTCTGCCTTTGGTACTTAGAGGAGACTTTGTCTTATTCTGTACCATCTTCGATGTACTTATTTGTTATGAATTTGCATTTTGTACTTATGTTCATATATCTTAAGAAGGTAATTCAACCTTAATATTTTCTATTTGAGAAAGTGGGGCTTGAAATTTTCAATATTTGTCTGTGCAAAGCCATGAAGGGGATTAGTGGCTAAGTTGTCTATATTGGGCACATGTTTTTATTTACTTCTTCTTTTGATCATCAAACGAGTGTATTCAGGTGATGCAGTAATCTGTACAAAGAAAACTCACGACACAAGCTTACCTATATAAACAAACCTGTACATGTACCCTTGAACTTAAAAGTTAAAAAAAAAAAGAGTTTGTAATGTTAATAGACATATAGAAGAAAGCATCTCTAAATTCATGGTTGAATCTGAAGTTGTTTGAAAATTACACGTGTTTATTTTCATATACAAAATAACAATTTAAAATGTTAAGTAGGCCAAGGTAGCTAGCACCAGAAGACAAACTTGAATTTCAAATCTATCCCTCACTGACAAAGTGATTTAGGGTAAGTTACTTCTGCTGTCTGTGCCTCTGTTGCCACCTATGTAAACGGAAGTGTTTGCAGGGGTTAATTTGTAGGTTTCCCTCCATATCTACAGGTTTATGCTATATATTTAAATTGTGTGTTTGGTAGAATTATGCTTGCTGGCTTCCTCTGTCAAACCGCATTAGTACATGTGAAGCTGGTATCTGCAAAAGCAGCCTCAGCAGCAGTTGATCTGTCCCATTACAGTTATAATTAATGTTGCATCTGTGATTCCCCTAAGTCCCATGACCAAGATGTGCTCGGTCACTAATTGGTCCACTTTAGATCTGATGAACATTTACAGTGATATTTCTATATCTTCCATCCTGAAGGACTTCAAAGATGTAGATTTCCTCAAAGAAAAATTTTGACCGTAACTGCATTATATCCATGATACGCTTTACAAATTTACTTGAATATATATATGTTCATTGAAGCTGAATGATTTCTTAGGTCACATATTATATATGAAAATGTATAAAAAGAAACCCAGCTTTTATTATGGTAAACATTTGGGTGAATTTCCACACAAACTCAGGGCCTGGGATGCATCATCTATCACCTTTCTAAGAGGTTCCTTTTAGTAATCGGGATTCATCCTTTTAATAGAATGGCCACAGTGAAAAGCAATCACTTTTGTTAAGCTGTTTCAAATATATTCAAATCAGGATTAGACTAACTGCCTTAACACTTGTGTTATACTTCAAACTGATACCAAATCACTACTGAAACACTGCAAAGGGTACAATGTCTCTGTGCCCTAGAAATCTTGTCTATTACATGGGCATGTGAAACCTGACATACCTAAAAATTTTGGTGAGGATTAAATAACAATATTAATACTCTTAGGGAAATTTTGAAGTGGCACATGATGGCATGTGACTATCCTTAAGAAACAACTTGTTCTTTGGGAGGCCGAGGCAGACGGATCACCTAAGTTCAGGAGTTCAAGACCAGCCTGGCCAACATGGCGACACCCCCGTCTCCACTAAAAATACAAAAATTAGCCGGGCGTGGTAGCGGGTGCCTGTAATCCCAGCTACTTGGGAGGCTGAGGCAGGAGAATAGCTTGAACCCAGGAGGTGGAGGTTGCAGTGAGCCAAGATCTCGCCATTGCACTCCAGCCTGGGTGACAAGAGCGAAACTCCATCTCAAAAGAAAAAAAAAAAAAGAACCAACTTGTTAAACTCCTTCTTTCATTTTGGGAATTAGTCTTTCCTCTTTCAGCAATTTTCATTATTCTTTGGGGGTAAAAGCTGAATAAAAACTAGGGCCCTATGTATTACTACAACAACATAACTGGCAATATGTCTATTAGCATGTTTTGAGGTGGAAAAAAAATAACTGATTTTCACAATAACTACAAAACAAAAAAACACAAACAAAACTTTTGCAAACTGTACAATCTTTCATTGCAGAAAGCCAAATCCAGGCTGACTTATATATTTTTGAGGTAAATATAGGCATCTGGGCAACTTCCTTTTAATTCTAGGCCTTTTTATTTACATGAATGGAAGAAGAGTCTTTTCCCTTTGCAATGATTTTGCTCTGCTGTGGAACATTTATTTCTCTCCATCCATAGTCCTATCACCCAAACTATTTGCTAATAATTGCAGCTACAGGCTCAGATTTGTTTAATTCTTCATTTTCCAAATCATTAAAAATAGGTTCCTTTCCTGAAGGTTTTCCAACAAACAGAAACTCAGTTCTCTTTAATTAAATCCAGTGGCTTGAAACACCAAAGAGAAGAAGTAAACTCAGGGGATTCCAACGGAAGGGACTGCTTAGATCAAAGGAAGTGTTCATGTGGTACCAAGTTCAGAATGTGAATTAGAAAAATCCCTGGAGAAAACAAAAAGTGTAGTGTCCCACAGACTTTCATTCTAAATTTGGCTACACCATTTATTAGATACATGACTTAGTGCAAGTCATGCTTCACCTCTCTAAGCCAAAACGTTCTCTCCTATAATATAATGATAGAACACAACTTCTGGGTTGTTCTTAAAATTAAATATAATATGTGGGATGAGAAAACAGCTAACCTTTGGTCAGTGTTTATCATATGCTCCACCTTCTTCTAGGCTCTTAAATATGCCTCTCAATCCTTACATAAGCCCTTGAAATAGATGTTACTGTATGTATTTTGCAAATGAAGATGGTAAAATATAAGAAAGTTGAAAATAATTATCACATGTCCAAGGCTACATAGCTAATAACTGGAACTGAAAACCACAATCTAAATGGGAATCTGCTATACTCCAAAATGCATGCTTGTCACTTGAACCCGTGATTTCTTGTGTGTTAATAGTATTTCCAATAAATGTTACTCTTATTTATTTAGACATTGCTAGAATAAACTAGACAGAAAAGAGCTTCAGAAAGTCCCACCTCTGCCAACAAGTATAAATACATCAAAGCAAGAGTACCTAGATCATACATCAATTTCTTAAGACATTACATTACATTGAAGTGAAAGTTAAAAAAATGACTTTGAGGTCAACACTTCTGATTTCACACCCAGATTGCCCATTGGTATGTGCCTGTTTGCACAAGTTATTTAAATTCTCTGAGTCTCAGTTTTCTCATCTGTATAATGGGAATTCTACAAGCTTTATCACAGATTTGTTGTAAAAATTAAGTGATACTAATTGGGTCAAGAAGGCAGGCTAAGCTGATATTTCTATTTCACCTGCCATCTAAATTCCCATCAAATGGCAAAATAAACACATTTTACGTAACGAAAGAGTAGCAAGGGAAGAAAAAAGAGTACCATCAGAAAATCACACATTTTAAGGAATTCTTGAAAATCAGATGGCAGACTGCGTTAGCTATACAGAGATATAAGACATAAGAAAATATAATTTCCCCAAAATCATGCAAAAGACTACTGGGGATAAGACAAAGGAATCGGCCAGGCGCAGTGGCTCATGCCTGTAATCCCAGCACTTTGGGAGGCCGAGGCAGGTGGATCACAAGGTCAGAAGTTCGAGACCAGCCTGGCTAACATAGTGAAACCCCGTCTCTACTAAAAATACAAAAAATAAAAAAAATAGCCAGGCATGGTTGTGGGCGCCTGTAGTCCCAGCTACTTGGGAGACTGAGGCAAGAGAATTGCTTGAACCAGGGAGGCGGAGGTTGCAGTGAGCCGAGATCGCGCCACTGCACTCCAGCCTGGGTGACAGAGAGTGAGACTCCATCTCAAAAAAAAAAAAAAAAAGGAATCTTGGAGAAACGAGAAGGATTGTAATTATGAAAAAGAAATGTACATAAGAAGAAATATAAATGGCCAATCATGTATAAAAAAGTATGTTTACATTCTCTAATAGAAAAATGTTAATTAATATTAAATATTATTTTGTAACTATCTGTATTAATTTCCTATGGCTGCCATAAAAACTTACCAAAAACTCAGTGGCTTAAAATAACACATTGATTATCTCACAGTTATACAAGTTAGAAGTAGAACTGGTCCTACTGGGCTGACACAGTCCCACTGGGCTAAAATCAAGCTGTTAGCAGGGCTGTGTTCCCTTCTGGAGGTTCTAGGGGAGAATCTGTTTTCTTGCCTTTTTCAGCTTCTGGAGGCTGCCTGCTGTGCTTCTGTGATTCAACTTAGATTTTTCTAGGTTGTTTCCCCTCTGAGGACCCAGTAGGTGGAGTGTTTTGGAATAGGTGGGCCATAAAATACATCTCAGCATACTACAACTACTTATGAGATTGTCTCAAGGACTTAATATAACATTCATCATTTTAGATATTTACTTCATGTTGTATGGAAAATGGTGTCTTAATATGTTTTCTGATTTTTTGTGACCGATTTGATCTAACTTTTAATGCACATTGAATGCACTCTTGAATTTCCTTATTAGAACAGACAAAATACCCACAGATATTTCTCAGTTTATCTCTCCAAATGAATAATTAAGAAGACTGAGTAAGGTGAGTAAACTTACCCAAACCAAATGGATGATGAATGCAGAGAAAGATAAAACACAGTATTTTTTTACTCCTTCTCCTATGTCCTTTCTGTTATTCAATTTTATAGGCTTGTGTTCAAAATACTACCTTTACACAGTCAAATAAATTTTTGTCATCTTTTTTTCCAATATAATTGACTGATCAACTCACATTCCATTAGCTTCTTAATTTTTTTATTATTATGAATTTGGTTAACATTAGAGCACATATATGTAATAATGTAAAAATCAATCTTAGTAGAGAAAATCATGTTTCACTCTTCTCTATTTTAATAATAATTTTTTTTATTATACTTTAAGTTTTAGGGTACATGTGCACATTGTGCAGGTTGGTTACATATGAATACATGTGCCATGCTGGTGCGCTGCACCCACTAACACGTCATCTAGCATTAGGTATATCTCCCGATGCTATCCCTCCCCTCTCCCCCCACCCCACAACAGTCCCCAGAGTGTGATATTCCCCTTCCTGTGTCCATGTGATCTCATTGTTCCACTCCCACCTATGAGTGAGAATATGCGGTGTTTGGTTTTTTGTTCTTGCGATAGCTTACTGAGAATGATGATTTCCAATTTCATCCATGTCGCTACAAAGGACATGAACTCATCATTTTTTATGGCTGCATAGTATTCCATGGTGTATATGTGCCACATTTTCTTAATCCAGTCTATCATTGTTGGACATTTGGGTTGGTTCCAAGTCTTTGCTATTGTGAATAATGCCGCAATGAACATACCTGTGCATGTGTCTTTATAGCAGCATGATTTATAGTCCTTTGGGTATATACCCAGTAATGGGATGGCTGGGTCAAATGGTATTTCCAGTTCTAGATCCCTGAGGAATCACCACACTGACTTCCACAATGGTTGAACTAGTTTACAGTCCCACCAACAGTGTAAAAGTGTTCCTATTTCTCCACATCCTCTCCAGCACCTGTTGTTTCCTGACTTTTTAATGATTGCCATTCTAACTGGTGTGAGATGGTATCTCATTGTGGTTTTGATTTGCATTTCTCTGATGGCCAGTGATGATGAGCATTTTTTCATGTGTTTTTTGGCTGCATAAATGTCTTCTTTTGAGAAGTGTCTGTTCATGTCCTTTGCCCACTTTTTGATGGGGTTGTTTGTTTTTTTCTTGTAAATTTGTTTGAGTTCATTGTAGATTCTGGATATTAGCCCTTTGTCAGATGAGTAGGTTGCGAAAATTTTCTCCCATTTTGTAGGTTGCCTGTTCACTCTGATGGTAGTTTCTTTTGCTGTGCAGAAGCTCTTTAGTTTAATTAGATCCCATTTGTCAATTTTGGCTTTTGTTGCCATTGCTTTTGGTGTTTTAGACATGAAGTCCTTGCCCATGCCTATGTCCTGAATGGTAATGCCTAGGTTTTCTTCTAGGGTTTTTATGGTTTTAGGTCTAACGTTTAAGTCTTTAATCCATCTTGAATTGATTTTTGTATAAGGTGTAAGGAAGGGATCCTGTTTCAGCTTTCTACATACGGCTAGCCAGTTTTCCCAGCACCATTTATTAAATAGGGAATCCTTTCCCCATTGCTTGTTTTTCTCAGGTTTGTCAAAGATCAGATAGTTGTAGATATGTGGCGTTATTTCTGAGGACTCTGTTCTGTTCCATTGATCTATATCTCTGTTTTGGTACCAGTACCATGCTGTTTTGGTTACCGTAGCCTTGTAGTATAGTTTGAAGTCAGGTAGTGTGATGCCTCCAGCTTTGTTCTTTTGGCTTAGGATTGACTTGGTGATGCGGGCTCTTTTTGGTTCCATATGAACTTTAAAGTAGTTTTTTCCAATTCTGTGAAGAAAGTCATTGGTAGCTTGATGGGGATGGCATTGAATCTGTAAATTACCTTGGGCAGTATGGCCATTTTCACCATATTGATTCTTCCTACCCATGAGCATGGAATGTTCTTTCATTTGTTTGTATCCTCTTTTATTTCATTGAGCAGTGGTTTGTAGTTCTCCTTGAAGAGGTCCTTCACATCCCTTGTAAGTTGGATTCCTAGGTATTTTATTCTCTTTGAAGCAATTGTGAATGGGAGTTCACTCATGATTTGGCTCTCTGTTTCTCTGTTATTGGTGTATAAGAATGCTTGTGATTTTTGCACATTGATTTTGTATCCTGAGACTTTGCTGAAGTTGCCTGTCAGCTTAAGGAGATTTTGGACTGAGAGGATGGGGTTTTCTAGATATACAATCATGTCATCTGCAAACAGGGACAATTTGACTTCCTCTTTTCCTAATTGAATACCCTTTATTTCCTTCTCCTGCCTAATTGCCCTGGCCAGAACTTCCAACACTATGTTGAATAGGAATGGTGAGAGAGGGCATCCCTGTCTTGTGCCAGTTTTCAAAGGGAATGCTTCCAGTTTTTGCCCATTCAGTATGATATTGGCTGTGGGTTTGTCATAGATAGCTCTTATTATTTTGAAATACGTCCCATCAATACCTAATTTATTGAGAGTTTTTAGCATGAAGTGTTGTTGAATTTTGTCAAAGGCCTTTTCTGCATCTATTGAGATAATCATGTGGTTTTTGTCTTTGGCTCTGTTTATATGCTGGATTACATTTATTGATTTGCGTATATTGAACCAGTCTTGCATCCCAGGGATGAAGCCCACTTGATCATGGTGGATAATCTTTTTGATGTGCTGCTGGATTCATTTTGCCAGTATTTTATTGAGGATTTTTGCATCAATGTTCATCAAGGATATTGGTCTAAAATTCTCTTTTTTGGTTGTGTCTCTGCCAGGCTTTGATATCAGAATGATGCTGGCCTCATAAAGTGAGTTAGGGAGGATTCCCTCTTTTTCTATTGATTGGAATAGTTTCAGAAGGAATGGTACCAGTTCCTCCTTGTACCTCTGGTAGAATTCGGCTGTGAATCCATGTGGTCCTGGACTCTTTTTGGTTGGTAAGGTATTGATTATTGCCACAATTTCAGCTCCTGTTATTGGTCTATTCAGAGATTCAACTTCTTCCTGGTTTAGTCTTGGGAGAGTGTATGCGTCAAGGAATTTATCCATTTCTTCTAGATTTTCTAGTTTATTTGCATAGAGGTGTTTGTAGTATTCTCTGATGGTAGTTTGTATTTCTGTGGGATCAGTGGTGACATCGCCTTTATCATTTTTTATTGCATCTATTTGATTCATCTCTCTTTTATTCTTTATTAGTCTTGCTCGCGGTCTATCAATTTTGTTGATCCTTTCAAAAAACCAGCTCCTGGATTCATTAATTTTTTGAAGGGTTTTTTGTGTCTCTATTTCCTTCAGTTCTGCTCTGATTTTAGTTATTTCTTGCCTTCTGCTAGCTTTTGAATGTGTTTGCTCTTGCTTTTCTAGTTCTTTTAATTGTGATGTTAGGGTGTCAATTTTGGATCTTTCCTGCTTTCTCTTGTGGGCATTTAGTGCTATAAATTTCCCTCTACACACTGCTTTGAATGCATCCCAGAGATTCTGGTATGTTGTGTCTTTGTTCTCGTTGGTTTCAAAGAACATCTTTATTTCTGCCTTCATTTCGTTATGTACCCAGTAGTCACTCAGGAGCAGGTTGTTCAGTTTCCATGTAGTTGAGCAGTTTTGAGTGAGATTCTTAATCCTGAGTTCTAGTTTGATTGCACTGTGGTCTGAGAGATAGTTTGTTATAATTTCTGTTCTTTTACATTTGCTGAGGAGAGCTTTACTTCCAAGTATGTGGTCAATTTTGGAATAGGTGTGGTGTGGTGCTGAAAAAAATGTATATTCTGTTGATTTGGGGTGGAGAGTTCTGTAGATGTCTATTAGGTCCGCTTGGTGCAGAGCTGAGTTCAATTCCTGGGTATCCTTGTTGACTTTCTGTCTCGTTGATCTGTCTAATGTTGACAGTGGGGTGTTAAAGTCTCCCATTATTAATGTGTGAGAGTCTAAGTCTCTTTGTAGGTCACTCAGGACTTGCTTTATGAATCTGGGTGCTCCTGTATTGGGTGCATATATATTTAGGATAGTTAGCTCTTCTTGTTGAATTGATCCCTTTACCATTATGTAATGGCCTTCTTTGTCTCTTTTGATCTTTGTTGGTTTAAAGTCTGTTTTATCAGAGACTAGGATTGCAACCCCTGCCTTTTTTTGTTTTCCATTGGCTTGGTAGATCTTCCTCCATCCTTTTATTTTGAGCCTATGTGTGTCTCTGCCCATGAGATGGGTTTCTTGAATACAGCACACTGATGGGTCTTGACTCTTTATCCAATTTGCCAGTCTGTGTCTTTTAATTGGAGAATTTAGTCCATTGACATTTAAAGTTAATATTGTTATGTGTGAATTTGATCCTGTCATTATGATGTTAGCTGGTTATTTTGCTCGTTAGTTGATGCAGTTTCTTCCTAGTCTCGATGGTCTTTACATTTTGGCATGATTTTGCAGTGGCTGGTACCAGTTGTTCCTTTCCATGTTTAGTGCTTCCTTCAGGAGCTCTTGTAAGGCAGGCCTGGTGGTGACAAAATCTCTCAGCATTTGCTTGTCTGTAAAGTATTTTATTTCTCCTTCACTTATGAAGCTTAGTTTGGCTGGAAATGAAATTCTGGGTTGAAAAATCTTTCCTTTAAGAATGTTGAATATTGGCCCCCACTCTCTTCTGGCTTGTAGGGTTTCTGCCGAGAGATCCGCTGTTAGTCTGATGGGTTTCCCTTTGAGGGTAACCCGACCTTTCTCTCTGGCTGCCCTTAACATTTTTTCCTTCATTTCAACTTTGGTGAATCTGACAATTATGTGTCTTGGAGTTGCTCTTCTCGAGGAGTATCTTTGTGGCGTTCTCTGTATTTCCTGAATCTGAACGTTGGCCTGCCTTGCTAGATTGGAGAAGTTCTCCTGGATAATATCTTGCAGAGTGTTTTCCAACTTTGTTCCATTCTCCCCATCAGTTTCAGGTACACCAATCAGACATAGATTTGGTCTTTTCACATAGTCCCATATTTCTTGGAGGCTTTGCTCATCTCTTTTTATTCTTTTTTCTCTAAACTTCCCTTCTTGCTTCATTTCATTCATTTCATCTTCCATTGCTGATACCCTTTCTTCCAGTTGATCGCATCAGCTCCTGAGGCTTCTGCATTCTTCACGTAGTTCTCGAGCCTTGGTTTTCAGCTCCATCAGCTCCTTTAAGCACTTCTCTGTATTAGTTATTCTAGTTATACATTCTTCTAAATGTTTTTCAAAGTTTTCAACTTCTTTGCCTTTGGTTTGAATGTCCTCCCGTAGCTCAGAGTAATTTGATCGTCTGAAGCCTTCTTCTCTCGGCTCGTCAAAGTCATTCTCCATCCAGCTTTGTTCCATTGCTGGTGAGGAACTGCGTTCCTTTGGAGGAGGAGAGGCACTCTGCTTTTTAGAGTTTCCAGTTTTTCTGTTCTGTTTTTTCCCCATCTTTGTGGTTTTATCTACTTTTGGTCTTTGATGATGTTGATGTACAGATGGGTTTTCGGTGTGGTTGTCCTTTCTGTTTGTTAGTTTTCCTTCTAACAGACAGGACCCTCAGCTGCAGGTCTGTTGGATTACCCTGCTGTGTGAGGTGTCAGTGTGCCCCTGCTGGGGGGTGCCTCCGAGTTAGGCTGCTCAGGGGTCAGGGGTCAGGGACCCACTTGAGGAGGCAGTCTGCCCATTCTCAGATCTCCAGCTGCATGCTGGGAGAACCACTGCTCTCTTCAAAGCTGTCAGACCCGGACATTTAAGTCTGCAGAGGTTACTGCTGTCTTTTTGTTTGTCTGTGCCCTGCCCCCAGAGGTGGAGCCTACAGAGGCAGTCAGGCCTCCTTGAGCTGTGGTGGGCTCCACCCAGTTGGAGCTTCCCAGCTGCTTTGTTTACCTAATCAAGCCTGGGCAATGGCGGGCGCCCCTCCCCCAGCCTCGCTGCCGCCTTGCAGTTTGATCTCAGACTGCTGTGCTAGCAATCAGCGAGACTCCGTGGGCGTATGACCCTCCGAGCCAGGTGCAGGATATAATCTGGTGGTGCGCCGTCTTTTAAGCCCATTGGAAAAGCGCAGTATTCGGGTGGGAGTGACCCAATTTTCCAGGTGCCCTCCGTCACCCCTTTCTTTGATTAGGAAAGGGAACTCCCTGACCCCTTGCGCTTCCCAAGTGAGGCAATGCCTCGCCCTGCTTCGGCTCGCACATGGTGCACGCACCCACTCACCTGCGCCCACTGTCTGGCACTCCCTAGTGAGATGAACCCGGTACCTCAGCTGGAAATGCAGAAATCACCTGTCTTCTGCATCACTCATGCTGGGAGCTGTAGACCGGAGCTGTTCCTATTCGGCCATCTTGGCTCCTCCCCAGTAATTTTTAATTGATAAAGACAGGTGTATACTGGTCAATCTGCTTAATTTTGATATAAAAGTAAGAATTTCAAATAAACTGAAGTGGATTGCTTCTCAGCTTGATGAGAAAATTATCATGAAACTTACCCTTTAGTAATAAAAATTATCATCTGAAGGAAGAAATTAAGTTGTTTTACAATGACACAAAGTGTGTGTGTGTATACACACACACTAAAATTTGAGCTACAAAAGTGTGTCTTGCCGACATAACAGCAAACTTCTAGATTCTTTCCAGATTTGAGTAGATGAGAGGATCGCACATATCATATAAATAATAGGATTCTAACATTTAAAATATTTATATTGTATTAAGACCTAAAACATATTAATAGTAATTCCAATCATTGATTACTTAATGGGCAACTGAAAACCTAAAATATAAATTAAAAACACTAAGTGCTTTCTGAGAAGGAATCTATGGGTATGTTCAAGAAAAGAAAAAAGAAAAAAAAAAAAGCCTGATAGGAAGCTGAAAGGACAAAGCAAAACACAAGACTATCAAAGGCCGAGGGACAGGCAGAGAGAAATTTGATTACATCAGCCAATGAAAGAAATCCTATAGGAAACATCAGACAGTATTTCAGCCTTGTTTAATTCAGTTGAGGTGTAGTTTAGAAAGGAGTAAGGACTACAAGGTCTATAGATTGGAGGAACCAAGATCTGAGCCACTTACAGTAAAGAGAAAATATGGTTCTCAATTGAAGTTGCTACAAGAAGATTTCTAAGTGGCTACCAGATATTGATGTCTAGTGTATGTTAATGAGAGCATTAAAAAATAAATTAATTTTGTATCTTAGTGACTATGAAGACTCATGTGCCTTTTTAGGACACAGAAGCCAACAAATGCAAAAGAATCACTAGAAATTTAGCAAGACTGAACAAAGAAGCAAAGCCACTTAATGGAGATTATTTTGACAAACTAGCAATGGAACAAAGGGACCACAATTGCCGGTTTGTTCAAAGGGTTACATAGATCAAGTAGTTGTCAGTGTCTACATGCAGTCTAACCACTTAATGATTAATATCAGTGTAATATTTTATTTCCTACTAATTAAACTTCTTAATATAATTGGTTGTAAGAATGCTCATCTAATATCTCAGCCACTGCCAGAAAGTGCAGAGGGAAAAGGAAATATGCCTTCTGGCAAAAGTCCATGAGACTAATTATCCAAGGAAATCCATGTCACAAATGCAACTAATTGAGGTGTTATCTGCATAGGTAAAAACAAAGCTCTTAATTGGCCTTTGTTCAATTTTCATTCAAAAGTTACTGAACACAAGGTTGTGTATTTGAGGTGGTTTAGTTCTAAGAATATTTTATTTAAGGTCAGGGCAAGAATGCACACCAAGGATATCAGCAGGAAAGGAGCACTGATTCCCATAAAATATTGGCCTGTAGAAGGGTTTAAGTGCTAAATCCTCCTTTCAACCACCCCCAAAAGGTAGACTTTCTTTTCTTTGAGGTCGTGGTCCTGTGGCTATGACACCATTAGCCATAGTTGCCAAATGGTCTTCCTATGCCTTATGAGCCCTTCATCATAGCAGACCAGGAATTTCAACAGATGCTGGCTTCTCTTAACTCTTTCTCTGTAGAAGAGACATATATTTAAAAAGAGTATTTATTTCCCTATTTTTCAAAGAACACAAAGTTATTAAAACAACATGGAACTGGGCACAGTGGCTCATGCTTGTAATCCCAGCACTTTGTGAGCTTGAGGTGGGCGGATCACTTGAGGTAAGGAGCTCAAGACCAGCCTGGCCAACATGGTGAAACCCCATCTCTACTAAAAATACAAAAATTAGCCAGGCGTGGTGGCACACACCTGTAATCCCATGTACTTGGGAGGCTGAGGCAGGACAATCACTTGAACCCAGAAGGCAGAGGTTGCAGTGAGCCAAGATCGTACCACTGCACCCCAGCCTGGGTGACAGAGTTAGACTCTGTCTCAAAAAATACAAATAAATAAATAAATAAAATAAATATATACAAATAAAATAAAACAACATGGAGCTATTAAAGATAGAATAAGTATGTTCAGCACTGACACCACAGAGAGGGTTGTGTTTTGCCCATCCATTTTGCACTTGTATTTACACAAGTTCCTTTTCTTTGATGGCCTGGTGAGGGCCCTCCCACATTAGAGCTTTCTGTAATTATGATCTAATACATAATTGATATTTGTTAGCTACTTATCATATGCTAGGCACTCTAAAATGTGTGATCTTATTTACTCATTAGAAGAAACTTTGTAATATATTATCCCATTTTTGTAAGTGAAGAAACTAAAGCTGAAAGATAAATAGCTTCCTAAAAAATCACAGAACTATTAAGGGGCAGATAATACACTCAAATTCAGGTTTTAGGACCCAAAATCTGAAAGGGATGCTTTGTTATAGAAAACATTGGAGTGTTATAGACAACATTTGCTACATCTCAAAGCTTTTTTTCTTCAATAATAATAAAGGCACACTAAAAATAGATAGATGTTAAAAGTACCTACACATATTTGTTTGTTCTAACACTGCTATGAAGATACTACCCCTACTCTAGACTAGGTAATTTTTAAACAAAGGAGGTTAAATTGACTCACAGTTCCACATGGCTGAGAGACCTCAAGAAACTTACAATCGTGGCAGAAGGGGAAGAAGCACATCTTACATGGCAGTAGGCAAGAGACAGCAAGCATGAGCAGGAAAAACTGATTTATGAAACCATAAGATCTCATGAGAACTCACTATCAGAAGAACAGCATGGGGGGAAGCTGCCCACATGATACAATCATCTCCCACCTGGTTCCTCTCTCAAAGTATGGGCATTATGGGGAATACTATTTGAGATGAGATTTGGGTGGGAACACACAGCCAAACCATAAGACTACATTATAGCTTTGGTAGCATTATTAAACTAGATATTTTATGTAAAAATGTGCAAAGTATTTCATGTACAAATAGTAAATATTCAATAAATGTGAACTATTATCTTTATAATTACAACATGAAAGTAATTTACCTTCTGCTCCTCTTTATGATTTAGTAAATTCCAGTTTATACCAAGTACTGATCAAGATGATCGATAGTTTCCATCTGTAAGAAGTGCACAGACCTGATGAAAATATCCATGAAAGAAAAAAGAATATTAGAAATGTATATGCTACAGTGGACAGAGATGTACTAAGCTTGATGAATTATAAATGAATATTAGTACTTAAGTCCTGTCTGTAGAAGGTCGACTAAAGAGGGTTGTGTAAAGGAGTAAAGGAATCTTTCTTTCTTTTTTTTTTTTTTTTTTTTTTTGAGATAGAGTCTTGTTCTGTCACCCAGGCTGGTGCAATCTTGGCTCACTGCAACCTCTGCCTCCCGGGTTCAAGCGATTCTCCAGCCTCAGCCTCCCAAGTAGCTGGGATTACAGGCATGTGCCATCACGCCCAGCTAATTTTTGTATTTTTTAGTAGAGACAGGGTTTCACTATGTTGGCCAGGCTGGCCTCGAACTCCTGACCTTGTGATCCACTCGCCTTGGCCTCCCAAAGTGCTGGGATTACAGGCATGAGCCACCGTGCCCAGCAGGAATCTTAATATTCACTGAAAATTAGATAATTTTTCCCCTAGTAGATTATCTATCCTACTTTCTTGATTTTTCACTTCTATTATTTCCAATGGGAAGTCTGCTGTCATTATCTGTTCCTCTCTGAATATGTGTTTTTCCCCTCTCTGACTACTTTTAAGGTATTTTTCTTTATCATTGTTTTAAGCAATTTGATTAGGATGTGCCTTGGTATAGATTTTTTCCACTTTTTTGTGCTCTGGTTTTGTTGAGCTTCTGGACTTTGTAGGTTTAGACTACTTATTAAATTTTAAAACTATTGCCTTATTTCCTAATTTTTTTCTCTTATTTTTACAGCCTTCTTTGGAAACTTCATTTATACATATATTAGGCTGCTTGATGCTATATTACTGCTCACTAATACTTTGGGCTTTCCTTGGTTGTCACTCGAGGTTTTATTGTTGTTTTGCAGTTTCTATTGCTATGCCTTCAAGTTTGATTTTTTTCTTCAAACTCTAATTTGTTGTGTTTTTTTAACTTAGACAAGTAGTTTTCCTCTTTAGAAATCAATTTGTATCTTTATTTCTTCTCTCCACTTTTTTAATATGCTTAATCTTTTCTTTCTTAAACATGTGGAATGCAGCTTATGATAACTGTTTTTAAACCCTTGTCTACTAATTCTATTATCTACATTATTTATAAACTTATTTCCATTGATTGATTTTTCATCTTTCTTCATGCTGATGATTTATGAATGGATGTCGTGCATTGTGACTTTCATTTTTTTGTGTTCTGGGTTTTTTGACATTACTATAAATATTCTTGAGCATTGATCTAAGGTGCAATTATGTTATTTAGAAATGTTTTGATCTTCATAATGCTTCCTTTTGTGCTTTGTGAGGCTGATTCAGGACAATGTTTCTTCAGGACTCATTTTGTTCCACTATTAAGTCCACACTATTCTGAGTACTCTATCCAATATTTGATGAATTATGAAGTTTTTCTACTCTGTCTTGTGAAAACACAAACCATTACTGGTCTTATGAAAATGCCAAAGATTGTTCTTTTTGCTCCTTTTGGGTGCTTCCCACACTCCTGGGCCTAAAGTAGTTTGCATACACAAATACACTGATCAATACTCAGTTGGAAACTTGAGGAGACCCTCTTCAAATCTCTAGAATCCCTCTATGTGTGGCTGTTTTCTGTCTGGCACTCTGCACTGTGAACTCAGTTTACCTTAACCCTTCTGGATTTCTGTCTCCTCAACACAGGGAAACTTAGATTCCTCTTAGATACCTCCTGTATGTGCTTAATCCTGGAACGACCCCTATACAGTAAGTTGGAGCAACATAAGACTCACCTCATTGGTTCACTTTTCTCAGAAATCTCTGTCCTGTACTACAGAAGGTTCAATATTTAAAAATCACTGCTTATATATATTTTTGTACTGTTTGTTAATTTTATCATTGAGTGAATAAATCTAGTTCCTATTGCTTGTGAAAGCTCCTGAATATATTAATTTCAGGATGCCTTTTAGTCATCCAAGTGAAGATGCCAGTAAGCATTTGGATATTTGACTCGGGAGTCTAAGGGAGTCATCTACTTGATAATATCAATAGTGAGTATAAATATAAGTACAAAAACAGAGTCTTAGGCCACTCTGCAATTTAGAGTTCAGGAAAATGAAAAGAAACTTTAAGAGATAAAGAGAAAGAAGCCAGGAAGTAACAGGGAAACTAGGC
Organism: Pan paniscus; assembly: GCF_029289425.2. Lineage (NCBI taxonomy): Eukaryota > Metazoa > Chordata > Mammalia > Primates > Hominidae > Pan > Pan paniscus. The sequence goes on from NC_073266.2 coordinate 61,358,735, forward strand.
CCATAGAGGGTCCTTTGAGTCAAGTGGAATAAGTTTTTTAGGGAGAACAAAGTATGAAAATGACTGGCCAGGTGCTGTGGCTCATGCCTGTAATCCCAGAGCTTTGGGAGGGCAAGGCAGGTGGATCTTGAGGTCAGGAGTTGGAGACCAGCCTGACCAACGTGGTGAAACCCCGTCTCTACTAAAAATACAAAAAATTAGCCTGGCGTGGTGGCACGTGCCTATAATCCCAGCTATTTGGAAGGCTGAGGTAGGAGAATCGCTTGAACCTGGGAGGTGGAGGTTTCAGTGAGCCGAGATCGCTCCATTGCACTCCAGCCTGGGCAACAGAGCGACACTCCATCTCAAAAAAAAAAAAAAGAAAAGAAAAGAAAAAGAAAATGACCAAAAAATTACTATTGGATCTAGCAACATACATGTAATTGGTAATGTTAAGCATAGTTTTTGTAGGGTATTAGGAGCTGGGGGGAAGTCTCATCAGAGTGGATCCAAGTTACATGAAAGAGAACCATTATACACAACTCTTTTAAGAACTTTGGGGTATACACACTCTTTTAAGAAGTTTGAGGTAAAGAGAAAGAAAGACAAAAAGAAATAAAGAGGGAAGGTGAGATGAATACAGTTTTTTTTTAAGATGGGAAAAACAATGGCTTGTTTGTATAGTGATGAGAATGATTCACTAAAGAGGGAAAATTTACTGTTTCTGGAGAGGTTGGAGATGGGAGAATTATTGAAGCAATGTCTTTAGTAGGTCAGAAGGGATGGGATCTAACACCAACAAAGAGGTGGCCCTAGGTGAGATCATGGATAGTCCATCCATAATGCTAATAGAGCATACTGAATACTGCAGTAGATGGGATAAGTAGATGAGGTAGGATTTTCTGGAAATTTCTCTGATTGCTTGAATTATCTCAGTGAAATACAGTTATCAGATTTGATTGGCAATAGTGGAAGAGATGTTAGAAATTTGGAAGATGAACTTTTATGAAGTATCTAGCCAGAGGAATGAGAGACAGGGGGATTCAGAAATAACAGTTTGATTATTGCGCTCAGATTATGTCCCATTTGAGTTTAGTGATCATGAATTTTGAGTGAGACCAGTCACCTGGCTGTCTCTTCTCCCATTTAGCTATGCCGATATCTATTCAGAGCACTTGGAGAATTGTATTCAAAGCTTTGTCAAGCTAGTATAATGAAGTAAGAAAGTGCCAAGAGAGTTGAACAAGTAGCAAAATAATGTTTGTAAAGATTGACCTTGGAGTTAAAGCTAGATAAGGAGGTATGTAAGAACAAGAGAAAAATAGGATAAAAATTATAACAGAGTTGGATAAACATAGTCCAGGCATTCTTCTATGTGTTTCACATATATTAACTTTCACTTAGTAGAAGGGTCAGTGGATGGAAAGCAATGGCCTAGTCACAAGATTTTTGGAGTTGGTTTACTAAAGACAGTGAGTTGAGAAAAGAAAAGGAGCCTACCTAATTAGCCTCTTGGAGAGTGGTTCTCAAATTTTAACATTAGAATCACCTGCGGGACTTTATAAAACTCAGATTTCTAGATTGCCCTACTACAGAGTTTCTGATTCAATAGACCTAATAAGTTTCTAGGTGATGTTTCATGATGCTGGTTACAGTTTAAGAACCACTGTTGTACATCTATGAGAACTCTGTACTCTAGTTTACTCCCAGTTGAGAAGGCAAGAGAAAATTTAATTCACATTGGAATGTGAATGATTGAAAACAACACAAACTGTTGGTTTTATAGAAATTAACTTACAAATATACATATGAGAATATATGTATGTGCATGTTACTGCCATAATTCCACTATAAAAAATGAAGTTTGAGTTATTAAATTTAATGTACTCTAAGTAACGAAATTTTAAGCCTGGTACCAACCTTAGATCAAAAAAATCTTCTCCCTGTGGAAGTAAATTTAAGAAAACAATCCTTCTACCATAACAATCTATTTCAGCTGTTCATTGGTACCTGTTTTTTCACTATATGGATTAACACGTTCACCTTAATTTTTTAAAATTTATCTCTAAACAAGAATTGGGATATTTTTGCCAGTCATTGAAAATTTGTTTAAAATGAATAGTCTGGGAGAAAGACTTACTAAATATTAATTAAATGAATTAATAAAATAGAGGATGGTATGGTGAATCTAACTGGATGAAAGAGAAGACATGGAGAAACAAAACAGGAATTTCTAGAAAAGAGCAATAGTACATCCTCGGAAATTTGAGTCACTTGCTCATAATTATATTGATGGAGCTACATGACTGATATGTCATGTGTATTCTATTCAGTTCCATCAAATAAGGTATATGGTATAGGGTTAGGCATGTAACAAGACATTCATTATTAATTATGGAAAATCCTTGTATCCAATTGAACTAATTAATGAGTGGCAAACTATGGACCCTGGGCCAAATATGGCAACAATAAGAATGTTATTAAGGTTAATTGGAACACAGCCAGGACCATTATTTTACATTTTGTCTATGGCTGTGTTCATTCTACAACCACAAGGTTTGGTAGTTGAAACAGAGATAAGAATATGTCCTGCAAAGCTGAAAATATTTACTGTCACTTTACAGAAAAAGTTTGCTGTCCCACTGGAAAAGATTCTGGACAGCATAAAGCAGGTATTTTGGATTCCTGTCTTTTTATCCATATCAAAAACAATCACTCTATTCTAATGTTTAAATCAATCTAAAGTCCAATAAAGCCAGGAAAAACATGAAATAAAAACACATCTCATCTACCTTTGCATACAACTACATCTCAAAATCAAGTTGATACAACCTCTTAGAGCATATATTCTAGATGATATGTATATATTACTTTTCTTCCACTCTGCATACCCAAATTTTTATTTTAGTTAACATATTACAATTTCTTATAACCTACCTATAAAGGAGAGATTTATTCTTTAAATATAGCAATGAAACTTTTTATTTTCTCATTTGTTTAACTCAGTCTCTTTCTCATTGAATATGGGAAATTATAGCATGGAGGAAAATGGAATACATGTTTATTTAATGCCTATTATGAACTAGGCACTGTATTAGCTAATTTATAAACCAATCTAACTTAACTCCCTAATAATCATGCAAGGAAATTTCTGTCTCTGAGTATTTAAGAGAGGTTAAGATGTAAGAATTTAACCAGAACCATGAGACACAAAGCCTATACTTTATCCACTAAATCTGTGAATATATTTTATATTAACTGACTTAAGAGAAGATGTGCCATGAAAGGATTCCTAAAGATTCCTGTTTTTATTTACTAGGATGTCAAAGATCGGGATCCATCTATAATACATGATCAAGATTAGCACTGAATGCCATGGATATGCAACCTGATAAAAGCAATTTGAAACATTATAGGAAGGCCCTGTGATGCAAAAGTAAGTCAACTACATGTCTGTTTATTCAATCATAAATATAGTTACTAAGCACTTATTCTGAGCCAGACACTGTGCTATATGCTGAGAATCAAATGATGAACTCCATAGATATCATCCCTGCCCTCACAGAATTTTGTGTTAAAGGTCTGAGAGTCCCTGTAAAGGCCTGTGAGTGTCTTTTATAGTCGTGTCATTTCATAAGTTGTAAAGTCCTTTCAGATGGCTTTATTTAATGCTTATCTCATCTGTGTAAAATAGGCCAGGTTACTTCAACCATCTAATAATATATTGAGCCTCACATGTAACAGATTTACGTAGCCTATTCATAGCTTGTGTGTGAAAGTATTGAGATAAAAACCTGAGTCTATGACTCCAAAGGGAATTTTTCTTTCACTCTACCACCACAAACTCTTTTGTAAATGAAAATAATCCTACAGTCCCCAAGAAACAATGTAATACATATTATTTAAAGTTGTTTTCATTGGTAAATTTTGGCACCCAAGTGAACTCTCTCTGTTATAATTCAAATCTAAATAACAGAATGCTAGGACTAGAAAGGATCCTAGAGATTATTTCAGTCTAAATTAGTCATTTTACAAATGAAGGAACTGAGATCCAGGGAAATTATGTGAATTACAGCCAGTCAGTGAAAGAACCATTGAGCCTCCTGATTGTGCTTAGCCCTCTTTTCAGTGTCCTGTGAGGACTTTTCCTAGCATTAGTATTCCTGCTATTATATCTTCCCTTTACTGTGTTTAATGGGGTTGTATGATCAGCTTTTATATTTTAATAATCCAGATCCATTTGCCTGGATGAAAAATTTTGTTCTCATCTTTTCTTTTATTCATCAAAATGCCAAAGAAAGCACATACTGAAGTATTACATATCCTAAAATGTTATTGCTCACATTTATGTTCTCTTGTTCCAAGAGGGAAAAAACACTATTAAATTATAACAAATCTGTTTGTAATGTATTCTGCAGCTTTACGATGGCCTGAAATGTGAGCTTGATGATAGGCATCTCCAAATAAACTCACATCATTTCCTCTGCTTTCTGTGTATTTGGACAGTTGGTCAGTGCCTTCGCTCATCTGTAAATACTATATGGCCTGTGTTGTACAGCATGATTTGTTTCAAAATCTACAAGGACACAAATCAATAACACTGCCCACCATTTTTAATGCAAGCTTTAAAAAGTACTGAAGCACATTGTATGGATTTGCTTTATTAGAACCATAATTTGGTATATGTGTAATGTACATTTATATATACATAAGTTGTCATTCACCTTTTCTCATATTCTCAAATATTTCAAAAATATTACCACTTTTATTCATTTTTATACTAGTTAAACAAAATCTTTATAGTTTTGTTATTGTAGAAAAATCTTAACCCTAATTTCACTATATTGACAAAAATAAATAGCTGGAGACATCTTCAAGGAATATATTCAGAGTCAGATGTTATGGATTCAAATCCCAGCTTCATTAGTTACAATTAATTCACTTTTAGTAAATAAACTATCCTTTCTTTACCTCAGTTCCATCATCTAAAATAATAGAGTTAATACTAATAATTGCTTCTTAGGATAGTTGTGAAGATTAAATGAGATGACCCATATACTATTCTTGGCTCTAACCCTAATACACAGCAAGTATTCAGTATTCATTAACTATAATAATTATGGTGATGTCGGTGATTATACTGATGGTGAGGATTATAATTGTGTTGCTCTGTTTCCAAATGTCCAAGTCAAAGACGAAATACCCAGAACAGGTTTCATAGTGCCTACTGAATGTCTAGCAAGGAACTTAGGTAGATTTTCAATGACTACCAAAGGTCATCTATTATGAATCCATCATGTTAGTCAAGACTAACATTACCAGTTGAGGGCCTGAAGAAGCAAAAATTAATACAGTGTATTTGGAAAAGTCACCATAGGTGTCGATTTGTTAGTATAGAATATTAGCCGTGTACAAAATTATACAGATCCATCCCTGTTTTGACAGGCAAGCCAAGTGGGAGTACACCAAAGAGAACTCCTGAATCATGGGAGGAAGAATATTGAATGGAGTCCAGGGAGAAAGGTGGGAGATGGAGATGGGGAGCTAAAATAATACTTTACACAAGTAAAGTATGTACTTTACAAAGCAAGTAAAGTATGGGCACTGGAGGTGACTATGAAACATAGCCGCAGTTAAATAATCACGGGAGATTAGAGTGAAAAACAGAAAATAGGAAAAGGAGTATAGAGTGATCTGGCTCAGTACTGGAGGAACTGCACTTGAGGGAGTTCCCTGCTTACATTTTAAAGGGTCCAAAGTAGGAATAACATAAGATGGGCAGGGTAGGAATTGTTGGCTGAGGTCTGTATAAATTAACTGTTTGCCTGCAACTGTAGTGCTAGTTAGTTGTTCATCTGGCTTTAAAATCCGTATCAGCTCACTTGCAATCTTAAGCTTGTTCACTAATTCACATAGAAATGCTGAACCAAACTAAGTTACTAAAGAACAGAAAGTACTTTCATAAAGATATATTATTTTATTAACATAACTCCTTTAGATCTGAAGATTTTACACTCTTTCAACAAATTGTACCAATTCAATTTAAAAACAGTTGTTACATAGGAATTTCAAAACTTAACTTTAGGTGATATTAATATGTTTTGGTTGTTAGTCTTTTAGAAGTATTAGTACAGTTTGGATATTTGTGTCTGCTCAAATCTCATGTTGAAATGTGATCCCCAATGTTGGAGGTGAGTCCTGTTGGGAGGTATTTGGATCATGGGGGCGGATCCCTCATGAATGGCTTGGGCCATCCCCTTGGTGATAAGTGGACTCTTGCTCTGACTTCATATGAGATCTGGTCATTTAAAAGTGTGTGGCACTTTGCCCCACATTCTCTCTCTCTCTTGCTTCTACTCCTGCCATGTGAAATGCCCGCTCTCGCTTTACCTACCCTGATTAAATGCTTCTTGAGGCCTCCCCAGAAGCAGATGTTGGCACTATGTTACCTGTACAGCCTGTAGAATTATGGACCAATTAAAACTCTTTTCTTACAAATTACTCAGTCTCAAGTATTTCTTTATAGCAATGCAAGAACTGCCTAACTCAGCAAATCAGTACCAAGGAGTGGGGTATTGATATAAAGATGCCTGAAAATGTGGAAGCAACTTTGGAACTGGATAACCGGCAGAGAGGTTAGAAAAGTTTGAAGGACTAAGAAGAAGACAGGAAGATGAGGGAAAATTTGGAACTCATTAGAGACTGATTAAATGGTTGTAAGCAAAATGCTGATAGTGATGTGGACAAGGAATTCCAGGCCAAGGAGGTTTCAGATGGAAATGTGGAACTTATTGGGAAATGGAGCAGAGGTTACACATGTTATGCCTTAGCAAAAAACTTGGCTGCATTCTGTTTATGTCCTAGAAATCTGTGGAAGTTTGAACTTCAAAATGATGATTTAGGGTATCTATTAGAATAAATTTCTAAGCAGCAAAGCATTCAAGATGTGACGAGGCTGCTTCTAACAGCCTAATTCAGATGCAGGAGGAAATAAAGGACCTAACGTTGGAACTTGTGTTTAAAAAGGAAGCAGAGGCTAAAAGTTTGGAAAATTTGCAGTTTGGCCATATGCCAGAGAAAGAAAAAGCTTTTTGCAGGGAGGAGTTCAAGGAGATTTGCTAGAAAAATTTGCCTAACTGAAAGGGTGCCAAGTGCTGACAGCCAAGACGTTGGGAAAAAGGCCTTGAAGGCATCTCAGAGATCTCCCAGGTAACCCCTTCCATCACAGGCCCAGAGGCCTAGGAGGGAAGAATGGTTTTGTGGGTCAGGTACAGGGCCTCCGCCTCCACTGCTCTGCACAGCTTCAGGACACTGCTCCTTGATTCCTGTCCACTCTGGCTCCAGCCTTGGCTCAAAGGAACCCTGATATAGCTCAGACTGCAGCTTCATAGGGTGTAAGCTGTAAGCCTTAGTGATATCCACATGGTGTTAAGCCTGTAAGTACACAGAATACAAGAGTGAAAGAGGCTTGGAATTCTCTACCTAGATTTCATAGGATGTATGAGAAAGCCTGGGTGTCTAAGCAAAAGCCTGCTGCCGGGTCAGAGCCCTCACAGAGGACATACACTAGATCAGTGCCAAGGTGAAATGTGGGTTTAGATTCCCCACATGGAGTCCCACCAGTGCACAGCCCAGTGAAACTGTGGTAAAGGAATCACTCAACAACCTGTGAGAGTAGCCACAGAAGCTGCACTCTGCAAAGCCACAGAGGCAGAGCTGCCCAAAGTCTTGGAAGACCACCACTTGTACCAGTGTGCCCTGGATGTGGGACATGGAATCAAAGAAGATGATTTTGGAGCTTTAAGATTTAATTACCTCCCTGCTACATTTCAAATTTGCATGGGCCCTGTAGCACCTTTCCTTTGGCCAGTTTCTTCTTTTTGGAATGGCAATGTTTACCCAATTCCTATACCTCCATTGCATCTTGGAACTAAATAGCTGGTTTTTAATTTTGCAGACTCATCAATGGAAGGGATTTGCCATGTCTCAGATGAGACTGGATTTTTGAGTTAATGCAGAAATGAGTTAAGACTTTGAGGGACTCTTGGAAAGGCATGATTATATTTTGTAATGTGCGAAGGACCTGAGCTTCAGGAGGGGCCAGGGTGGAATGATATAGTTTGGATATTTGTCCCCAACAAAATCTTGTTTTGAATTGTAATCCCCGATGATGGAGGTAGGGCCTGATGGGAGGTGTTTGGATCATGGAGGCGGATTCCTCATGGCTCAGTGCTGTCTTTATAATAATGAGTTCTTGCAAGATCTCGTCATTTAAAAGTGTATAGCTCCTCCCTACCCCACTCTCTCTTTTTCTTGCTTGTGTTCTAGCCATGTGATATGCCTTCTCCCCCTTCATCTTTTGCTATGATTGCAAGCTCCTGAGGTCTCCCTAGAAGGCAAGTAGATGTTAGCATCGTGCCTCCTTGAAAAGCTTACAGAACTATGAGCCAATTAAACCTCTTTTCTTTGTAAAATTCCCAGTCTCAGGTGTTTCACTATAGCAATGCAAGAATGGACTAACACAAATACACACATAGTTGAATACTTTTTTCAACTTCTGTACTTTTAACTTTCTAAGTCAACAGTAGCAATTTTGAAACCTCATTTATCTGTAAATATATTCAATAGTAATATTAACATCCACTGCATAATGTATTATAAGTCAGATCACATCAAACTTCCACTCATGGTCCTTTAGTAGTTTCACAGTTCTGAGTAAAAGCCAATGTCCTCGGGAGGGCTGCAATCTCCTCCACGAGCTGATCCTTATTCTCTCTGACTTCATCTTCACCACTCTTGTTTTTGCTTGTGCTGTTCCAATCCCTCTGGACTGTTCCTTCTCTTGGGCCTTGTACATACTCCTTCCCCTGATTTCCATGTTCTTCCTGCCCCCAAATATCCACATGGAAGACTCTCACTCCTGTTGGTCTTTACTCAGAAGTCACCTTCTCAGAGAGGCATTTGCTGAACCCTCAAACACTTCAATGCACCATCCCAAACACTTCATATTTTTTCTTTTGACTTTATTTTTATATACTTAGCTATATCTAAAATGTAAAGTGTTTTATGTATATATTTTATTGATTATGTGTTAACTACAACCAGAATATTCATTCTGTGAGTCCATGCTTTTTTCTTCTGTTCTTTTCAGTGCTAGATTCTCTATAATCAAAACACTGCTTAAATTTGAAAAGTAAATTCAAGAATATATAAATAAATAAATATATGAATACATTTTAGTCCCTTTAAAATTAAATTTAAAATTACATATCATCCCTGCAAGAGGGGCAATACAAAACAAATAAATTTCAAACTATATAAAATAGAATACAGAGAAACAGTCTGCCTTTAAATTCCTTAACTCTGGACTTTTATGCTTACTCTACTTAATTTTCATCAGTGTTAGTACTAACAATTCTATCCTACAAAATGCTATGTTTAGTGTCTTCCAGAAGGACTTTAAAAATTTTAACATCCCTATTGTCTTAGTCCATTCGGGCTGCTAAAAGAAAAACACCACAGACTGGATGGTTTTTAAACAACAGAGATTTATTTCTCACAGTACTGGAGACTGGGAAGTCTAAGATCAAGGTGCCAGGAGATACGTGTCTAGTGAGGGCATGCTTCCTGGTATATGGATGGCCTTCTTTTCTCTCTGTGTCCTCCCACGGTGGACTGAATAAGGAATCTCTCTGGGGTTTCTTAAAAGGGCAGTAATATCATTCATTAGGGCTTCACCCTTATGACCTAATTGCCTCCCACAAGATCCTGTCTCTCAATACCATCGATTTGGGGGTCAGAATTCAACATATAAATTTTGGGGTAGAGGAAGATTCAGACCATACACATATAATCATTTTCACTTTGTGAAAGTTCACATCCCCTTCTCTTCTCTATTTCAAAACCTACCTCTTTTTATAATATGTAGGTCCAACCCAAATTCCTTCTTTTCTTTACAATTTTAGTATATGTGCTACTAAAGCAAGCACCAATTTTTTTTTCTTTTCTAAGAACATTTTTTTCTGTCCTCCAGCTTCTGGACCAGTTAGTGGGTAACTCTCACTTTGTAATCTTACTTTATTCATCTGAGATGAGACATTTGTTTCTGGACCACTTAGTGCATAAAGTACTCACTTTGTAATCCTATTTTATTCATCTAAAATGAGACATTTCTTGGAGCATTGTCTTGTTCTGAAGTAACATTTTGTTCATATTTTAAATCACCATTATTTATCCCTTGATGTAGTTGTGAGTCTATTGAAGTCTCATTGATGCTTTACAGTTGTTTGAAACCTTCTTCATGCCTAACATAGTGTCTAACACATGGTAAATACTTAGGAGGTATCTGTTGGTGGATTTATTCCCACTGTAGTTGTAGCAATGCAGTGCCTTTGGCTTAAAAGAATATTTAAATACAATAGGATGAGTGAATTGTTGGAAAGTCTGATTGTAGCAATCAGAAGCTATAGCCTCTGCCAAGAAACATGTCACTGAAAAATAAATATCCAGTTTGCCCTCAATCCCATTAGTGTTTATAAAGGACAGAGTGGATTCTTCTTACAGCAACAAAAACTGTGAAATGAGAAGCTTTACTATTAAGTCTAAAAGGCAAACTTTTACTCTTTCCCAATTTACATAGGGAAACTAAACCTAATTCTAATGCTTTGTGAATAGAAAGAGCAGACAAAATTATTGGGTAGAGTACTATTTTTCTTATGTATCAGACTTTAAAAAGGATACTCTATCCCAGAGTCAGGAAGGAATGGAATCCTTCAGAAAAGCAAATGAAACAAGCTCACAAATAATACTATACACAGCTGGGTACTCACTCTCCTGAGCTCTTTGTCTTAATTTTATATCTTGCTTGTCATTTTGAAAGGCGTTTTTCCTTTTAAAATCTTATCTGTTTCTGAAGATAGTAAGCTATATCCTAATATGACAACAATTGCTGTAAATTTTTGTTATTTATTGAAATCATACTATTGTGTCTATTGTTCCTACTTCATTTTCAAGAATAAATTGCTTGAAATGTGGGGTTGGTACATAAATATTCCACTGCAAATTAAATGGTTGTCAAAAACGTTTTTGGGAAATTGCAATGAAGAATAAACCAAAACACTGCATGATTTATCATTGAACCTGCTCAACTCTCTAGCAGTACGCCAAAAGTCAGAAAGGAGGAGCCCTTTCCCAAGCAACCTTCTCTCTCTCTCTCTCTGTGTGTGTGTGTGTGTGTGTGTGTGTGTGTGTGTGTGTGTGTGTGTGTGTCCAATCTACACTGCAGGCCAGTTTGGGGAAAAAGTGTTAGGGTTGAAGTTAATGAATGTTTAAAACGAGAGTCATTTAATCTGAAGGAGAAAAAAAAATGTCATGGTTGTGAATGTGCTCTCAAGCTTAAGAAAAAAGAATTGCCATTGACCTTGTTAGTTTAATTAAGTGATTCCCAATTAAGATACTAACAGAATGTTGGCAGTTAATGACATGCACACTAATATTGGCTCAAAGTATATGCTATATTTCCTGATGATGATGATGACGTTGATGATGATGATACTTTATTAGTATCTACTATTAAGCAATGAATCAAAGGACAGAACATTCTATAATGTATATATTTGATATTACACACAGAAGAGAAAGCAGCATCAGCTTATAGCACATATCCTTTGCAGGAGGCCATATGTCCACTTAAGAAAGAAAGTGATAAATGGAGCAGTTGAAAGATAGAATATGAAAGTAACCTATCTTTTATTAAAAAGCAATAGCAGGGGGCCAGGCACGATGGCTCATGCCTGTAATCTTAGGATTTGGGGAGGGCAAGACTGGAGCATTGCTTGAAGCCAGGAGTTCAATACCGGCCTGAGCAACATAGTGAAACCCCGTCTTTACAAAAATAAAATAAAATAAAAATTAGCCTGATGTAGGGGTGCACACCTGTGGTCCCAGCTACTCAGGAGGCTGAAGCAAGAGGATCACTTGAGTCCAAGAGATCATGGCTGCAGTGCACCATGATTCCACCATTGCACTCCAGCCTAGGCAACAGAGACTTTATTTCTTTAAAAAAAAGCTCAGAATTAATGAAAATGCATTGAACCTTTATGAATTAAATATATTTATTTATTTATTTATTTATTGCTTGGGTCAGTACATATTTATTGTGTGTCTATTTGATTAGCCTATGGGACAATAGAAATAAACTGTGCTTGCTATTGTTTCTTTTTGCTGTTGCTTCCAACCCAACTCAGACTTAGATGAACAGTTTCCTAGAACAGAGATATCCAAAGAGTAAGCCAGACGTATCCAAAGATGATCAGTGTCACAATAAATTCTAGAGAATTGTTGACAACCTCTTCTCTAAGGATACTGGGTTTACATTGGCCGTTGAGTAAGTTTCTCATTGTTTCCTGAAGGTAACTCATTTTCATGCATGTGTGCACTCAATACACTGTCTATGTAATGTGATCCAGACACCCTAAGAGAACCTGTGCCTAGAGATCTTCCTCAGAGGTGGGGTTTTTCAGTGCCCTGTTGCTGTATATGTTTGCTGCAAAGCATTGCACTTTCTTCTAGACATTTTTAACTAGAACCTAGATATATTCCAGCAGGGTTATGAGATTTAGACCAAACTATTTGTTATATCTGCATTCCCCCAGGTATCCTCAAATAGTCCTCTCTAAAACAGCTGGAATTTCTGGTGGAGAGTGAGGTGTTTTATTTTCACTAGCATAACTTTACCTTGCCTTTGATGATTACAAGTTTACCCCTTAATGAAGAAGGAAAATTGCTTCATAAAACCCTAGAAATTCAGACGTGCACCTCTCAATAAGATATACCAAAGGATGAGGAGTAAGGGCAAGACCCAGAGATGAGAGCCCTACCTGAAAGCAGGGACAGGACGCCATGGGTGGTCAGAAGCAATACACAAACCCTGAGTCCCAGGGGCATAGAGAATTGGTAGAGAAGGAGAGATCATTGGTGCAGAGGAACTGGAGAGACAGATTAATAACCTAGCCATAGCCTGCCATAATCTGCCACTATTTTCGCTCACCCAAATTTCACCATTTGCCAACACCTGATCTAAACAAGATCCAGATGCTTATATGGTATTAATCTGATATCTACTATAGTGATACTGACTGCCCTTAGTAACATTTGTTACCACAAGTATGCATATCCACATATTATGGTCTAATTATGTCATGTTATGCTTACACTAGTGTCTAGTTCTCAGCCTTAAGCATCTTAAGGACAAAGACTGTTTCTTTTTCTTTATTACCAGGTTGGTGCAGAAGTAATTGCAGTTTTGCCATTATTTCCATCTTGTACCTTGAGAGAAATACATTTATATTCTCACTCGAAATCTTATCTAAATGAATAAATAAATAAATAAAGGAATTAATGAAGGCATGCACAAGCTTATTTTAATTCACCAAATTTGGAAATCTTTCTTGGCCTTGCTATTGAAAAATAAATATTCTTTCTAACAAATCTATGCAGGCAAGGTAATATATAGAGATATGTAGATATGTAGATAACAACCATGTAGAAGATATAAAAAGGTATTTCTCTCTTCCACAGACATGGTAGACATTGTTAAACATACATAATATGTTCTTTCTTAGAACCTAGCTATGGTATAGCCATTCTTCTCAACTTACCAATACATTTGCTTCTGATAGTTAATCCAATTTGAATAAACTATTTCCACTTTCACTTACAGAATTCTTCATAAAACATATAATGTAACAGGGGAAATCATTATATAACTGGAAAGTGATATTTTATGCACATGAAGGAATTAGAAGATAGGGAAAGGTGAACTTGCAATTATCTAGCCCTTCTATTGCGTAGTTATTCCTTTATTTTTAGTGCCACACGTGGACAACTTCGTGGAAATCATGATCACCATATACAAATGGTTCAAGATGTGTCACTTCTTCTACTTTCATAATATTTTTGGAACCTGTTACCATCTTCACTCTCAATTTTCTTAATTCTGGCTCTAATAATGTCTCTTCTGAATTACTTAAATTATCTTCCATTTTTGTCTCCAATCTCTTCCCTTAACTTATCTTCTATACAGTTTCCAGGATGAGATTTCTAAAATGTAAGCCTAATCAAATTACTCATTATTCATTCTTGCAAAATAATATTTAAATTATTTCCTTTAGAATACAAGTCCCTGAAGAAGGAGGCTGCTTTTTTTATTTTTTATTTTTAGACGGAGTCTTGCTCAGTTGCCAGGCTGTAGTGCGGTGGCACAATCTCGGCTCACTGCAACCTCCGTCCGCCTCCCAGTTTCAAGCAATTCTCCTGCCTCAGGCTCCCGAGTAGCTGGGACTACAGGCAAGCACCTCTGCGCCCAGTTAATTTTTGTACTTTTTAGTAGAGACGGGGTTTCACCATGTTGGCCAGGATGGTCTCGATCTCTTGACCTCGTCATCCGCCTGCCTCAGCCTCCCAAAGTGCTGGGATTAGAGGCATGATCCACCATGCCCAGGCACAGGCTCTTATTTTAAAAGTCTGTTATCAATTCTCTATTTACCTCCAATATAATTTTAAGGCAATATTTAACTACCATCTTTTTCTTTGTTACCTTTGTGAGTGCCATTGATTCTATCTAAAATACCCTTTCTCTTTCTTCACTATATCCTTGGCTCATTTATGTGTTTCAGACCCCCGAGTGATCTAAAGAGCTCTGTTAGCAGATGGAATAGACAGGTGAGAAAAGGATTTATCAGTGGTACTCATACATGGCCTCACCAAATTGCACTTCAACTAACCAACTAAACTTTTTATCTGTTTTACATATTGGGTTTCCTTGTAGGAGTTCATTCGAAAAAAGAGTTTTCTACACTTAAAAAAATTCAACACCACTGAGCTTCTCTGACATCTGTTAGATTTCTGATTATCTTGGATAGTCCACTGCATAATTAAAATCTAGGGCATGTAAAATATTTTTGGAGATTTTTTTCCACTCACGTATTGGTGAACTTGGAAAACTCAGGAAGAAGGATACATCAATAATTATAATGTCCTATATAAGCGTGTTTTCTAAACCATGATTGGGCAACATTTCTGTAATCATTTCCATTATGTTTGTACATTCAGTAAATGAACTCTGAACCTCTAGGGGTTCTATGGAAATTCAATGAGTCACATAAAGTGGGATAGAAATTTTTAATTTTAAAAGATTTCTCTGGGAAGGGGGTCCATGAGTTTATTACAGTCTCAAAATATTCAAGATAACAAAATGTTTAAGTATTGACCCTGTTCAGGGAAAAATAAAAGGCAAATGAGTAAGAGGAAATTTATCTGCCTTTAAAAATATAAATTCAATATGATAAAAGGCAAGAAAACTACCACAATAAATTACCACAGAAAATTACCACATAAGGAACTTGAATGCCATTTAATTGTCCCCCAACAATTTACAATTTCTTTCATCCCAGTCTATCCAGTCTTGTTTCATATAAAAGAAAGAATTAAAAACATGAACATATGGTCTATTCTTGCATAAGTTAGTTTAAGATATGGACAAAACTTACTTTGTTAAGCAGTACCTTGGAGGTCAGAGCAAAAAACATTCTTGATCACTAGCAGGAGGAGATGAGAAAGTATCTGGACGTTTACACTGAGTAAGAGATTCATTGTCTGATATCCCCCAAAATGGATAGATTTCCTATAGATTGATTGCAGATACTTTACAAGTATCAGTAAATATGGAGTTATTTTTAACAAAGACACATAATTGTTAGTTTCATTTGAATGATATCAAAAACAATTAATTTTTATTATGGAAAAGACATCTAAAGCTTTGATTCATCACCAATAGTCTGTTGTGGAAGAAACTACTCTCCATAAAGGGCTAACTCTGTGTGCAATACATTTCTGCCCCCTCTCCCAACTGACTACTATCTACAGCCCATAACTTATGAAACCATTGGTGAACCCCAATTTTCAAAGGGTCTATTATGTTTCCTTTCCAAGGAAATTGGGGTTTTGAAACCTTAAGAATCAATCAATCAACTAATGGTAAGCTCTAAAAATAAAAAGTCACATTAAGTTTGTGTGTGACTAAGCTCCAGGGCAAACAAAATGCATGAGCAAGTCCCAGAAAGCCCAGGGACTATGAGGAAGTACATGAGAAAATGACCAGAAATGCAAAATACACTTCAATGAGAGACTAAGAAAATACGCGTTGTTCCTACTTTCAATTTCTATATGCCTCGTGATACTTGATTGTTCACAGGATTACCTCCTGAAATCTTTAATTAAGCAACTTTGTACTTGAGTCTTTTTGAATATGTCCAGTTCCTTGCAACCTGTTACGGTCTGAAGGTTTGTAAGCCTCCAAGTTAATGTTGAAATCCTAACCTCTGAAGTGGTGGTGTTAGGAAAAGTGGGTTTTTTGAGAAGTTATGAAGGCAGAGCCCTCATGAATGGGATTAGGTCCCTTATAAAAGAGACCCCAGAGGGACCCTTCCCTTTCCTCTTCCACATATGAATATGTAGCCAGAAAGCACCATCTATAAGGAATGGGTCCTCACTAGACACCCAATCTGTCCACTCACGGTTTAGAATTTCCCAGCCTGAAGGACTGTGAGAATAAATTTCTCTTGTTTATGAGATACATTGTCTGTGATATTTTGGTATAGCATCCTGAGTGGACTATGATACAGCTGAAGACATCAAGACAACTCATGCTTCTTTCCAGCCTTGAGCACTTAACTTGTATGTTGTGAAAAATATATATATATAAAATATATGTGTATATTATATATAATATATGTGTGTGTATATATAGATGTATGTATATATAATCTAGGGAATTGAGTTATAAGGAACTGTTGTAATAGCTTGGAAAGGAGAATATATATGTACCTTTGATTTCAAATACAAATATACATATACAGATATACACATACATGCTGTATATATGTGTAAACACAAACACATGCATGCACACACATACAAGATATACAAATACAAATTAGGTATTGGATGTGGTGGTCCTGAGAATGCTTCCTACCCCTATGGACCAAAAGAATCCTAAATAATGATACCGCAATCACTACTAAAATTACTACTACTGTTGCTACTACCCATAATACTCCTGCTAGTAAAACACAAAATCATCTTATCTCACAACATTCTGCAATATTTGAGTGATTTCACGTCCAGCTCCTCATCTGGGTCCCTTGAAAAGCCAGTGAGGTTAGTGTAGATGACATGTGTATATCTTTTAGACTGGTGAGGAGACTAAGACTAGTAAAATCAAATATTCTGACTTCCTCTCACCTTTTCATCACATCACAGAAATATTTCCATCCAACTTTTCAGCTGAAGTTAACTCTAAATCGAAAAATACTAAAATCCTTTGAAAATTCAGTCTTTGATGTGAAGAGACTCAGATGAGAAGATAAAGATGGAATAACCAAAATTCATCTCATTCTTAGAAGTTTCAAAACCCAGTCCCTAGTGCAATGAGGAAGGATGGTAAAGTATTTTAAAAATGCTGTCTATTATCTATTTCAGCAGTGATTATCTACTACACACCAGCTGTATGTTCATTATTGTGCTAAGAACTGAAGGTAATACAAGGAATGATAAGCCTGCTTTTGAGGGATTTTCTATAAGTGAACAACAACTAAGAAGCATATTTAAGCTTAGGTTTTGGAGGACTGTGGATAGGAGAGAAATTGATATGGGCATAAAGAGCCAATAAAGGATGTAACAAAGGTGCAAATGGAATATAACATAAAATACACTATGAGGTATATTTAGACAGAAATGATTTTATTCTCTAAACGTTACTGATTATTGGCTGATTTTGAATACTTATGTCTTAGAAACATGAGTCTAATTATTGAATATAATGTGCCTGGGAAAGAAAGATTAGCAAATGCGCAATTAGTGAGAAGATAATTATCAAAAATAATTGAAGCAAACATTTTAAGCCTGTGTTGGAAAACAATGGTAGTGAATAAATAAATAGGGAAAAGCACTAAAATCATAGAGTTTTTTAGTTAATCACACCTAACAGTTTATGATATACTAGTTCAATAATTTTATAGACAGGAATGGTATCGAATATATCATAGAATGACAGAATTTTGACTTAAATTTTTGGAGACTATGTCACCCATTTCCCTAATTTTAGAAACGTAAAACTGAGGCCACAAATTATAAAGTTATTTGCACAATATAGCAGAGTTTACCAGCTATTTTGGGACCAGAACCCAGCTATAGTGCCTTCTCTTATGTTTACACTTCTTTTTAAAATTTATGTTGTCCTACATGCATCAGGTTTATTACAGTATATCAAAAGATAAGTTTGGAAGGCATTGTGTTATGCAAAACTCAAATAGCATTATTCTATCTTTCTCTGATTCATCTGCTGAATGATTCCACCTATCCAATCATTATTATAATAGAGACTCTACTACCAGACAAATATTGTGTTGTAATACATTTCTTTCTTTTTCTAACATTTAGCTGATTAAGAAATCATTCTTTCTAGAAAGATGCTCAGTGACATTTGAATATATTAGTTTCCTTGACATTATAATTTGGAAAGCAAATAATAGGATCATTAAAAAATGAGTTCAACACTTAAAAGCACCTGCTTTCAAATTTAAGATTATAGAGCTTTGGAATATAGGAGGAAATAAATAGTGCTGCATATATATATAAATAAATAGTGCTAAATAAATAAATAGTGCTGCATATATATGCTGCATTTTGTATATACATATATGAAGCACTGTTTATTTACATATATATAAATATCTTTCACTCCAAATCAATGGAAACTGAGGACTTCAGGGATATGGCTTAAGATACAGCATTATGGAGGCTATTTGGAGGTTAACACAAGGGGAATTTCAGTGCTTAATGAGATGAGATTAAGAAAGCTAATGTGATATTTTTCATATTTCAATATATCGCAGAGTCATATGGACTATTACAACTGCTGCCTGAGGCAACCTGTGAGATATACATCTCATCAGGCTAAAACCATTCTATTGAGGTCACCATGTAAACAGTTAATGATGCAGAAACTCTCTAGGGATTCATTGACTGAGCACATTTAGATGAGTTCTATAGAAGTGTACAATCAGCAGTGGGGGAATTATGTCAATGAAACTTTAAAGGAAGCTGTAGACATTCAAGACTCCCTATATTCAATGAGATGTTCATAATTAATTTCCTTTTTTCTTAGGACATGTAATAGTTTGACTATAACTTTTTATTATATGCATTAAAAGTAAACTGAAAGGTCACACAACATATTAACTTCCCAGTCTGGTTGAATGGAAGAGATTTGAGTTGCCAACTTCTTTTAGATCGGCTGGGCAGTTTCAGGGAATTGGTTCCTGTTTAATTCTACAGTAAACACATAATGAACAATCATTGGTGTTTTATTTCCAACATAATTGCCATGATTGTACTTTCAATGAATGTGTATTGTGTGCCTGCACCATTAGGAGTACAGGTTACCTCTATAAATAAATTTGGAGATCATGTTATTTACACATTGTACTATGTTTATATTTAATACATTCTTATTCAGTTGGTATATGTCATGCACTATGTACACTCTTCACAAATCTTAATTCAGCTTAATAAAATCTTCTTATTATACACTCTCAAATCCCTCATCACCATTGTCACCAGAATACTCTTGTCCTCATGACACACTTGTACTTTCTTTCCATTTACTTATTTACTTTTTGAGACAGGGTCTTTTGCTGTATTGCCCAGGCTGGAGTGCAGTGGCACAGTAATAGCTCACTGCATCCTTGAACTTACAGGCTCAAGTGATCTTCCCACTTCAGCCTCTCAGGTAAGTAGGATTACAGGTGCATGCCACCTTGCCTGGCTAATTTTTTATTTTTTTATTTTTAATAGAGACAAAGTCTTGCTACATTGCCCATGCTGGTCTTGAACTCCTGGACTCAAGCCATCCTTCCACGTTGGCCTCCCAAAGTGCTGGGATTACAGGCATTAGCCACCACAACTGACTGCACTATTTTTCTTGAGGATTTCAACAACTAGCCCAATTATTTTTTTTTCTCACTCCATCTACTGCATGTTTCTCTTTCAAGTTAAGAGACATGTTGATGATTCATCTGGTGAACTGATATAAATATTTCTCAACTACCACAGATTAGATGATGTTCAGCTATAATCCATGAGCACAGCCATAATTGGTTCCCATCCCAACTGGAAACTTTCACTTTTGAAATTTGAATTAGGAATACCCCCTTAAAATGACATCTTTTTCAACTTTCACCTTTTCTCTTTTGTATCTCATGTATGAAATCTGTAATTTACTCCTATTTGGCCTCTTTCAGTTGAATTTCTCCCTATTTTACCTAGTTGAACTGCCTCATACTGGCTTCATTTGCTCCCCACAAATACTAATTTTTCAAAAGCCACTAATCACATCTCAAGTTAAATATGTTATAGAATCTCAACTTTTGTTTTTGAGATGGAGTCTCAGTCTGTCGCCCAGGCTGGAGTGCAGTGGCGCGATCTCCATTCACTGCGACTTCCGCCTCCTGGGTTCAGGCATCATCTTCTTTACTATCAGTGGGTTGTGTTTCTGAAACAATAACTTTACATAGGAACTTGGATGTGTAAATTACATGCTCGCAAATCAAACTACTACTGTGATTATCAGTACTATGCTACTACTTCTGTCTTTCTACCACCATCATCATTATTATTTATTTTGCTTTTAATATATGTTAGTATGTATACTAAGTTTTGTGTCTGTTATGTCATTTAATTCTCACAACAAGCCTGTGAGGCTTATAATATTAATTTTAAATAAGATAAAATAGAGGCTTAAAAATGTTTAAATAACTTCCTCCAGTTCAGAAATGTAGTCATGACTAATGCAGGGTTTCAAACCCAGGTCTGGCTACATTATACCACCTTACAATGCCATTCAAAATTGAAAGGGTCCAATTGAAGCCATAAATGTCATCAGTACAAAAAAGGTACTGATAAATGCTGTTAACATTTATTAAGCTATTTCTTCACAGAGGTGAGGTTTATCTAACACTTGAATCAATTGTGTTAAAATCAAATGTCAGTTCAGGCAATTAGAAGTCACATTTATTGAGACATATCTAATAAAACTCAGCAAGTAAAATATAGACATACAAAACAAATTCCTTACTTGACATTTGAATTTGTGCTGGGATAATTTTCTAATTAAAAACTCTTCTGGTTTACAGATTATTAGCAAATCTATTTAAAGTGGTAGACAGTGTAAAAGAATAAGGGATAGAAAAGCACTTAAACCTAATGATTCATCGGTCAGACTGCCTAGATATTCTAAGCTATATATCAATTATAATTTCACAAGGTCAAAAACCATAGGCGGCTCAGACCCTATCTTTGAGAAGTCTATACCTTAGTGGGTAGAACATGTAAGCACACATTCACACACACACACACACACACACACACACACACACACACACCCCACAGACACCTTGAGAATATTTTAAAGTAATTTATAAGTTGTTTGCATTATCAAGATATTGAGAAGACTGGCAAAATGAAGACAAGCACCTATTTCTTTAAAATCATGGTTTTTCAAACTTTTTAAAGATCCTCAATGCCAAGGAGATTTTTAATACTTTTTTTCTTAAAAGAACCTTCCCCTGTGAAATGTATACACCAGAGATATGTTGTATGTTTGTGTTTAAACTATGAGCACTTTGGAGGACAATAAACCATTGTAATATCTAAAAATTGGTTCACTCCCCATGTATAAATTTCACCCCCCAGGAGATGGCGTCACTCCTGTTGAAAATGCATGATTTAGCATTATAAAAATATGTGCTGGTATTTAATGTGAAGTGTATTATCAAGCTCCATTTAATAATCACATAATTCTATTTTATCATCAACCAGAAAATTACCACATTTTAAAATATTTTTGTGAATTTGAATTTGCTAATTCATACACTTAATGTCTGTCTTTTATTAAATTTTTTTGATATGGTAACAATGTGTACTAGTAAGTGCATATTAAATTAAATACAAAATGTTTAAATAGGCTAAAAATATGAAACATACACTTCAGTGTCCTGGGAGTTGAGCTAAATTTCTAAAGTACTAAAAATTACCATTGACTCCTGCTGAGGACAAGTCACAATTTGAAGAAGTAGTAAAAAATGTTGATTGTCTTTATCTGACTATAATTTGTATCAATTCAGCAGTATAATAAACGTCAAAGTAACCTCCACATAATGGCAAAAACAAGGGATAAAATCCAAACTCAATATCCTCTAAATGTGTCCCGGCTGGAGCCCTGGAGATTGTCTCCAGACTTGTAATACAATCAGGTCTGGGGAAATACCATGAAAATGTTTTCTTTCAATCACTTGTAATTGGTATTCTTAAAGTGAAGGGTGGAAAATAAAGGGGATGGGATATTTCGATTTGCTGCTTTTGTTTGGAATTGCTCAAATCACAAGTAACTACAGGGCAAATTGACATCTTCTCGGTTGAGTTGTAACCTTTTCAGCCTCCATTTCTTTCCAAGGTTTGTAAACAAACAGATTTGAGTGAGGACATTCAAAAGTTGGTCTTAAACCAAAGTTCCATCCTGGCATTTTAGGTTACACATAACTTGGCCTCATTTATATGTTTTTCAATTGTATTTATCTTTCTTCCCCACCTTAAAAGTTTAACTATTTCTCTAGGTTTCTTCCTCATTATTCCCTGAACGAACCATGCTAATTGCCACCTTGGCAACCAGAGCTTGCTCTTATTTTCCTGGAGATTTTTGGCACCCCTGTGGGTTGGCATACTCATCCACCACGATTCTTTTATTAAGGCATTCTCAAAAAGCTCACACACTGATCAACCTCTTCTCTTCCTGATAATTCTTGTTTCATTCAGCTGTTCTGCATAGTATGTTATTAATGTGGCAAATATTCATTTAACCAGCAAATGCTTAGTAAGCCTTTCAATGTGCCATATATTGTTACTGGACACTAGGAATTACTAAAGAACAAAACAAAGACATAGAGTCCTATCATCAAATAGTTTATAAGTAGTGAGGGGAATTAGACAATAAAAATACAATATATAAAATATCATATGTAAAAAATGAAATTAAAATACGATGTTAAAACGGGCATCAGTAAACTTTTTACTGTAAAGGACCAGATAGTACAACTACCCAATTTTGCCCTTGAGTAAGAAAGCAGCCATATACACAAAATGAGTTCTGTTCCAAAAAACTTGCTTTATGGTCACTAGGATTTAAATTTAATAAAACTTTCTTGTGTTATAAAATATTGTGCTTTTGACTTAAAAAATCATTTAAAATATTAAATTTTTTTTTTTTAGTTTTTGGATTTATAAAAGCCGGAGGTGGTCCTAATTTGACCTATGGGCTAGTTGCTGAGCCTGGGTTTAGATAATAGCAAATGTTAAGGAGAAAACTAAATTAGAGAAGTGGTTCAGGCACTATTGGCAGGTTAGAGAGTATTGCCAGGTTTGTTATTGTTGTTTGTTTTTTTGAGACAGGATCTCACTCTATCACCCAGGCTGGAGTGCAATGGCATAATCATGGCTCACTGCAGCCTCGACTGCCTCCCAGGCCTAGGTAATTCTCCCACCTCAGCCTCCAAGTAGCTGGAACTACAGTCATGCACAACCACACCCAGCTAATTTTTGTATTTTTTTGTAGAGATGGGGTCTGGCCATGTTACCCAGGCTGGTCTCGAACTCCTGGGGTCAAGTGATTCCCCTGCCAAATTGTTAGGATTACAGGTGTGAGCCACCATGCCCAGCCAAATATTGCAATTTTTTAGAGAAAGTAGCCAGACAAGACCTTACTGAAAGGTGGCATTCAAATAAAGAACTGCAGGAATATGTATAAATTTCACTGGATAAGATATTTAAGAAATAAAATGTTTTCTTATTTTTTCTAATTTATTCAATATCAGTCTCTAACTTCTTATTTTTACAGATTCTTTACCTATGATCAATGGGCACAATCCCGTACCCCAATCCCCTCAGAGAGGCCTGTATATAAAACAGTATTTCACAAAAAGTGGTTTTAACCCGTTCTGAGGTTGTCTTTTCACACTGTTGTTGTTTTCTTTGCTGTGCAGAAGCTTTTTAGTTTGGTATAATCTCATTTGTTTATTTTTGCTTTTGTTGCCTGTTTTGGGTTCTTATTCATAAAATCTTTTTGCACACTAATGCCCTGAAGTGTTTCCCCTATGTTTTCTTTTAGTAGTTTTCTCATTTTGGGCCTTACATTTAGGTTTTTGATTCATTTTGAGTTGATTTGTGTATTGGATGACAGTTGGGGGGTTTAGTTTTATTCTTCTGCATTTGGATATTCAGTTTTCTCAGCACCATTTATTGAAGAGACTATCCTTTCCCCAACGTGTGTTCTTGAAGCCTTTGTCAAAAATTAGTTGGCTGGTTTCTCTACTTTGTTCTATTAGTCTATGTGTCTGTTTTTATGCCAGTTCCATGTTTTTTTTGGTTGTTGTTGTTTTTTTTTTTTGTTTTTTTTTTTTGCTTGCTATAGCTATGTAGTATATTTTGAAGTCTGGTAGTTTAATGCGTGCAGCTCTGTCCTTTTTGCTCAGGATTGCTCCAGCTATTTGGGGTCTTTTGTGCTTTCACACAAATTTTAACAATTTAGGTGGGGCACGGTGGCTCACGCCTGTAATCCCAGCACTTTGGTAGGCTGAGGCGGGCGAAGTGAGGAGTTTGAGACCATCCTGGCTAACACAGTGAAACCCTGTCTCTACTAAAAATGGAGACAAAAAATTAGCTGGCGTGGTAGCAGGCTCCTCTAGTCCCCGCTACTTGGAAGTCTGAGGCAGGAGAATCGCTTGAACCCGGAAGGCGGAGGTTGCAATGAGCCGAGATCATGCCACTGCACTCCAGCCTGGGTGACAGAACGAGACTCCAACACACACACACATAATTTTCTATTTCAGTGAAGAATGTCATTGGTGTTTTGATAAGTATTGCATTGGCTATGTAGATTGCTTTGGATAGTATTGTCATTTTCACAATATCAGTTCTTCTGATTCATGAGCATGGAATGTCTTTTGTTTATATTGTCTTTAGTTTATTCACCAGTGTTTTGTAGTTTTGCTTGTAGAGGTGTTCCATCTCCTTGGTTAAATTTATTCCGAGGATTTTTTTTATTATTATAGGTAATATAAATGGGATTGCCTTCTTGGTAGCTTTTTCAGCTAGTTTGTTTCTTGTGTATAGAAATGCTACTGATTTTTTATGTTGATTTTGTATCCTGCGTTTACTCAATTTATCAGTTCTAAGCGCTTTTGGTTGACTCTTTAAGTTTTTCTATATACAAGATCATGTTATTTGTAAACAGGCACAATTTGACTTCCTCCTTTCCAGTCTGGATACCTTTTATTTATTTCTCTTGCTGAACTGCCCTGGCTAGGGCTTCCAAGACTATGTTGAATAAGAGTTGTGAGAGTGGACATCTTTGTCATGTTCCAGTTCTTAAAGGAAAAGATCTCAGCTTTTCTCCATTTAGTATTATGTTTGCTGTGGGTTTGTCATATATGACCTTTATTGTGTTAAGGTACATTCCTTCTATACCCAATTTATTGAGAGTTTTTATCGTGAAGGGATGCTGACTTTTATCTAATGCTTTTTCTGCATCTATTCAGATGATCATATAGTTTTTGTCATTAATTCTGTTGATGTAATATATCACATTTATTGATTTCATATGTGGAAACATCCTTGCATTCCTGGAATAAATCTCATGTGATAATGGTATATTATCTTTTTTAATGCATTTTTGGATTCAGTTGCTAATATTTTGTTAAGTATTTTTGTGTTTATGTTAGATATACTGGCCTGTAGTTTTCCTTTCTTTCTTTCTTTCTTTCTTTTTTTTTTTATCTGTCTGGTTTTGGTATCAGAGTTATGCTGGTCTTGTAGAATGAGTTAGAAAGAGTTCCTTCCACTTCAAAAGAGTCCAGGGAATAAAATTATTTGAAGCTCTTTAAGAGTTAGGGATTGTTAAAAACTGCATCCTAAAAGACTAGATGGAGGTTTTGGAATTGGAATCCTTACCTTGGTATTATTAACTTCCTCTAAGTATCTAGCTGGCCCTTTGATAGCTTTTCTATAAAAGTCCCTTTATATGTACCTAGACAGATATACTCTAAGACACTCAACTTTTCACCTCTAGAATGTCTAGAACCTTTCCCTTTTACCAACTTCAAACCAGCATGTCTATCTTTAACGCAACCTCTCATTGTCTCTTACTGGCTTTTAGAAATTCCTCCAACTGTCTCAATAACTCACTCTCATAATTATTTCAAAACCCTTTCCCCTCATATTTTCCCACCACTGATGACTTGCCACACATTAATGGTCTGTACTTACTACAGCCACTGAAAATATATTAATGCTATTTAACCATGTCTAGCATGTGCTTTATACCAGGTATTATACTACAATCCCAAATGCATTACTTTATTTTGTACCAGAAACTCCCTATGAAATAGCTAAGCTGTTGTTCTTGTTGACATTTGACAGTTAAGCAAACTGAAAGATAAAAGATAGAAAGAAAGCTCAAGTAACTTAACCAAGCCTGGTATTCTGACCAAATCCACTTAAGCCCATGCTCTTAATAAATGCTTATGACTACATCCAAAGTATATAATTATTGAATATTTGTAAGAAATATATTATTTCTAAATAAAGCAACAATATATTAAAAGGATAATACATCATGACCAAGTAGGATTTATGTCAAAAATGAAAGATTAGTTTAACATTTGGAAATTAATCAAGGTAGCAAATATAGCAAGCTGTAAAAGAAAAACTCATGATCATCTCAATCAATGCAGCAAAAGCATTTAACAAAGTTTGACATTCATTCCTGATAAAAATTCTCAGCAAATTAGTAACACAAAGAAACCTTACCTGATAAAGGACATCTATGACAACTTACAGCTAGATAACATAATACTTAATGGTGAAATTCTAAATGACTTATCCCAGGATCAGAAACAAGATAAGGATGTCTGCTCCTACTAGTTCTATTCAACATTGTACTAGATGTCCAGCCAGTGCAATCAGGCAATAAAAGAAAAAAAATACTTTCAGATTATGAATGAAGAAGTAAAATAATCTTTATTCTCAGATGATGATATTTTCTTTTCTTTTTCTTTCTTTTTTTTTTTTTTTTTCTTTTTTTGTTTTGTTTTGGGATAGGGGCTTGCTCTTTCTCCCTGGCTGGAGTGCAGTGGTATGATATCGACTCACTGCAATGTCTGCCTCTGGGGTTCAAGCAATTTTCCTGACTCATCCATCCGAGTAGCTGGGATTACAGGCACCTGCCACCAAGCCTGGCTATTTTTTATATTTTTAGTAGATACTAGGTTTCGTCATGTTGGCCAGGCTGGTCTCAAACTCCTGGCCTCAAGCAATCCACCCTCCTCAGACTCCCAAAGTACTGGGATTAGTTATGAGCCACCACACCTGGCCACGATGATGATATTTTCTATATAGAAAACCTGACAGAATCTACAAAAAAATTATTAGAACTGATAATTCACTTGAGCATTTACAGTTATTTAACCAACCAAGAGAAAAGAAAATACATATATGTGTGTTTGTGTTTGTGTGTGTGTATAATGTGCAGACTTATATGCAAATGTTCATAGGAGCTCTATTTGTAATAGCCAAAAACTGGAAATAACACAAATATTCATGAACAGAGAAATGGATAAACAAATTGTAGTATATTCATACAATAAAATACTACTCAACAGTGAAAAGAAGTAAACTGTTGCTACACACAATAACACCGGTGAATCTCAAAATAATTATGCTGAGTGAAAAAAATTCACAAACAAGTACATACTATACAATTTAATTTATATAAAATAATAGAAAGTACAAACTGTGGTGACATACAACATCTCAGTATTGGCTAGGGAAAGAGATTGGGAGGTACAAGAGGAAGTGATTCAAAAAGGGCATAAGGAAACTTTGGGAGCTAACAATAAGTTCAGGATCTGAATTGTGCTAATGGTTTCATGGGTGCATACATCTGCCAAAATTGTTAAATTGTACATATGCAGTTTATTATATGTCCATTTTACCTCAGTAAAGCTGTTAAAATATTTATTACTTTCCATATGAAATTAAATAAATGTTATTCATAAGAGTTGGTGACTTGCCATACTCTACGCAAAGTGTAGTCCTGTGGTATATCTACATATATGTCATTGTTATTACTTAAAAATTATCATAATGCAACAGATAGACTTAAAAGGAAGCTCACTGTCATATCCATATAACTTTATACCATGTACATTGCCTGTCCATCAGGATGTCAACAGGATAATTGCTAAGATAAGTAAAAGTGAAATCACAGGTCTAGTCTCTAAGGGATGTTGACTTTAGCTTAAATGAGCAATGACCATTAGCTAAGCCATTAGCCCAATCTTCGGAATTAACTTAAAAATTGACTGTAGTATATTTTAAGGAGCCAGCTTCTCCAGAGACATAAAAGTCATTTCAGGAAGCCATATTAACCAGGATACTCAGTAAATTTCTGCTTTAGGGCACCGAAATGTAACCTGATGGTTGGAAAAAACTACAGTAAGTTTCTGAGCTGCATAACTTATTTCCAGGGATTCATTCCAAAACGTTTTTATGTATCACATGTCACTGGCATAGCCAAGAAAATTGTTTTCAAACTTTTCAAGGAACAGAAATTATAGAATTTTAAAAGTTATGTAATTTCCTTCTCTCTATAGTACACACATGTAATAAAGCAAAAATTAGAATTTCTCCCAGAAATCTATTTTAAAGAAAAATGAGTCTGTATTTGATAAAAATTTCCATAATCACCATCAAAGCCTAGACTTTTAAAACTAGAGGAGTCTTAGAAATCAGCTCTTTCAATTATCCATTTTAAAGATGAAAAGTTGAAACCTGCAGTGATGTGCAAAATTGATATACTGAGATAACAGAGAATAGAAACTAAAACCCAGATAATACTTGCTTCATTCTCTCTCTTGATAATTACAAGCAAATAGAGAAGACAGATTTTTAGATTTAAGAACAAAATTTCTTGTGTCTCTGAGTTCTTCATACTATTATTTTAAAAAATTTAAGCTATCTGTTCCATAAATGAACTGGCTTCAATATCCTTTAATACTACAGGCTTCTTGCACAGTTCATTTGTTTAAAATGTCATGAATATTAAATAATTGACAGCTGCATGTTTTGACCCATGCCTGAAGCAAGCACCAGGTATATTAGGAATAACACAGTTCTACAAAGAATGAAGGAGAGAGCTAATTAAATCCTGGAGAACTCATCTACAGAGATTGAGATGCCCTCTAGCATTTGTTAACACCAGGCAAAAGTCACTAATTATAGCTATACTGTTCATGCCACTGAAGTACTTAGGACCAGCATTGTGTGCCTTTCTGTAATTGTATCAGGAAATGTGAAACCATCATGGAACTTGACAGGTGTCATTTTACCTAAATGGAGTTGCTTTCAACAAATCCAAAAAGGAAGGGTGTTTTACCCATTGGATTAAATTAAACAATGAGAATGCTTTCCTTGCCCTCATCTTGTTAGTTGATAAGAAAAGGACTAGAAGAAATGACTCCTGCCTTGAAGGATTAACAACTCAGATGATGAGACCGGGCTGCTACCCCTGAAGCATAATGCATGATCATTAATTGATGGACATTGTAGAATGGAAAACAATAATATTTAATTCAATTCTGAAAATATTTATTGAACCCTTATTTGGGACTGATCTCTGTGCTTGATCCTGTGGATGCAAACCTTTCCAGATCAAAAGCCTATAATTCTGACTTCAAATTATACATTTTTATGATGACTTTCCAGGACAAACTCTATATCTACATCAAAAAGAATGACTAATTAGTAGCTGTGGTTCAAAAAGTGCTTGGAGGGATGTGTTTGTCCTTAGAATATTATAGTCACCTCTCTAGGATGATGCTAAACTGAGATTCTAAAAGATTATCAAGATTGTAAAGAACCTGAGAAATCAAATTCTCATCTCTCACTGCAAAAAGGAGACTCCCGAGCTCAAACAACTTATCCACGTTTACTCATCACTCACACTTTTGATGGCAGAGTCCGAGGAGAATTATTTCCTGATTTCTTCCAGTTGTTTTTTTTCATTACCCTGTTTGATTTTTTTAAATTATTTTTCTTCATTTTCACACACGTATTTTCCTAATCATGGGCCAATAGATAAATGTGTGAATTAATACTTCTAGGACAAAAATTGACCTTAGTCCTTAATTTGATTCAAAAACCTGAAAGTTAAATAATTTCATATGAACATTAACCAGTTTGTATGCAACTCATTTGTGAGAAGGTTATGACTAGAGGCTACTATGGAGTAAGTTAGCTTGGGTTTTAACCCCTGATTCAATTTCTTATTGCTTGGATGATTTTGGTCAAGGTAATTTAACATTTCTAAACCCTAGTTTCTACATAATTTAAATGAAGATGAGGTATGTTAAAGTACAGAATATTAGATTTCATATCTAAAATATTTGTTCCTATCCCTGTCTCACAGTATAGACTCCATAAATATTTAAAATTAAAAAAAAAACAAGAAAGCAAAAACTGTTTTTGAATATACTGAGGAAAGCAGTCTTCAAATTCCAATCTTCACTTAGAACTCAATTTCATTCTAAATAAAAACCACATAAGCCCTGGAATATAAACAGTGTCATGCCAAATTCTTACCGCCAACTTTATGAAATCATATTGCCAAAATTGGGATCTTCTAAAACAATCTTCTGTCATTGTGGTCCTAAAAACTGCTGAACAACTACAATACTGCTGGGCAGGGGTAATTTGAAAGATTTATCTTTCCCTCCGCATGCTGTGTTTTCAGAAATCAGTTAACTTTTGCTAACTTAGAACCTATGCCAAAAATCAGTTGTGTCATTATTTCATAAGACACAATGAATAAATATTTTTGATAGAAAAAGTCACTGCTTATAGACTTATGCTTACACTGTAGAAGAGCTTGAGTACTTTGTGGGGGAAGGTTTTAATGGAAACTAGAAAATTTTAATGGAAACTAAAAAATATTTGAAAATGACTGTCATGTAAATGCAGCACATCGAAACTTGTGAAGATTTATATTTGAGAAAAAAAGGAA